>NC_092343.1:39933750-40543437 GCF_046630445.1 Rutidosis leptorrhynchoides
TCCTGTTTTGTTTGTCAAGAAGAAAGATGGTACATTCAGGTTGTGTATCGACTACCGAGAGTTGAACAAACTTACCATCAAGAACCGCTACCCACTACCGAGAATCGACGACTTATTTGATCAACTACAAGGCTCGTCTATTTATTCAAAGATTGACTTACGTTCCGGGTATCATCAAATGCGGGTGAAAGAAGATGATATTCCAAAGACTGCTTTCAGAACACGTTACGGTCATTACGAGTTTATGGTCATGCCGTTTGTTTTAACTAATGCACCAGCTGTGTTCATGGACCTTATGAACCGAGTGTGTGGGCCATATCTTGACAAGTTTGTCATTGTTTTCATCGATGACATACTTATTTACTCAAAGAATGATCAAGAGCACGAAGAACATTTGAGAAAAGTGCTAGAAGTATTGAGGAAAGAAAAACTGTACGCTAAGTTTTCAAAGTGTGCATTTTGGTTGGAAGAAGTTCAATTCCTCGGTCACATAGTGAACAAAGAAGGTATCCAGGTGGACCCGGCAAAGATCGAAACCGTTGAAAAGTGGGAAACCCCAAAAACTTCGAAGCATATACGTCAATTTTTAGGATTGGCTGGTTACTACAGAAGATTCATCCAAGATTTCTCCAAAATAGCAAAACCCTTGACTGCATTAACGCATAAAGGGAAGAAATTTGAATGGAATAATGAACAAGAGAAAGCGTTTCAGTTATTGAAGAAAAAGCTTACGGCACCTATATTGTCATTACCTGAAGGGAATGATGATTTTGTAATTTATTGTGATGCATCAAAGCAAGGTCTCGATTGTGTATTAATGCAACGAACGAAGGTGATTGCTTATGCGTCTAGACAATTGAAGATTCACGAACAAAATTATACGACGCATGATTTGGAATTAGGCGCGATTGTTTTTGCATTAAAGACTTGGAGGCACTACTTATATGGGGTCAAAAGTATTATATATACCGACCACAAAAGTCTTCAACAAATATTTAATCAGAAACAACTGAATATGAGGCAGCGTAGGTGGATTGAATTGTTGAATGATTACGACTTTGAGATTCGTTACCACTCGGGGAAGGCAAATGTGGTAGCCGATGCCTTAAGCAGGAAGGACAGAGAACCCATTCGAGTAAAATCTATGAATATAATGATTCATAATAACCTTACTACTCAAATAAAGGAGGCGCAACAAGGAGTTTTAAAAGAGGG
Source organism: Rutidosis leptorrhynchoides (assembly GCF_046630445.1). NCBI lineage: Eukaryota > Viridiplantae > Streptophyta > Magnoliopsida > Asterales > Asteraceae > Rutidosis > Rutidosis leptorrhynchoides. Next base: position 39,934,966 of record NC_092343.1, read on the forward strand.
AAATTTAAAGGATGAAATACCCAAAGGATCGGAGAAGCATCTTAATATTCGGGAAGACGGAACCCGGTATAGGGCTGAAACGATTTGGGTACCAAAATTTGGAGATATGAGAGAAATGGTACTTAGAGAAGCTCATAAAACCAGATACTCAATACATCCTGGAACGGGGAAGATGTACAAGGATCTCAAGAAACATTTTTGGTGGCCGGGTATGAAAGCCGATGTTGCTAAATACGTAGGAGAATGTTTGACGTGTTCTAAGGTCAAAGCTGAGCATCAGAAACCATCAGGTCTACTTCAACAACCCGAAATCCCGGAATAGAAATGGGAAAACATTACCATGGATTTCATCACTAAATTGCCAAGGACTGCAAGTGGTTTTGATACTATTTGGGTAATAGTTGATCGCCTCACCAAATCAGCACACTTCCTGCCAATAAGAGAAGATGACAAGATGGAGAAGTTAGCACGACTGTATTTGAAGGAAGTCGTCTCCAGACACAGAATACCAATCTCTATTATCTCTGATAGGGATGGCAGATTTATTTCAAGATTCTGGCAGACATTACAGCAAGCATTAGGAACTCGTCTAGACATGAGTACTGCCTATCATCCACAAACTTATGGGCAGAGCCAAAGGACAATACAAACGCTTGAAGACATGCTACGAGCATGTGTTATTGATTTCGGAAACAGTTGGGATCGACATCTACCGTAAGCAGAATTTTCCTACAACAACAGCTACCATTCAAGCATTGAGATGGCGCCGTTTGAAGCACTTTATGGTAGAAAGTGCAGGTCTCCGATTTTTTGGAGTGAAGTGGGGGATAGACAGATTACGGATCCGGAGATTATACAAGAAACTACCGAGAAGATCATCCAAATTCAACAACAGTTGAAAACCGCCCAAAGTCGAAAAAAGAGCTACACTGACATTAAAAGAAAAGATATAGAATTTGAAATTGGAGAGATGGTCATGCTTAAAGTTGCACCTTGGAAAGGCGTTGTTCGATTTGGTAAACGAGGGAAATTAAATCCAAGGTATATTGACCATTCAAGATTATTGATCGTGTCGGACCAGTAGCTTACCGACTTGAGTTACCTCAACAACTCGCGGCTGTACATAACACTTTCCACGTCTCGAATTTGAAGAAATGTTTTGCTAAAGAAGATCTCACTATTCCGTTAGATGAAATCCAAATCAACGAAAAACTCCAATTCATCGAAGAACCCGTCAAAATAATGGATCGTGAGGTTAAAAGACTTAAGCAAAACAAGATACCAATTGTTAAGGTTCGATGGAATGCTCGTAGAGGACCCGAGTTCACCTGGGAGCGTGAAGATCAGATGAAGAAGAAATACCCGCATCTATTTCTAGAAGATTCGTCAACACCTTCAACAGCTTAAAATTTCGGGACGAAATTTATTTAACGGGTAGGTACTGTAGTGACCCGAACTTTTCCATGTTTATATATATTAATTGAGATTGATATTTACATGATTAAATGTTTCCAACATGTTAAGCAATCAAACTTATTAAGACTTGATTAATTGAAATATGTTTCATATAGACAATTGACCACCCAAGTTGACCGGTGATTCACGAACGTTAAAACTTGTAAAAACTATATGATGACATATATATGGATATATATATATATATATATATATATATATATATATATATATATATATATATATATATATATATATATATATATATATATATATATAGTTAACATGATACTATGATAAGTAAACATATCATTAAGTATATTAACAATGAACTACATATGTAAAAACAAGACTACTAACTTAATGATTTTTAAACGAGACATATATGTAACGATTATCGTTGTAAAGACATTTAATGTATATATATCATATTAAGAGATATTCATACATGATAATATCATGATAATATAATAATTTAAAATCTCATTTGATATTATAAACATTGGGTTAACAACATTTAACAAGATCGTTAACCTAAAGGTTTCAAAACAACATTTACATGTAATGACTAACGATGACTTAACGACTCAGTTAAAATGTATATACATGTAGTGTTTTAATATGTATTCATACACTTTTGAAAGACTTCAATACACTTATCAAAATACTTCTACTTAACAAAAATGCTTACAATTACATCCTCGTTCAGTTTTATCAACAATTCTACTCGTATGCACCCGTATTCGTACTCGTACAATACACAGCTTTTAGATGTATGTACTATTGGTATATACACTCCAATGATCAGATCTTAGCAGCCCATGTGAGTCACCTAACACATGTGGGAACCATCATTTGGCAACTAGCATGAAATATCTCATAAAATTACAAAAATATGAGTAATCATTCATGACTTATTTACATGAAAACAAAATTACATATCCTTTATATCTAATCCATACACCAACGACCAAAAACACTTACCAACACTTTCATTCTTCAATTTTCTTCATCTAATTGATCTCTCTCAAGTTCTATCTTCAAGTTCTAAGTGTTCTTCATAAATTCTACAAGTTCTAGTTACATAAAATCAAGAATACTTTCAAGTTTGCTAGCTCACTTCCAATCTTGTAAGGTGATCATCCAACCTCAAGAAATCTTTGTTTCTTACAGTAGGTTATCATTCTAATACAAGGTAATAATCATATTCAAACTTTGGTTCAATTTCTATAACTCTAACAATCTTATTTCAAGTGATGATCTTACTTGAACTTGTTTTCATGTCATGATTCTGCTTCAAGAACTTCGAGCCATTCAAGGATCCGTTGAAGCTAGATCCATTTTTATCTTTTCCAGTAGGTTTGTCCAAGGAACTTAAGGTAGTAATGATGTTCATAACATCATTCGATTCATACATATAAAGCTATCTTATTCGAAGGTTTAAACTTGTAATCACTAGAACATAGTTTAGTTAATTCTAAACTTGTTCGCAAAAAAAAGTTAATCCTTCTAACTTGACTTTTAAAATAAACTAAACACATGTTATATATCTATATGATATGCTAACTTAATGATTTAAAACCTGGAAACACGAAAAACACCGTAAAACCGGATTTACGCCGTCGTAGTAACACCACGGGCTGTTTTGGGTTAGTTAATTAAAAACTATGATAAACTTTGATTTAAAAGTTGTTATTCTGAGAAAATGATTTTTATTATGAACATGAAACTATATCCAAAAATTATGGTTAAACTCAAAGTGGAAGTATGTTTTCTAAAATGGTCATCTAGACGTCGTTCTTTCGACTGAAATGACTACCTTTACAAAAACGACTTGTAACTTATTTTTCTGACTATAAACCTATACTTTTTATGTTTAGATTCATAAAATAGAGTTCAATATAAAACCATAGCAATTTTATTCACTCAAAACGGATTTAAAATGAAGAAGTTGTGGGTAAAACAAGATTGGATAATTTTTCTCATTTTAGCTACGTGAAAATTGGTAACAAATCTATTCCAACCATAACTTAATCAACTTGTATTGTATATTATGTAATCTTGAGATACCATGGACACATATACAATGTTTCGACCTATCATGTCGACACATCTATATATATTTCGGAACAACCATAGACACTCTATATGTGAATGTTGGAGTTAGCTATACAGGGTTGAGGTTGATTCCAAAATATATATAGTTTGAGTTGTGATCAATACTGAGATACGTATACACTGGGTCGTGGATTGATTCAAGATAATATTTATCGATTTATTTCTGTACATCTAACTGTGGACAACTAGTTGTAGGTTACTAACGAGGACAGCTGACTTAATAAACTTAAAACATCAAAATATATTAAAAGTGTTGTAAATATATTTTGACCATACTTTGATATATATATGTATATATTGTTATAGGTTCGTGAATCAACAGTGGCCAAGTCTTACTTCCCGACGAAGTAAAAATCTGTGAAAGTGAGTTATAGTCCCACTTTTAAAATCTAATATTTTTGGGATGAGAATACATGCAGGTTTTATAAATGATTTACAAAATAGACACAAGTACGTGAAACTACATTCTATGGTTGAATTATCGAAATCGAATATGCCCCTTTTTATTAAGTCTGGTAATCTAAGAATTAGGGAACAGACACCCTAATTGACGCGAATCCTAAAGATAGATCTATTGGGCCTAACAAACCCCATCCAAAGTACCGTATGCTTTAGTACTTCGAAATTTATATCATATCCGAAGGGTGTCCCGGAATGATGGGGATATTCTTATATATGCTTCTTGTTAATGTCGGTTACCAGGTGTTCACCATATAAATGATTTTTATCTCTATGTATGGGATGTGTATTGAAATATGAAATCTTGTGGTCTATTACTATGATTTGATATATATAGGTTAAACCTATAACTCACCAACATTTTTGTTGACGTTTTAAGCATGTTTATTCTCAGGTGATTATTAAGAGCTTCCGCTGTCGCATACTTAAATAAGGACGAGATTTGGAGTCCATGCTTGTATGATATTGTGTAAAAACTGCATTCAAGAAACTTATTTTGTTGTAACATATTTGTATTGTAAACCATTATGTAATGGTCGTGTGTAAACAGGATATTTTAGATTATCATTATTTGATAATCTAAGTAAAGCTTTTTAAACCTTTATTGATGAAATAAAGGTTATGGTTTGTTTTAAAATGAATGCAGTCTTTGAAAAACGTCTCATATTGTAACACCGGCCATTTTTTTTTTAATACACAGCGGAAGACTTTATTAACAAACACAATATAAGTCACGTCATTACGTTTAAGTTTACACAACGGTGTTACGTTATCACAAAACATTATTTATACAAAAGTCCACATCAGAGTTGGGTTGTCAAACATGTCTTCTGCAATAACACCCTTCCCGACTAGCAGTACCTAAACCTGTAAGGGGAGAATATGTGGGGGATTAGCCCACCGCTAAGTGAATGGAATCTATCTAACAGATATAGCTTAAGCCACACACAAGCTATATACTAACAACAGTACTTGCTAACTACCAACTAGCATACAATAAGACAATACGAGGATCGGCGGCTTGTACGAGCACACGACTCCTAGTTGATCGGACTTGAGTCTACCGATAGTCCCTGCTACTCAATTCACAGTATAGTTATCCAGATGCAGGGGATGCATCATTCACACTATACTCTACAATCAGTAGCCTATGGACCCAACCTCCCCTAGGCACGGTTGACCTCATACGGACTCTAACCTCTCCTAGGCACGGTCTCGAGTCCCCAGTCTCCCTAGGCCCGACTGGTGCCATTCACACAGTGTACACATAATTCACATACAACATCAGGCATACTATATTATTCTAACATGGCAATTTCTACACTATGCATGGTAAAAGAGTCAACCACAGTAGCATGATATGCTACTTAAACTCTATCCGGAGATAGACCCACTCACCAATTACCAGCAACTGCTCAGTTATTATTTCTGAGCTTCCTCCTTGTCCTTATAACCTGAGAACAACACAAACAAAGTTAATATACATATCCAATAAATAATATAATCATTTCATATGATTAACTAGGTCATAACACCATATATTCATAATTTTATAAGTCTACATTATGACTCCATTCAATAATGGCATACAGGTGCGTGCAAAACACGACATACACACTAAAACTCCTTTTTCGACCTAAAACCAGTTTGATCTAGTTTCTTAAAAGTTCATCATTGAAAAGTACTCTTCAATACGATTCCAACGATATTTGATTCATCAAAAACGGAGTTACGGTTTGAAAGTTACGCCCGTTTCAATTTCATAAAAGAACTGTAGCAAATAGTGATTTCCGAACACTGTAGCAACTCGGTACTGTAGCAACACGGTACTGTAGCAACTCGGGTAATGTAGCAAATAGTGGTACTGTAGCAATCCCGAACACTGCAGCAAATAGCAACACTGTAGCAAATAGTGATACTGTAGCAAATAGTGATACTGTAGCAAATAGTGATACTGTATCAGTTCGGTACTGTAGCAAAATACTGTAGCAAAATACTGTAGCAGACACTGTAGCAACTGGTTCGAACACTTACGCTGATTTCGAACATTTTTCGCCCAAAACTCGATTTTTGAGCGATTTTGATCAAATTTTAAGCACATGGAAGCTACTAAACATATATACAACCTATTTCTAACATCAATTGAGCATAACAAACATCAAACAACTAAATTTGAGCTAATTTCTTCAGAAACTCATAAGAACACTAAAACTCAATTTCTATGAATTAAAGCACGAATTCAAGCTAACAAACCTGGATAAATGATCACAAGGATGATATGAATCAATCCTTAAAGCCTCACAATCCAATTTAAAACTTAGATTCAATTAGGGTTTGTGAAGGGATGAAGTTTGGGTACGGAGTACTTATTTTCTTATTTAGGGAAATGAGAAGAAACATACAGAAACATACATATAAATGGGTTATAAACCCATACCCCATATCACACGGGTATTTACCAGTTATCTTATCTGATAACCTTTCGTATCTCCTTAGGTGGTCCTACCGGAGTCCAAATTAAATAAACCAACCTGTTCTGGGACCCTTGTCACAAACTGGTCACAACACAATTATAATAAAACACTAATAAAATAATTAAAATAAAAGCACTTAAGACTAAGCACAAACCCTAAGGGCAAAATAGGCAACTTACAACTAGCCCGAGTTTCAGTCTGTTACAAATCCACCCCCCTTAAGAAGATTCCGTCCTCGGAATCTGGTCTTGGTCAAACAAATGAGGGTAACGTTTTCTCATCAACTCTTCCGTTTCCCACGTAAGATTAGAACCCAAACTGTGTTTCCACTCAATCAACACCATCGGAATCTCTTTCTTTCTCAGCTTAGTCACCTTTTGGTCAACCACACGGACCGGCTCTTCCACCAATTTCTTATTCAAATCGACCCTTAAATCTTCTAAAGGAAGAAGTTGTGTTTCATCGTCGACTTTACACTTACGAAGATAACATACGTTGAATGTATTATGAATACCAGCTAACTCTGACGGAAGATCTAACACCACAGTCTGATCATTCAACACTTCACTGATCGGAAACGGACCAATAAATCTCAGTGCTAACTTACCACGTTTACCGAATCTGATAACCCCTTTCCACGGCAAAACTTTCAGATACACTCGTTCACCTACATTAAAGGTTACCGGACGTCTACGCGGCTCAGCATACATTTTCTGCCTATCTCTAGTGGCTTTCAACTTTTCTCTCGCAATTGCAACTTTTTCGGCTGTCATTTGAACAATTTCGGGACCTGCAAACTGTTTCTCCCCGGCTTCTAAATAACAAGTCGGAGTTCTGTGTGATGACCCAGAAATTTCTGACCAAATTTAAACTTAATCTTTGTATGATTAACATTTCCAATACGATAAGCAAAGTCTGTAAAACTGAATCTCAAAATTTTTGAACTACTTTTATATATTTAAATACCCTTCAGTTGTTTTCGACGATTCGCGAACAATTATAAGTAAATAGATATATATATACAATAACTTGAAAAGGTAACAATGTATTAATTATTTGATACCGTACATTAAACTTATTGGTTTAAATATCTATTTGAATATATATGATAAGTTGAAATATTTATTATTAGAATTTATTTATAAATAACTTTCAATGTGTATTTAAAAACTGATTTATGTATATTAAAAAGATATATACATATATATAATTTCAAGTTATTTAGTAAACGATAGTAACATTCATTTATTGATTCGATTGATATTTAGATAAATTAACTAAAGCGTTTAAGATGAACCAGTAAAACACTAATTTGCTGCAGTATTTTCAAATTGCTACAGTACCCAAAATGCTACAGTGTTTTCAAAAATCACTAATTGCTACAGTAAAACACTATTTAAAATGAAAATGTATACATGTATATGTATATATAACGAGGCGATAATTTATAGAAGTAAATGACCAAAACACTCGAAAGTTTAAGATATACTTTGAGTGATATAATTTAGGGATAATTTAAGGCTATATTTTGACAAAGGTACGTGTCCCAAAATGTAAATTACAAGTTTTCTCAGCGTATGAAGGGACACTCGAAAAATCGGAACCGGGACATAAGTCGCGTGATGACGTACGACTTATCAGAACAAAATTTACAAATCAACTGTGCACGTGAATTTAATATAATATATAATTAATTATATAAATTAAATATATTATATTAATATAATAATATGTCGACGAACTAGTGTACAAAACATATGTGAGCTGGAATTTGGTCCCATGCGATCGCATGGGAATAACCCATCAAAGTCATGCGATCGCATGGCTATGGGGGACAGGCCACATCTATAAATTCGAGCTTTTCTCTGATTTTTTTTATTCATTCTTCATTCTTCCTCCGTATTATTAGTTATATTTATATTTATTATTATTATTATTATTATTATTATTATTATTATTATTATTATTATTATTATTATTATTATTATTATTATTAAGATTAATAATATTATTAATCTTATTATTATTAGTAGTATTATACATAAAATACTACGACGAGGTTATGAGCGTGTCACTTTCAAAATGAGTTTTCGAGCGGGATAAAGCTAAGGAAATTATGGGTTATTGCCAAGGAGGTTATGGGTAATGTTCGGGGGTATATTTTTGAATCAAACCTAGTGTTTATCATCTCCGTTACGTCTACGTACTTTCCTACAATATTGAATCTCAATACTGATACGTTGAGATCTACGGTTATTTGGTAATCCGAGTTTCGGTCACATTTTGGTGAACGACTATATATGCTGCTAAGATGAGTTTCATTGCTCCCTTTTTAATTGCTTTTGCAATATATATTTTTGGGCTGAGAATACATGCAATTTATTTTAAACGCAATGGATACAAGTACATACTTAATTCTACACTGAGTTTGAACCGAAAATCCCTTAGCTTTGGTAACTAGTAGCTGCCAGTACATAGGATATGGACTGGTAGGCGTGAATAACAGTATATGGATCTATAGGGCTTGACATCCCCATCCGAGCTAGAGCGCTAGCCTTTTAACGGATGTGTGTTATTTGAGTTTAGGACACGTTGGTTTGCGTGTATTAAAACGAATGGGGTATTTATCATTATAACGTTAAAGCTTAGTTACCAGGGTGCTCTGTTACGTAGAATCTATTGACAAACTTTTGATAAATGTTTCTGGATGAAACAACTGAAATCTTGTGATCCACTTTTATATACAGATTATGCGAAACACTAAAACTATGAACTCACCAACCTTTGTGTTGACACTTGTTAGCATGTTTATTCTCAGGTTTCCTAGAAGTCTTCCGCTGTTTGCTTATATGTTAGACAAGCTATGTGCATGGAGTCGTACATGGCATATTTTTCAAGGAAACGTTGCATTCACCAAATCATCACCATGTATCTTATTTTGACTGCATTGTCAACGGAAGTACTATTGTAAACTATTATTTACAGTGATTGTCTATATGTAGAAATCATCAGATGTCGAAAACCTTTGATTTAAATATTCATTTATGGTATGCCTTTTCAAAAGAATGCAATGTTTACAAAACGTATCATATAGAGGTCAAATACCTCGCAATGAAATCGATGAATGACGTGTTCGTCCATATGGATTTGGAGCGATCGTCACATTCTGCAACGACGACCGTATAACATTTCATAGGGCGGCATCCCTATACTCGAATGATATGAATTATTATACGCAAATTCGACCAACGGCAAATGTGTATCCCACGAACCACCGTATTCTAACACACAAGCCCTTAACATATCCTCCAAAGTCTGTATCGTTCTTTCACTCTGACCATCTGTCTGAGGATGATAAGCTGTACTTAAATTCACACGTGTACCCAAACTCTGTTGAAGACTATTCCAAAAATTCGACACAAATCTGGAATCTCTGTCTGAAACGATCGATAATGGCACACCATGTCGACTAACTATCTCGTTTATATACAATTCGGCTAACTCACTTAACGAAGCTGTTTCACGAGTAGCAAGAAAATGAGCACTTTTAGTTAGGCGATCCACTATTACCCAAATCATATCATGTCTTTTCTGAGTTCGAGGTAATTTGGTCACAAAATCCATCGTTATATGTTCCCATTTCCACTCTGGAATCTGTAACTGACGTAACGAACCATAAGGTTTCTGATGTTCTGCCTTCACTTGAGCACATATATGACACTTTTCGACATAACGGGCGATATCTGATTTCATTGTTGGCCACCAATACACTGTTTTCAAATCATGATACATCTTATTACTACCCGGATGTACTGTCAATATGGATTTGTGAGCTTCTGTCATGATTAAATCCCTCAAATCTCCAAGCTTAGGCACCCAAACACGATTGTTTAAGGTCTTTAGTCCACGTGAGTCATCAATTAAGTCCACTTTTCATTTGGTCATTTGTTCAGATTTAATATGTTCGTCCTCTAAAGCACAGGCCTGAATGGTTTTTAAACTGTTAATCAAATCTGAAGTTATATTCAAACGAAGAAATTTTACATTTTCACTTGACTTTTTACGACTTAGCGCATCTGCAACCACATTTGCCTTACCCGGATGGTATTTAATTTCGCAATCATAATCTTTGATCAACTCTTGCCATCGTCTCTGACGCATATTCAATTCTTTCTGTGAAAAGATATACTGCAAACTCTTGTGATCTGTACATATAACACAATGGGTTCCATACAAATAGTGTCTCCACAGTTTCAAAGCAAACACTACTGCAGCCATTTCAAGATCATGCACTGGATAATTCTTCTCATGAACTTTCAACTGTCGCGAGGCGTAGGCGATTACTTTATCTCTTTGCATTAATACACAACCCAACCCAGCATATGATGCATCACAGTATACCACGAAGTTGTCTGAACCTTCTGGTAAAGCTAACACTGGTGCCTGACACAGTAGCTATTTCAAAATCTGAAAAGCCTTTTCCTGTTCATCAGTCCATCGAAAGACTACATCTTTACGAGTCAACTTAGTCAACGGACCCGCTATTTTCGAGAAATCCTTGATAAATCTGCGATAATAACCGGCTAATCCCAGAAAACTCTTAATCTCAGTCGGAGTCTTCGGAGAATTCCAATTCATTACCGCTTCTATCTTTGTCGGATCAACTTTTATACCTTCGGCACAAATCACATGACCCAAAAACTGCACTTCACGTAACCAAAATTCACACTTTGAAAATTTTGCAAATAGTTGTTCACATTTCAACTTGTTCAAAACCTGTCTCAGATGTTCAGCATGTTCACTTTCGGTCTTTGAATACACTAGTATATCATCTATAAACACAATCACAAACTTATCTAAGAACGGGCGACACACTCTATTCATTATATCCATGAAGATTGCTGGCGCATTCGTCAACCCAAACGGCATGACAAGAAATTCATAATGACCATACCTTGTTCTAAACGCTGTTTTCGGTATATCTGATTCAGCAACACGAACCTGATGATATCCGGATCGTAAGTCTATCTTAGAAAAGAATGAAGCACCCTATAACTGATCGAACAAATCATCTATTCGAGGTAACGGATACTTATTCTTCACTGTTCTTTTGTTCAATTCACGATAATCAATACACATACGCATTGACCCATCTTTCATTTTAACAAACAATACCGGAGCACCCCACGGTGAAGAACTCGGTCGGATAAACCCACGATCTAATAGTTCTTGAATCTGTGACATCATTTCACGGATTTCAGACGGCGCTAATCGGTATGGAGCTTTTGCAACTGGAGTTGTTCCAGGAACCAATTCAATCTTATATTCAACTTCCCTTACCGGCGGCAGACCTGGTAACTCATCTGGGAACACATCGGGAAATTCTGATACTATCGGAATATCGGCCACTGTTTTCTTTTCTTTCTTCGCATCAATCACATATGCAAGAAATGATTCACAACCCTTTGCCATCGACTTTTTCGCATTCATCATGGTTATCAACAGAAAATTATACCCTCCCCGCTCCCCTCGGGCCACAACACGGGTTCCATCGGTCGAACGAAAGGTAATCATTTTCCTATCACACTTAATATTAGCCCTAAGCGAGCTCAACCAATCCATTCCTAGTACTACATCAAAGCTAGGAATAGGTAACACTAAACAAGTCACTGGGAAAGACTTCCCTTCGATCTCTATACAAACCCCAGACACATATGTTGTGACGGGTGTGGTCTTACCATCGGCTACTTCTACACTAACCGGCTTGGGTAACACAGTAGCTGGTAAATTCAACTTAGCACAGAAATCTAAGGACATAAAACACCTATTGGCACCACAATCAAACAATACGCGAGCAGGTATTGAGTTGATTAGAAACATACCGGTGATTACTTCGTCGGTTGCCACAACATTTTCCACCGACATCTGAAAAGCTCTAGCCTCTGCTGTTGGAGGGTTCTTCCTCTTCTGCCCACTCGAGGCAGTTGACCCTACGGCTGATGCTGAACGCGCCCCTGACCCTGCCCCGGAACTACCACTCTTCGACGGACAACTAATTGCACGATGCCCTGGTTTGTGACAACTCCAACACACACTATTCGGATACGGGCATGCTGAAGACTCATGCCCAACAACACCACACTTTAAGCATCTTATTGTAGCCTCAGAACACTGACCACTGTGAGAAGATCGACACGTGTGACACCAATTCCCTTTACCTAATCCAGATCCAGTACTACTCTGACCACTTTTACCCTTCGATTTAAACCCACTAGACTTCTTAAATTTAGATCCTGATTGACCAGATACTTGTCCACCTTGTTGTAGCACATTACCAAACATTCTGTTTCTGGCAGCCTGAACATCACTTTCTACCATCTTAGCCATCACAACAGCTTGAGACAATGATGTAGCTGTTCTAACAAAAGTTCTGTACTCAGGCAGAATGATATTAACAAAATGCTGGATACGAGACGCTTCGTCTGGCACTCATTGTTGTACAAACCTCAGTTTATCCATAAACTTCTCTACTACCTCATCGATCATCATTTGAGGTGTCATCTTCATTTCAAGAAACTCAGTCTTGATTCGGTTCATATCAAATGGATTACAATATTGTTCACACACCTTCCCATGAAACTGCTCCCATGTGATCATACTCACTTGCTCTTTTGGTATACTAGAAATCAAAGAATCCCACCAAATCATAGCCCTACCTTTCAACAGTCTACTAGCATATGTTACCTTCAGCTCGGGTTCACACTGACACGCTTCAAATACCCTTTCAACTTCTCGCAACCAATTGAGAGTTACAGTCAGATCAGTACTTCCAGAGAACTCGGAGGGTTTGTAATCACGGAAGTTCTTATACGTACATCTTTTGGGTGGTTGCATGTAAGGTTGATGGAACATTTGCATTTGGTATGGATTCATCATCATGGGATTTTGGTAAGTAAAGGTGTTTTATGGTGGCATATAATATTGGTTAGGTATTTGATTCTGAAACTGATTCTGGTGCACATTAGGTATCGTTTGGGATTGCGCGGTTGGGAATCCAGGTGGTGTATCATCATTTCCAGAATGCCTCGCCAATTCAAGCTCATTAATTTTGTCCTCGGCCTCTTTTAGCTTGCTTTCTAACTGAAGGATGTAACTACTCTGATCATCATCTGACTCAACACCTTCTTCTGGTGCTCTGAATGTTCCGGGGTTAGATGGGCCAGTTGCGTTTCTATCAGCCATACCTGTGCTACAAAACAACTCACACAAAAGCTTAGTGGATAACAGTTAGTTCAATCACAACTAACACACGTATATCCTATTTTCACTTAGCCCCCACTCCCACAGACATGTTTGACTTGCCTCAGGGTTTGGGAACAAAATACGCGCACGTATTTGCTGCCAAACCTGGCTCTGATACCAACTTGTAACACCGGCCATTTTTTTTTTAATACACAGCGGAAGACTTTATTAACAAACACAATATAAGTCACGTCATTACGTTTAAGTTTACACAACGGTGTTACGTTATCACAAAACATTAGTTATACAAAATTTCACATCAGAGTTGGGTTGTCAAACATGTCTTCTGCAATAACACCCTTCCCGACTAGCAGTACCTAAACCTGCAAGGGGAGAATATGTGGGGGATTAGCGCACCGCTAAGTGAATGGAATCTATCTAACAGATATAGCTTAAGCCACACACAAGCTATATACTAACAACAGTACTTGCTAACTACCAACTAGCATACAATAAGACAATACGAGGATCGGCGGCTTGTACGAGCACACGACTCCTAGCTGATCGGACTTAAGTCTACCGATAGTCCCTGCTACTCAATTCACAGTATAGTTATCCAGATGCAGGGGATGCATCATTCACACTATAATCTACAATCAGTAGCCTATGGACCCAACCTCCCCTAGGCACGGTTGACCTCATACGGACTCTAACCTCTCCTAGACACGGTCTCGAGTCCCCAGTCTCCCTAGGCCCGACTGGTGCCATTCACACAGTGTACACATAATTCACATACAACATCAGGCATACTATATTATTCTAACATGGCAATTTCTACATTATGCATGGTAAAAGAGTCAACCACAGTAGCATGATATGCTACTTAAACTCTATCTGGAGATAGACCCACTCACCAATTACCAGCAACTGCTCAGTTATTATTTCTGAGCTTCCTCCTTGTCCTTATAACCTGAGAACAACACAAACAAAGTTAATATACATATCCAATAAATAATATAATCATTTCATATGATTAACTAGGTCATAACACCATATATTCATAATTTTATGAGTCTACATTATGACTCCATTCAATAATGGCATACAGGTGCGTGCAAAACACGACATACACACTAAAACTCCTTTTTGACCTAAAAAAAGTTTGATCTAGTTTCTTAAAAGTTCATCATTGAAAAGTACTCTTCAATACGATTCCAACGATATTTGATTCATCAAAAACGGAGTTACGGTTTGAAAGTTACGCCCGTTTCAATTTCATAAAAGGTACTGTAGCAAATAGTGATTTCCGAACACTGTAGCAACATGGTACTGTAGCAACTCGGGTACTGTAGCAAATAGTGGTACTGTAGCAATCCCGAACACTGTAGCAAATAGCGACACTGTAGCAAATAGTGATACTGTAGCAAATAGGGATACTGTAGCAGTTCGGGTACTGTAGCAAAATACTGTAGCAGACACTGTAGCAACTGGTTCGAACACTTACGCTGATTTCGAACATTTTTCGCCCAAAACTCGATTTTTGAGCGATTTTGATCAAATTTTAAGCACATGGAAGCTACTAAACATATATACAACCTATTTCTAACATCAATTGAGCATAACAAACATCAAACAACTAAATTTGAGCTAATTTCTTCAGAAACTCATAAGAACACTAAAACCCAATTTCTATGAATTAAAGCACGAATTCAAGCTAACAAACCTGGATAAATGATCACAAGGATGATATGAATCAATCCTTAAAGCCTCACAATCCAATTTAAAACTTAGATTCAATTAGGGTTTGTGAAGGGATGAAGTTTGGGTACGGAGTACTTATTTTCTTATTTAGGGAAATGAGAAGAAACATACAGAAACATACATATAAATGGGTTATAAACCCATACCCCATATCACACAGGTATTTACCAGTTATCTTATCTGATAACCTTTCGTATCTCCTTAGGTGGTCCTAACGGAGTCCAAATTAAATAAACCAACCTGTTCTGGGACCCTTGTCACAAACTGGTCACAACACAATTATAATAAAACACTAATAAAATAATTAAAATAAAAGCACTTAAGACTAAGCACAAACCCTAAGGGCAAAATAGGCAACTTACCACTAGCCCGAGTTTCAGTCTGTTACACATATAGAGGTCAAAACCTCGCAACGAAATCAATTAATATGGAACATTTTTAATCAATAAGAACGGGACATTTCAGATAAAAGCGGTAAAGTCGGTAATGAAAGTATGCAAGTAGTAAGTCGGTCCGAAAGGTCGTCAACCTAAATCAAGGTTACTAGGTCAGTAGGTTGTCCTTATAAGTTCTAATAGTGCATAAAATAAGTTTAAGTGGCATCATCATCATCATTCATCATCATAAAAGCTAAGTAAGTTTGACAAGAATAGAGATTGAAACAATAGGCTGACTTCGGTCAGCTGCTACGACCTCTATGTAAATTGAAAAGATGCGTAATCAGTGGCTATGGCTCCGTATGTGTGTCCCCTAGTTGCTGACCAATTTACAGAACCAAACTCGTCTTCGTTTGACCGTAGCCATGGTTTAAGTGCGAGTTGGTCAGAAATTTCAGCACAACGTTAATAGGGTGTAATGACTTTCGGAAGGCCATAAATCCTAAACCGTAACTCGGATTAAGACGACGTCTAAAAGGAAAATCATCTACTCAAAACGAACTAACTGAAAGTCTACTTTACAGTAGTCCAGGTTACTGATCAGATCCCAAAAACAGTAAACAAGTGCTCCGGTGGGGTTCTTAGTGCTTGATGCTCATCACGGTTCTCATCCTTGATGCTTGTAGCTTCAAGTGTATAACTCGTTGATAGTTTAGCATCACTTTTGACCACGATTCTACCATCAATACAAAATATGTTAAGACCAAGTAACAACACAACTCATTTAAGAGTCTTAGATGGATGATGAACCAAGGTTACATCATATCCTTAGTCTTAACACAAATACAAGTCCTATTTACAAACAAAGTTACAAACTTTACATCAATCAAACAAGTATGAATAAAATCTAAGTCAAATGAAGTGATGGAACCCTAAGCTAGAGAGCTTGGATCCCTTTCACACAAGTTTTAAGGTCACAAAGCTAGAAAGCTTGAACCTTTAGTGTTCTTGAAGATCTTGAAGCATAAAGCTTGGATCTTTAAGTTACATGAAGACCATAAATACAAGTTTTGTTCTTTATAACAAAATAATGAGATCATAAGTTAGAAAACTTAGATCCAACAAAAGATATGAAGATCCAAGCTAGAAAGCTTGCATCTTGGTTGTTCTTGAAGATCTTGAAGTATAAAGCTTGGATCTTTAAGTTACATGAAGATTACAAACACAAGTTTGAATCTTTATAACAAAATAGAAAGATTAAAGTAAAAAAATATAGATCTACAAAGTGGGTGAAGATTCAAAGCTAAAAAGCTTGAATCTTCCATGTTCTTAAAAGATTCAAATCCATGTTTGAATCTACAAGATATAATCAAGATCAAAAGCTAAAAAGCTAGACCCTTTATGATGATGATGAATTCGAAAATGAAAAGAAAAAAAGAAGAAAAAGATCAAAAACTTACAAGTATTAGAGTGAGAAAGACTAGAGAGAAGATAGGAGAATAAGTGTTAGTGAAATGCAAATGAGAGTAAGTGTTAAATGAATGGAATAAGGGTGGTATTTATAGGTGAATGAGGGAGGGGATGGTGGTGATGGCTGAAATTTTGGAGAGGGACAAGGGGGGATAAAAAGTTGCTTTTTGGTTAATGGTTGTCTAAAGTTGGTGCTTATGTTGGGATCCCATGCAACATTAAAGATAATACTTGACATAAATGCTAGTATGTTCCCTCTAATAAATGGGCATTTGTCTTACTTATTAATGGGTCACTAGTAATTAATAAGTGGGCTAAATAAATGGGCTACTAGCTAGAGTAGGGTGGGCTTAAGTCCAACAAGGTAGAAAGTCCAACAAGACTAACTAGCAAGCATAATTAAATTACTACGCGTAATTAAGCATCCATAAACCCAAGTAATTATTATTATGAAATAATAATTAATATTTCGTAGTCGTAATATTCCGATTACGACAAAAGTTAAACTTGTGCGCAGTTCGCGGTTTTAATCGAAACGTCAAGTGACGCTAACGGTCATAAAGCATCCAGTGAATAAGTTAAGTATCCGACGTACTCTAAGGCACGTCTTAACATATAAATGAAAGTAAACCATGTATATAAAGGTTCCAGGGTATAAAGTAGCACAGTACACACAAATACGCAGTTTCGCTAAAACACAAGGCACAAAAGCAAGTCGAAAAAGTCGGGTCATTACATTACCCACCTATTAATGAAAATTTCGTCCCGAAATTTAAGCTGAGGCAGGTGTTTGAGTCGGGAAAAGGCGAGGATACTTCTGCATCATTTGATCCTCTCGTTCCCAGGTGAACTCAGGTCCACGTTTGGCATTCCATCGAACTCGGACGATCGGAATATTGTTGCGTTTCAAATTTTTGACCACACGGTCCATAATTTCGACAGGCTCTTCCACGAAGTGGAGTTTGTCATCAATCGTAAGTTCCTCCAGGGGTATGATAAGTTCCGGTGGAGCAAGACACTTCTTCAAATTTGATACGTGGAAGGTAGGATGAACTGCGCTCAATTGAGTTGGAAGTTCCAGACGGTAAGCTACGGGTCCAACACGTTCCAAAATTTCGAAAGGAACAATATAACACGGGTTTAACTTTCCACGCTTTCCAAAGTGGATTACACCTTTCCAAGGTGCGAATTTCAACATCACACGGTCACCCACGTTGAATTCGAAGTCTTTACGTTTAAGATCAGCATAACTCTTTTGGCGATCACGGGCCGTCTTAAGTCTCGCTTGAATCTGGGCAATCTTCTCCGTCGTTTCATGGACTATCTCGGGTCCGGTGATTTGCACTTCGCCTAACTCGGCCCAACAAATAGGAGAACGGCACTTGCGGCTATACAACGCTTCAAAAGGTGCGGCATTAATACTCGAGTGATAACTGTTGTTGTAAGAGAATTCGGATAACGAAAAATGCCTTTCCCAAGACTTTCCGAAGTCAATAACATAGGCACGCAACATGTCCTCTAAAGTCTGAATCGTTCATTCGCTCTAACCGTCGGTCTGCAGGTGATATGCAGTGCTCATGTCGAGACGGGTTCCCAAGGCTTCTTGCAAAGAACGCCAAAATCTGGAAGCAAAACGGGGATCGCGATCTGAAATAATTGATAGGGGCACACCATGACGGGATATAACCTCTTTGATGTACAGTTGAGCAAGTCTCTCCATTGCATCTGGTTCCTTCATGGCTAAGAAGTGTGCAGATTTAGTAAGTCGGTCAACGATAACCCAGATTGTATCGTATCCGCCCACCGTATTTGGTAGCTTCGTGATGAAGTCCATCGTAATTGCTTCCCATTTCCATTGTGGGATTTTCGGTTGTTGAAGTAATCCAGATGGCCTCTGATGTTCAGCCTTAACCTTCGAACAAGTCAAACACCTCCCAACATAAGTTGCAACATCCTTCTTAAGATTTGGCCACCAATACTGTTCCTTGAGATCGTGGTACATTTTACCGGCTCCTAGATGAATCGAATATCTCAACTTGTGGGCTTCATCTAGTATAAGGCTTCGTAAATCTCCATAACGAGGTACCCAAATTCTTCCAGCAAAGCATCGGAGTCCAGTCTCCTTAACCTCGAATCGTGAAACGAGAATGTTCAAGTGTTCTTGAGAAATATTCTCCTCTTTGAGAGCCTCATCTTGGGCTACTCGGATCTGGCTATTGAGATTTGAATGAATGATGATGTTCAAGGCGCGGACACGAAGCGGTACCGTTCTCTCCTTTTGGCTCAAGGCATCGGCTACAACATTGGCTTTGCCAGGATGGTAACAGAGTTCACAATCATAGTCGTTCAGCGTCTCGATCCATCGACATTGTCTCATATTCAGCTGCTTCTGATCAAAGATGTGCTGGAGGCTTTTGTGATCGGTAAATATGGTACTCTTTGTCCCATAAAGATAAGTGTCTCCACAACTTCAAAGCGAAGACAACGGCTCCAAGTTCGAGATCATGGGTAG
This sequence comes from Rutidosis leptorrhynchoides, assembly GCF_046630445.1. Lineage (NCBI taxonomy): Eukaryota > Viridiplantae > Streptophyta > Magnoliopsida > Asterales > Asteraceae > Rutidosis > Rutidosis leptorrhynchoides. The sequence goes on from NC_092343.1 coordinate 39,954,834, forward strand.
TGTAGTTTTGCTCGTGTATCTTCAGTTGACGAGAACCATAAGCAATGACCTTCGTTCTTTGCATCAATACGCAACCAAAACCATTTTTCGAAGCGTTGCAGTACACAACGAAGTCGTCACTGCCTTCAGGAAGTGACAAGATAGGTGCGGTGGTTAACTTCTGCTTCAGGGTTTGAAACGCTGATTCTTGTTCGTTCTCCCAAACGAACTTCTTCCCTTTCTGAGTCAGTGCGGTCAAAGGACGCTCAATCAACGAAAAACCTTCAATAAATCTCCGGTAATAACCGGCAAGGCCTAGAAATTGGCGGATGTGAGTTGGAGTAGTGGGTGTCTCCCACTTGCTGATAGCCTCGATCTTTGCAGGATCAACTTTGATACCTTGATTACTCACAATATGACCCAGAAATTGGACTTCCTTTAACCAAAATTCACACTTGGAGAATTTGGCATAAAGTCGCTCTTGTCTCAAGAGTTCAAGCACTAGTCGGAGATGTTGCTCATGTTCTTCTTCGCTCTTAGAGTAGATGAGGATATCATCTATGAAGACGATAACTAACTTATCCAGGTATGGCTTGCATACACGATTCATGAGGTCCATGAATACAGCGGGTGCGTTGGTTAAACCGAACGGCATCACGAGAAACTCATACTGACCGTAGCGGGTTCTAAACGCAGTCTTCATCACATCACTCTCCTTCACCCTCAACTGGTGATAACCGGATCGCAAATCGATCTTGGAGTAAATGCTTGATCCTTGCAGCTGATCAAAAAGATCGTCAATTCGGGGAAGAGGATATCGGTTCTTGATCATCAATTTGTTGAGTTCGCGGTAGTCGATACACATGCCAAAGGATCCATCCTTCTTTTTCACGAATAAGACAGGTGCGCCCCAATGCGACGAGCTCGGTTGGATAAACCCTCGGTCGAGCAATTCCTGCAGTTGACTCTGCAACTCTTGCAGTTCGGAAGGTGCTAGTCGATAAGGTGCGCGAGCTACGGGTGCAGCTCCCGGCACTAGATCGATCTGGAACTCCACGGCTCTCGATGGCGGTAATCCAGGCAGTTCTTCCGGAAAGACGTCGAGAAATTCATTCACGATTCGCACATCATTCACGCTCTTCTCTTCTGTTTCTAAAGCCTTCACGTGTGCTAAAATAGCAAGACGTCCTTTCTTCATGATCTTCTGCGCTTTCATACAACTAATGAGGTTCAGCTCCGAGTTACATCTCTCTCCGTATATAACCAGTGGCTCACCATCTCCTTGTGGTATACGAAGAGCTTTATCTTCACAGATAATGTCGGCCCTCACTTTGGTCAACCAGTCCATGCCGACAATCACGTCAAAGCTTTCCAATTTGATGGGTATTAAGTCAATTGTGAAATTCACACCAGCTATGTTGATAATAGCTCATCGGCCAATTTGGTCAACTTTCTCAAGTTTTCCATTGGCTACCTCAACAAGCATACTCTCCTCTAAAGGCACTAACGACCAATCTATCTTAGAGCAAAAGTGTCTACAAACATAGCTCCTATCGGCACCAGTATCAAATAGGACAGAAGCTAATAGATTGTTGATAGTGAATATACCTGTAACCAAGTCGGGGTTCTCACGGGCATCCCTTGCGTTCACATTGAAAGCTCTTCCACGCGGGGGTCCGCCGTCCCTTCGCTTGTTGGGACACTCATACCTGAAGTGGCCCTGTTGTCCACACTCATAACACTTTCTTGGTCTGTTGGGGTTGGTCCTCACAGCTGGGATGAGAATCTTGCAGTCCTTGCCAATTTTCCCGGTCCTTTTGCACTTTTCACAGACCACGTTACAGTACCCGGTATGGTGCTTGTAGCACCTCTTGCACTACGGTAGAGGACCCTTGTAGTTGGGGTTCGAGCTAGGGGTCGGGTTGGGGTTCCTTCCGTCGTTATGCCTCTTAGCGGGGGTTTGATCATAGACTCTCCCCTTGTTATTGTCCCACTTACGCTTCTCACCACTGGCTCCCGATTCAGATTTTTCCTTTTCTGATTCCTTGCTGATAATTTGGTTCATAAGGGTTTGCGACATGCGCATAGCTGCCGAGATGTTGGGTGGATTAGAAGAGGTGACATTTCCTTGAATGGACTTGGGAAGTCCCCACAAGTATCGCTCCATTCTCTTAAATTTCGGGGTAACCATCGTGGGACACATCAGCGCTAATTCCAGATACCTACGGTTGTAGCCATCAAGATCGTTTCCCACAACCTTCAACTCCCAGAATTCAGCCTCCATTTTCTGTACCTCTGCTCTGGGGCAATACTCTTCGATCAGGGCTCCCTTAAATTCTTCCCACGGAGTGGCATAAGCCTCGTCAATACCCTTAGCTTGAGCCAGTGTGTTCCACCAGGTTAGGGCACCATCTGACAGCGTACATGAAGCATACTTGGTTTTGTTCTCCTCTGAGCAGTTGCTTACACGGAACACAGCTTCTAATTTCTCAAACCACCTAGTCAGACCAACTGGCCCCTCAGTACCGCTAAAGTTGTGGGGCTTGCAGCTTTGAAACTCTTTGTATGTGCACCCGTTACGAATGGGTTAGTTAACTGGTAGAGCTGGGGGGTTGATATCCGCAATAGCTGCGGCTACTCTTTTCGCAATAATTTACTAGATTTGGGCTGCTGTGGGTGCTGCTCATCCGTTTGCCATTGCTCTTCTAATCAGAAATTTTGACTTAAGTCAAAATTCAGCATTTAATATATAGTAATATAGTATAAGGCAACCAACATGGAATCAACGCAACACATGTTAACTAAGCAATGCAACGAGATACAGATACCACAGAAACATCATACAGTAACGTAATATAGAACACCGTGGAAAAGTAAACAACACTAAGTTCAATTCATTAATAATAAGTTGCATACATCTGCATAAGTTCGTACAGTACATGAGTAAACCATGAAACTACAAACGAGATTACATAATGAAATCTACTACAATGCCCTATGGTGACGGTGGGTAAAGGATGTCCATCACGTGGGACATCTGGTCCTCGAGCTCAGTTACCCGAGCACGGAGGATCTCCATTTCCCTCGCCAGTTCCTCGACGGAGGGAGATGGTGGGGCAGGCGGTGCAGTCGGTACAGATGGTGCAGGTGGTGCAGATGGTCCAGCGCCAGAAGTAGATGGTGTGCAATAGTAATCCTTATGCACGAATGGATCGGCAGGATAAGGCACAACCCGCTTGCGGGCGGTGACCCTAGTCCTCAGTCCATGTGCGCTAACGAACGACCTACCTCCATTAAATCCTGGAATAACTGTACCATCAAAACGATACCGCTTCTTTGGCGGGGTAGAGGGTGGCTGCACGGGCGTCTCCCCAAGGTCCTCGTCGGAATCATCGTCACTGGAATCATCGGAGGATGAGTCGTCGGATAATGAGTCGTCGAAAACAGCTGGGGGTGGCGGCACTCGGTGGCCGGTAGTCATAATCTGATATCTAAAAGGTGGGATCGGTATGATACGTCCTTCAGGAAGGTGTCGGCACCAATGGTTATGCTCATTACGGAACGGAACGTCCCCGTATTCCCCGGGAATCACAGCACCACCGGGGTGGGGCTGTGGCTCCGGAGGTACTGGGATGAGTGGAGCTGGAATATCCGGTGGATCCTCGTGTCCATCTGTGGTGATCACTGGGTCGGGTGCATGGCCACTGGCTCCAGAGGACGAAGAGCCAGAGTCGCTGGAGTGTGTCGACGACGGGATCTGTGAATCGGCAACAATGGCAGGCGAGGTGGAGGGTGAGTCTGAGTCGCTCTCCAAAATGACAACAGGCGGGACATCCGACATCTGAACAAGGAAAAATAACTTTTTTCGTGTCATCAAGTCATAAAGCAAGCACGTATTAGGCACTACAGCAACCTAGGTTGTCTAAAACAGTATACAGCATGGCAATAATAACAACGCTAAATAGAAATAACATGTGAAAGCAGATAGTAATCATGCAATAGCGAAAATAAGTATACAGCAAGTTCGCATGGCAGTAAAGATAAGCAATAGCATGCAGTGATATCACATAGCAGTAAAAGTAATCAGTAGCATGCAGTAAGTTTCGCAGAAATAAGTAAACTAGCAAGTTGTAGATTAGTGAATCCTACTCGGGTCGGTCCAGACTCCCTAATGTAATCTAATTCCCTACAACCAAGGCTCTGATACCAAATGTGACGCCCTGTACAAAACCATCGTGTACGATTCGTCAACAACAGGATCTTTACACGGTTGAATACTACATGCTGTTTGAAAACCAGTTTGCATTCATAAAAACATAGTGTTTACAAAAGATAACGTGACCCAGAGGTCATTACAAAGCCATTATTCAAATAACATAAGTTGCGAATGCAAATTAAAAGTTTCATGATTGAGACATCTCTAAGTTATGCAGCGGTTATCTAACACAGCAGGTCCTTAACAGCAAGTCTAAACAGCATGACAGCAAGTCTAACAGCGGAAGAAACAAACCTGTAAGCACCTGAGAAAACATGCTTAAAAACGTCAACAATAATGTTGGTGAGCTATAGTTTAAGTTGTAATAGTAATATAAGATTGACCACGAGATTTCAATGTTTCAAAACAGCATGAAAAGCATATGTATAACCGTGGGCACATGGTAACTAGACTTAACGTAAATATAAATATCACCCCCTAAAAGTACACCTGGCGAGTGCGTATGTCCTCGAAGTATTAAACACCCGTTAAATGCTAGCGCAACTAGCCCGAGTGGGGATGTCAAACCCTATGGATCCATATCTAATATTCGCATCTACCGGTTCAAAAACCAATAGTTAAACGTTACCGTGCTAAGGGGAATATTTATGCCGTTGTATAACCCACACATATGTAAAGTTTAAGTACTCGTATCAAGTAAGTAAAACATAAAAAGCGCATGTATTCTCAGTTTCAAAAATATTATAAGTAAAAAGGGATGCTATAACTCACAGTGATAAAAGCGGTAAAGTCGGCAATGAAAGTATGCAAGTAGTAAGTCGGTCCGAAAGGTCGTCAACCTAAATCAAGGTTACTAGGTCAGTAGGTTGTCCTTATAAGTTCTAATAGTGCATAAAATAAGTTTAAGTTTCATCATCATCATCATCATTCATCATCATAAAAGCTAAGTAAGTTTGACAAGAATAGAGATCGAAACAATAGGCTGACTTCGGTCAGCTGCTCCGTATGTGAGTCCCCTAGTTTCTGACCAATTTCCAGAACCAAACTCATCTTCGTTTGACCGTGGCGACGGTTTAAGTGCGAGTTGGTCAGAAATTTCAGCACAACGTTAATAGGGTGTAATGACTTTCGGAGGCCATAAATCCTAAACCGTAACTCGGATTAAGACGAGGTCTAAACGGAAAATCATCTACTCGAACCAAACTAACTGAAAATCTACTTTACAGTAGCCTAGGTTACTGATAAGATCCCGAAAACAGTAAACAAGTGCTCCGGTGGGGTTCTTAGTGCTTGATGCTCATCACGGTTCTCATCCTTGATGCTTGTAGCTTCAAGTGTACAACTCGTTGATGGTTTAGCATCACTTTTGACCAAGATTATACCATCAATACACAATATGTTAAGACCAAGTAACAACACAACTCATTTAAGAGTCTTAGATGGATGATGAACCAAGGTTACATCATATCCTTAGTCTTAACACAAATACAAGTCCTATTTACAAACAAAGTTACAAACTTTACATCAATCAAACAAGTATGAACAAAATCTAAGTCAAATGAAGTGATGGAACACTAATATAGAGAGCTTGGAAACCCTTTCACACAAGTTTTAAGGTCACAAAGCTAGAAAGCTTGAACCTTTAATGTTCTTGAAGATCTTGAAGCATAAAGCTTGGATCTTTAAGTTACATGAAGACCATAAACACAAGTTTTGATCTTTATAACAAAATAATGAGATCTTAAGTTAGAAAACTTAGATCCAACAAAAGATATGAAGATCCAAGCTAGAAAGCTTGCATCTTGGTTGTTCTTGAAGATCTTGAAGCATAAAGCTTGGATCTTTAAGTTACATGAAGATTACAAACACAAGTTTGAATCTTTATAACAAAATAGCAAGATTAAAGTAAAAATATATAGATCTACAAAGTGGGTGAAGATTCAAAGCTAAAAAGCTTGAATCTTCCATGTTCTTGAAAGATTCAAATCCATGTTTGAATCTACAAGATATAATCAAGATCAAAAGTTAAAAAGCTAGACCCTTTATGTTGATGATGAATTCGAAAATGAAAAGAAAAGAATAAGAAAAAGAAAAAGATCAAAAACTTACAAGTTTTAGAGTGAGAAAGACTAGAGAGAAGATAGGAGAATAAGTGTGTGTGAAATGCAAATGAGAGTAAGTGTTAAATGAATGGAATAAGGGTGGTATTTATAGGTGAATGAGGGAGGGGATGGTGGTGATGGCCGAAATTTTGGAGGGGGACAAGGGGGGACAAAAAGTTGCTTTTTGGTTAATGGTTGTTTAAAGTTGGTGCTTATGTTGGGATCCCATGCAACATTAAGGATAATACTTGACATAAATGCTAGTATGTTCCCTCTAATAAATGGGCATTTGTCTTACTTATTAATGGGTCACTAGTAATTAATAAGTGGGCTAAATAAATGGGCTACTAGCTAGAGTAGGGTGGGCTTAAGTCCAACAAGGTAGAAAGTCCAACAAGACTAACTAGCAAGCATAATTAAATTACTACGCGTAATTAAGCATCCATAAACCCAAGTAATTATTATTATGAAATAATAATTAATATTTCGTAGTCGTAATATTCCGATTACGACAAAAGTTAAACGTGTGCGCAGTTCGCGGTTTTAATCGAAACGTCAAGTGACGCTAACGGTCATAAAGCATCCAATGAACAAGTTAAGTATCCGACGTACTCTAAGGCACGTCTTAACATATAAATGAAAGTAAACCATGTATATAAAGGTTCCAGGGTATAAAGTAGCACAGTACACACAAATACGCAGTTTCGTTAAAACACAAGGCACAAAAGCAAGTCGAAAAAGTCGGGTCGTTACATAATATACCTACTTACATACACTTACACACACACCGCATATTCGCTAGTATTAACAACTAGCATACAAACTCCAAGTATAAGCTAATCACCTCCAATTACCACGACTAGCATGAATCAGCATCATATACTCCATGACATTATAATATGCTACTTTACAACGTCAACATAAACATAAACAACTATATGGTTAACCGTTTTCGCGTCATGGTGCTACCGGCTCCGTGGTTCACACCATACGCAATGCTATGATGCTACCAGCTCCGTGGTTCACGTCACTACGCATTTGAGTCATACTCTTTTATAGTGCTACCGGCTCCGTGGTTCACACTTTGGTGCTACCGGCTCCGTGGTTCAAACCTAATTTTATAGTGCTACCGGCTCCTTGGTTCACACTTTGATGCTACCGGCTCCGTGGTTCACATCTCATTTTATAGTGCTACCGGCTCCGTGGTTCACACTTTACGACTCGTGCTATAGTGCTACCGGCTCTGTGGTTCACACTACAACACACGTACCATGATGCTACCGGCTCCGTGGTTCACATCATAATAAACTCACACATACTATGGTACTACCGGCTCCGTGGTTTATACCATAGCCTACAAATAAATACACTATATACATACATGCATAATTACTCCACTCACCTTAACGCCGTAGGTGAATGTTAAACGAAGCTCGCAACCTTCAACGTAACGCACCTATTACATTATGTATATAATTAATTAATCACACAATCAAGTTGGTCAACTAACTCACTCAACATCCTAGAGTCATTTTGACCCATGGTGCAATTCCGACCCATTTGCACACTTAACCCTAATATTGGGTCAACTTCGCCAAAAACCCTAACTCTAGCCATTTATGATCTTAATACACATATAATCACAATGTTATCGCATTTTCACCCTAACAAGATAACTTAGGTCATCAAAGATCTGTTTTTCCCATTCGAGGTTTCCACACCCATTCGGGTCACCACATACCCAAATAACACCCACTTTATAACATTTAGGGGTGCTAGTAGTTAACTAACCAATTTAAGACTCATAAACACATTTAGCATTTCAAAACCCTAGGTTAGTCATCTTTGAGTCCTCATGACCCAAACTTACCCAAAAACCCCCAAATCACTAACAAATGATTTTGTGTTCATCACTAGCCCCAAACCCCAACCCTTAAACAATTTAAACTAAGGAAATCAAGATTAGGACTTACCACCACAATCAAAACGTAGCTAGTGAGGAGATGAACAACTTTAATGCTCGAGCTCTAACCCGAAACAAGCTTCTTCCTCTTCGATTTGAGTTTTCTCACACAAGAATCACACTCTCTCTCTAGAATTTAAGTGGAAGGGGTGTGGTGGTTGTAGATGGAGTAAATGATGCTCCAAAAACTGATCTAGGGCTCTAAATTCGGCCCCATGTGAAATTACCACTTTGCCCCCTTTAAATATCTAAAATAGACAGCTGGCCCACCAGAACATTTGGACGGCGTCCAAACTGTCTGGACGGCGTCCAGTCCTTTACACTGGGATGGCTTCCCATCCTTCTGGATGGCGTCCCAACCACCTGAGCAAACAAGATCTTACAACTCTCCCCTACTTGAACCGGATTGCGACCTCGCGATCCAAGCCGCATGACAAGCAGGAAGATACACTAAAACAAACTCTTCGAATTCCCACGTGAACTCGGAACCCTTAATATGACGCCATTGGACTTTAAAAGTCATCACCGCTTTATTTCTCAACATCTTCACTTTTTCATCAAGAATTGCCATTGGTTCCTCGACATATTCTAACTTGTTGTTCAAGGAAATCTCGTCCAACGGTACCCACGCCGTGTCATCCGCAAGACACTTACGGAGATGGGAAACATGGAATGTGTTATGAATCCCCGCAAGAACTTCAGGTAATTCAAGTCTATACGCGACCTCACCAACACGATCCAAGATCTTAAAAGGGCCAATAAATCGAGGAGCTAACTTTCCCCGTTTTCGAAATCGAATGACACCTTTCCATGGCGAAACTTTAAGCATCAGCATGTCACCTTCTTGAAACTCAATCGGTCGCCTTCGTTTATCGGCATACGCTTTTTGTCGATCTTGAGCCTTTTTCAAATGAGCCCGAATCATATCAATCTTGCTATTCATCTCTAAAACCAAATCGGTACTCCCGATTTCTCTTTGACCCACTTCACCCCAATAAATCGGGGTTCGACACCTACGCCCGTAAAGCATCTCGTAAGGTGGTATCCCAATACTAGTATGATAACTATTATTGTACGAGAATTCCACCAAAGGTAAGTGCTCATCCCAACTACCACCGAAATCAATAATACACGCCCGTAATATATCCTCCAAAGTTTGATTCGTATGTTCAGTTTGCCCGTCCGTTTGAGGATGATACGCCGTGCTCAATTTCAATTGTGTACCCATATCTTCGTGAAACTTTTCCCAAAACCGAGATGTAAAACGGGTATCTCGATTCGAAATAATAGATATAGGAACCCCATGTCTCGATATCACCTCCTTGATAAATAACTTAGACAAAGCCTCTAATGATATCGCTTCCCGAATAGGAAGAAACAAGGCACTTTTCGTCAATCGATCAACTATTACCCAAATTGAGTCAAATTGGGTTCTCGCCGTCTTCGGTAACTTTGTGATGAAATCCATGGTAATGTGTTCCCATTTCCATTTCGGGATTTCTAAAGGTTGTAACGTACCATACAGCTTTTGGTGTTCGGCTTTAACTTGCAAACACGTGATGTATTGTTCAACATATTTAACAACATCACGTTTCATGCCCGGCCACCAATACTCCTTCCTTAAATCAAGATACATTTTCGTCGCACCCGGATAAATGGAATACCTTAACTTATGTGCTTCATCAAGTAGCACTCGTCGATAATCCCCCATCTTAGGCACCCACACTCTTCCTTGAAAGGATAACAAACCATGCGGACCTAAGATAATAGACTCCGTTTGTCTCACGATTCGTTCCTCATGCTTATTGTTAACAAAAGCTTCAATTTGAGTCTCGCCAAGATTTACAAGAAAATCATTAGTAATAATCATGCATAACGATCCTACTCGTATCGCCGGATGTTGACTCTTCCGACTTAACGCGTCCGCGACCACATTCGCCTTACCCGGATGATAAAGTATTTCACAATCATAGTCTTTCACCACATCCATCCATCTACGTTGACGATAGTTCAAATCTCTTTGATCAAAAAGGTGTTTTAAGCTCTTGTGATCCGAATAAATCGTACACTTGACACCATACAAGATATAGCGCCAAATTTTCAAAGCATGAACAACTGCCGCCAACTCAAGATCATGAGTCGGATATCTCGTTTCGTGTTCCTTTAATTGTCGAGAGGCATAAGCGATGACTTTACCTCTTTGCATTAGAACACACCCGAGTCCGTTTAGAGAAGCATCACAATAGACCGTCATGTCTTCCACCCCTTCCGGCAAAACTAGCACCGGAGCTTGACACAACTTCTATTTTAACAATTGAAAAGCAATTTCTTGCTCGTTCTCCCAATTAAATCTCGCGTTCTTTCTCGTTAACTTCGTCAATGGAGAAGAAATCTTGGAAAAATCTTGGATAAACCGACGATAATAACCAGCCAATCCGAGAAAACTTCGAATTTTCGTAGGCGTAGTCGATCGTCCCCAACTCTTCACCGTTTCTATCTTCCCCGGATCTACTTGAATACCGTCTTTGTTCACAATATGACCAAGGAATTGAACTTCCCATAGCCAAAATTCACATTTGGAGAATTTAGCGTACAACTTCTCCTTCCGCAACGTCTTCAACACACCCCGCAAATGATGTTCATGTTCCTTCATACTCTTCGAATAGACAAGTATGCCGTCGATGAACACAATTACCGACTTGTCCAATATAGGTTGGTACACTCGGTTCATAATATCCATGAATGTCGCCGGTGCATTCGTAAGACCAAAAGGCATTACTACGAATTCAAAATGCCCGTAACGAGTTCAAAAAGCCGTTTTCTCCATATCTTCCTCACGGACCCGCATTTGGTGATAGCCGGACCGTAGGTCGATTTTAGAGAAATACGTTGCACCTTGGAGTTGGTCAAACAAATCGTCAATCCGAGGTAATGGATAACGATTCTTTATAGTCACTTTGTTCAACTCCCGATAATCGATGCACATCCGCATACTACCATCCTTCTTCTTTACGAATAAAACCGGAGCGCCCCATGGCGAAGCACTCGGTCGAATGAAACCCTTCTCAAGCAACTCTTGGGTTTGATTTAACAACTCTTGCTTTTTCGTCAGCGCTAAACGATAAGGAGTTTTAGCAATGGGAGTAGCTCCCGGAACCAACTCAATGCGAAATTCAACTTATCTTTCCTCCGGAACACCCGGTAACTCGTCCGGAAAAACATCTTCTGTGACGACCCGGAAATTTCTGAATAAATTTAAACTTTATCTTTAAATGATTTAATATTTTCGACACGATAAGTAAAGTCTGTAATGTTGAGTCTCAAGTTTTGGAACTATATTCATGTAATCAATTATTCTTTGACTGTTCTCGAAGATTCATGAACAATATATATATATAACTTAATGTGTATATATATATATGTGATTTCAAGTTATTTAGTAAATGATAGTAACATTCGATTATTGATTCGATTGATATTTAGATAAGTTAACTAAAACGTTTAAGATGAACCAGTAAAACACTAATTTGCTACAGTATTTTTGAATTGCTACAGTACCTGAAAAGCTAAAGTGTTTTCGAAAATCACTATTTGCTACAGTAAAAAAATGTACACTTCGAAAATCACTATTTGCTACAGTAAACACTATTTTAAAATAAAAATGTATATATGTATATGTATATACTACGAGACGATGATTTATAGAAGCAAATAACCAAAACACTTAATTGATTAAAGCTACACTTCGAGTGACATAGTTTATCAATGATTAAGTTTAATTTTTGATAAAGGTACACGTCGCGTAACGAAAAGTACTAGTTTTCTAAGTAGACTTGCAAACTTGAAAGTATTCTTGATTTTATGAAAATAGAACTTATAGAATTTATGAAGAACATTTAGAACTTGAAGATAGAACTTGAGAGAGATTAATTAGATGAAGAAAATTGAAGAATGAAGGTTTTTGTATGTGTTTTGGGTCGTTGGTATATGGATTAGATATAAAGGATGTGTAAGTTTGTTTTCTTGTAAATAATTCATGAATGATTTATAATATTTTTGTAATTTTGTGAGATATTTCATGCTAGTTTCCAAATGATGGTTCCCACATATTTGATGACTCATTAAGGGCTGCTAAGAGCTGATCATTGAAGTTAATATACCAATAGTATGTACATCTAGGAGCTGGGTATTGTACAAGTACGAATACCGAACGAATACGAGTAGAATTCTTGATGAAAATGCATGAGAATGCAATTGTAACCAATTTTGTTAAGTACAAGTATTTTGATATGTGTCTTGAAGTCTTCCAAAAGTATATTAATACATCTTAATACACTACATGTATATACATTTTAACTGAGTCGTTAAGTCATCGTTAGTCGTTACATGTAAGTGTTGTTTCGAAACCTTTAAGTTAACGATCTTGTTAAATGTAATTAATCCATTGTTATTATACTTAAATGAGATGTTAAATTGTTATGTTAACATGATAACATGGTGTATGGATATATCTTAATAGCACATATATATATATATATATATATATATATATATATATATGTTAAAATACTATTACAACGATAATCGTTACATATATATTGTTTCGAAATCCTTAAGTTAGTAGTCTCATCTTACTTGTGTAGTTCATTATTAATACACTTAATAATATGATTAATTATCATTTTATCATGTTAAACATAGTGTGTTCATATCTAATTACAATACATATGTATTTATTTTAATTAAAACGTTGTTATAACGATAATCGTTATGTATATCGTTTCGAGTTTCTTTAATTCAGTAGTTTCATTTTATGCATATAACTCTTTGTTAGTATACTTTGTGAGATACTTACTTATCCTAATATCATGTTATATATATATATATATATATATATATATATATATATATATATATATATATATATATATATATATATATATATATATATATATATATATATATATATATATATCGTTATGTCATTTTTACAAGTTTTAACATTCGTGAATCACCGGACAAACTGGGTGGTCAATTGTCTACATGAAACTCATTTCAATTAATCAAGTCTTAACAAGTTTGATTGCTCAAAATTTTGGAAACATTTAATCATGCAAATGTAGTTCTCATTTAATATATAATCATGGAAAAGTTCGGGTCACTACACATTGACCTATACACAACTATACAATTGGTGCTTGGAGATAAAAAAAATAAAAAATAAGTAATGGATTTAAATCAAAGATAAACTTATGAAGACCATTTATCAGTATGAGGGAAATATAACTTGAGAAAAACTCAAGCCGGAGGGATGATGAAAAAACAGTGCCGATCAAGCGGCGACAAAGTTAAAAAACAAACCCCCGTTTAATCAAACTCACATAAGAATAAATAGAAATCACAGGATATCTAGTTGTCAAGGAGTTGAGGATTAGCCGACTCCGATGCGTCGATGAGGGGTCTCGACATAAGAATATGGATTGACCAACCATTGATGCCAATCAATTTGTTTCTTTTTCCTACATCTTTTTGAAATCCAACTAAAACTTTGGGCTTGAATTTCGGAGATGATTGAAGCAGAGACCATTCTATTTTGGAGAAGACTTTCAAGTTTCTATGTTTCCAAATTGTATAGCTTACGATCCACTTGGTTGCTTGCCATGTAGAAGATCCAAAATTATTGCAAGTGCAGTTTTGATTGGTGATGATGGTATCATCGATGTTGGAGATTGATGTGTTGTTTTGGTTCCACCATTTTAATCCAAGTTTCCATATAAGAGCTGTTTTGGAGCAAAGATGTGATGACCCGGAAATTTCTGATCAAATTTAAACTTAATCTTTGTATGATTAACATTTTCGACACGATAAGCAAAGTCTGTAAAACTGAATCTCAAAATTTTTGAACTACTTTTATATATTTAAATACCCTTCGGTTGTTTTCGACGATTCGCGAACAATTATATGTAAATAGATACATATATACTATAACTTGAAAAGGTAACAATGTATTAATTGTTTGATACCGTACATTAAACTTATTGGTTTAAATATCTATTTGAATATATATATGATAAGTTGAAATATTTATTATTAAAATTTATTTATAAATAACTTCCAATGTGTATTTAAAAACTGATTTATGTATAAGATATATACATATATATAATTTCAAGTTATTTAGTAAACGATAGTAACATTCGTTTATTGAATCGATTGATATTTAGATAAGTTAACTAAAGCGTTTAAGATGAACCAGTAAAACATTAATTTGCTACAGTACCCAAAATGCTACAGTAAATTGCTACAGTAAAACACTATTTCAAAATGAATATATATATATATATATATATATATATATATATATATATATATATATATATATATATATATATATATATACTAACAAATAGCGAGACGATGATTTATAGAAGTAAATGACCAAAACACTCAAATGTATAAGTTATACCTCAAGTGGTATAGTTTATGGATGATTTAAGACTATATTTTGACAAAGGTACGAGTCACGAAACGAAAAGTACTAGTTTTCTCAGCGTACGAAAGGGCGTTCGAAAAACCGTAACCGGGACATAAGTCGAGTGATAACGTACGACTTATCGAAACAAACAAGACAACTATGCATGTGAATTTAATATAATATATAATTAATTATATAAATTAAATATATTATATTTATAATTAAAAAATATGTAGACAAACTAGAAGTTAAAAGATCATGAGCTGGAAATCCATCCCATGCGATTGCATGGGAAATGGTCTTGAAGGCCATGCGATCGCATGGCAGCCTGGTCCAGGCCACATCTATAAAAGCCCGATGTTTTCTGCTTTTGAATTCATTTCAATTACTCCGTATTATATTTATTAATTATATTATTATTATTATTATTATTATTATTATTATTATTATTATTATTATTATTATTATTATTATTATTATTATTATTATTATTATTATTATTATTAAGATTAACATTATTATTAATCTTATTATTATTAGTAGTATTATTATTAATTAGTATTATACATAAAATACTACGACGAGGTCATGAGCGTGTCACTTTCAAAATGGTTTTCAAGAGGGATAGAGCTAAGGAAATTATGGGTTATTGCCAAGGAGATTATGGGTAATGTTCGGGGGTATATTTGTGAATCAAACCTAGTGTTTATCATCTCTGTTACGTCTACGTACTTTCCTACAATATTGAATCTCAATATTGATACGTTGAAATCTACGGTTATTTGGTAATCCGTGTTTCGATCACATTTTGGTGAACGACTTTATATGCTGCTAAGGTGAGTTTCATTGATCCCTTTTTAATTGCTTCTGCAATATATATTTTTGGGCTGAGAATACATGCACTTTATTTAAAACGCAATGGGTACAAGTACATACTAAATTCTACACTGAGTTTGAACCGAAAATCCCTTAGCTTTGGTAACTGTTAACTGCCAGTTATAAGAACTGGTGGGCGCGAGTAGTAGTATATGGATCCATAGGGCTTGATATCCCCGTCCGAGCTAGAGCACTAGCCTTTTAACGGACGTATGCTATTTGAGAAGCGTACACGTTGGTTTGCGTGTATTATTAAGATGATTATACAAAGGGTACAAATTATATATACGTTAAGTTTAGTTACCAGGGTGCTCAATTTCGTAGAATATTTTGATAAGCATTTCTGGATTGAACAACTGAAATCTTGTGATCCACCTTTATATACAGATTATATGAAACATTAAAACTATGAACTCTCCAACCTTTGTGTTGACACTTGTTAGCATGTTTATTCTCAGGTTCCCTAGAAGTCTTCCGCTGTTTGCTTATATGATAGACAAGCTATGTGCATGGAGTCTTATATGACATATTTTTCAAGGAAACGTTGCATTCACCAAATCATCACCATGTATCTTATTTTGACTGCATTGTTAACGGAAGTACTATTGTAAACTATTATTTACGGTGATTGTCTATATGTAGAAATCATCAGATGTCGAAAACTTTTGATTTAAATATTCATTTATGGTGTGCCTTTTCAAAAGAATGCAATGTTTACAAAACGTATCATATAGAGGTCAAATACCTCGCAATGAAATCAATGAATGACGTGTTCGTCCATATGGATTTGGAGCGATCGTCACAAAAGAACCAGTGCATGGTGTTTAGTTTCAATATCTAACTCGAAAAGTGGGCATAGCGTGGTGTGACGACCCAGAAATTTATGACCAAATTTAAACTTTATCTTTAAATGATTTAATATTTTCGACACGATAAGCAAAGTCTGTAATGTTGAGTCTCAAGTTTTGGAACTATATTCATGTAATCAATTATTCTTTGACTGTTCTCGAAGATTCACGAACAATATATATATAACTTAATGTGTGTATATATATATATATATATATATATATATGTGATTTCAAGTTATTTAGTATACGATAGTAACATTCGATTATTGATTCGATTGATATTTAGATAAGTTAACTAAAACGTTTAAGATGAATCAGTAAAACACTAATTTGCTACAGTATTTTCGAATTGCTACAGTACCCGAAAAGCTACAGTGTTTTCGAAAATCACTATTTACTGCAGTATTTCAAAATGAAAATGTATATATGTATATGTATATACTACGAGACGATGATTTATAGAAGCAAATAACCAAAACACTTAATTGATTAAACCTACACTTCGAATAACATAGTTTATCAATGATTAAGTTTAATTTTTGATAAAGGTACACGTCGCGTAACGAAAAGTACTAGTTTTCTAAGCGTACGAAACAACGTTCGAAAAACTGGAACCAGGACATAAGTCGAGTGACGATGTACGAATTATCGGAACAAAAATTACAAATCAACTATGCACGAGAATATAATATAATATATAATTAATTAATATAAATTATATATATTATATATTATTTTATTATGTCGACGAACTAATGTACAAAAACAGATGTGAGCTGTAAAATCATCCCATGCGATCGCATGGGATATGGCCTAGGAAGCCATGCGATCGCATGGCAACCCTGGACAGGCCAACCACTATAAATTCGATCGAATTCTGTTTATTGATTCACAAATCTCTTCATCTCTATATTACTCTGTATTATATATTATTATTATTACTATTATTATTATTATTATTATTATTATTATTATTATTATTATTATTATTATTATTATTATTATTATTATTATTATTATTATTATTATTATTATTATTATTATTATTATTATTATTATTATTATTAAGAGTATTAATATTATTAATAGTAGTATTATTACACATAAAATACTACGACGAAGTGTTGTTCGGGTTATTTCAAAATGGGTTTTCAAAGGGGATAGAGCTAAGGAAACTATGGGTTATAGCTATGGAGGTTATGGGTATTGTTTGCAAATCAAACCTAGTGTTTATCATCTCCGTTACGTCTACGTACTTTCCTGCAATATTGAATCACAATATTGATACGTGAGCATTCATATCTTATCTTTTATATATTAATTGTGTATCCATGTCTAGTGCTCGAGTATATATATTTATGCATGCTTGTATGCTAAATTTCGTCGCTAAACAGTTTAAGATGAATCACGAATTAAATACATATATTACTGATAAAAAGGTATATGATATGCATATTTTTGGAAAGCTGGCGAAAAATCAATAACTTTTCATTTAGAAATCGCGTAATTTCGATGAACGAATTAAAAGATATGGTCAATTGAATTATGATTGACGTTAATTGGAATTGCTTTTGAATCTGCAATTAATATTTAAACAACTTGTTTGTAAGATTGATAAATTGGATTTTTTGAATATTACCAGCCGAGTAAATGAATCCTTATATAAGGCACGTCTCGTTTTGTTGAACTATTGTCAAAATTGACTTTTTGAACAGACTTTGGATAACTTTTGTATGTCGATCTCGAGTATTAGGATTGTGATACACTATGACCTGACCTAGCTTGATAGACAATTATTGACCAACATATGTTCTCTAGGTTGAGATCTACGGTTATTTGGTATTCCAAGTTTCGGTCACATTTCGGTGAACGACTATATGTTCTGCTAAGGTGAGTTTCATTTGCTCCCTTTTTAAATGATTTTGCAATATATATTTTTGAGCTGAGAATACATGCACTTTATTTTAAAAACAATGGACACAAGTACATACTAAATTCTATACTGAGTTTGAACCGAAAATCCCTTAGCTTTGGAAACTAGTAACTGCCGGTTATAAGAACTGGTGGGCGCGAGTAGTAGTATATGGATCCATAGGGCTTGATATCCCCGTCCGAGCTAGAGCGCTAGTCTTTTAACGGACGTATGCTATTTGAGAAGCGTACACGTTGGTTTGCGTGTATTATTAAGATGATTATACAAAGGGTACAAATTATATATACGTTAAGTTTAGTTACCAGGGTGCTCAATTTCGTAGAATATTTTGATATACGTTTCTGGATGAAACAACTGAAATCTTGTGATCCACCTTTATGTACAGATTATGCAAAACATTAAAACTATGAACTCACCAACCTTTGTGTTGACACTTGTTAGCATGTTTATTCTCAGGTTCCCTAGAAGTCTTCCGCTGTTTGCTTATATGTTAGACAAGCTATATGCATGGAGTCTTACATGGCATATTTTTCAAGAAAACGCTGCATTCACCAAATCATCACCATGTATCTTATTTTGACTGCATTGTCAACGGAAGCACTAATGTAAACTATTATATTACGGTGATTGTCTATATGTAGAAATCATCAGATGTCGAAAACCTTTGATTTAAATATTCATTTATGGTGTGCCTTTTCAAAAGAATGCAATATTTACAAAACGTATCATATAGAGGTCAAATACCTCGCAATGAAATCGATGAATGACGTGTTCGTCCATATGGATTTGGAGCGATCGTCACACGTGGTGTCAAGATCGATGTGTCTTTTATCGAGTTCAACCCTAACCGGAATCTTCTTTTGAATAACCCTCCATGCGAAAATGTGAACCTTTTGTGGTGTAAATTTGTTGCGAGGGATCGACAGATTATTTGCGTGCACTCCTAGTTTAAGATTATTTATTAATTGAGCAAGTGATTTGGAGGTAAAACAACCGGAAGGGTCGAGATTGCATTTTCAAGAATCGGGTTGATCGGTAAGAGAAACTGATGAAATTATGTTGTTAAGCTCCTGGAGTTCGTTTTGAGCTCGACCTCTAGGTGGTCTAGCCCAACACCAATTACCAACTAACGATGAATTAACATGTGTGATTCTGTCCGCAACAAGAAACTCGAGCATATAAAGTCTATGAATTGTAGTCCTTGTAATATATAAATGTTGCGTGAGGCAAATCACTTATTGATGTTATAATTTATGTTAAATTCTATCATGTACAATGCACTTGAGGGTAAAATGTTAAGCCTATGTTATGTATCAACGGAAGAGAACACGAGCTTCATAAGTCAATATGTCGATTGCCACTTTGACGTGAGGAAAAATCGTGACAACAATATGAAATGTGTGATTCAATTTGAACCGAATATCTAACGCAGTAACGCTATGTACTACATAGTTTCATTAGGAACGAAACAAAACTAAATGACCAATATACCCTTAAAGCTCAAGCTGCCCTGCAACCAATTAATAATTCGTGTTAATGGCCATAAACATACGATACGAACAATAAGTGATAGCGATGTTCGAAACTTAAAATTTAAAATCTTCATATATATGAGAGAAAAAAATATAAATACGGAGTATAATTTAATAAGTGGATTGGTAAGCATTGATGTAATTTCCATCATGGTCAATGAATTCCTTTTCTGGCTTTGTTATAAATATACCGACTGTCAATAGTTAATATGGAGGCATTTAGTAGCACTGTGATATTTTACCAAATTCTCAGTCCAATTTTTTAAATTTTGGCGAAAAAAATTATACGAGTATGTATTTGATAAAAGACATTTTAATGCACAGACAAGATGTTGAAGAACTCGAAACTCGAGGAGTTCTCGGCGGAACAATTTTTGGGAGTTCTCGGAAAACTCGGGAGAAATCGATTGTCGACTAACATTTACTTTCTAATATAAATACATATTTTTGAATATATATGTATAAATATTAGACTTTTGAGATAATTTTTATGATACATAATATACTATATAGCTACAAACAAATGTTAGGCCGAAATTTGACTGAGATATTCAATTTATCGGACGTTGACCGGGAAACTCAATTAATCGGTCGTTGACCGATAAAATCGGAAGTTGACCCATTTTTTGAAATGACAACTCGGCGGCCTCCTGAAAACGAGTTATCAGCGAGTTCTCGGCCGATTTTTTTGATTTTTGCATTTCTATATTAGAGTTCTATTTTTTTCTTTTAAAAATGTACTTCGTATAATGTTAATGTAAAATCACGATAGCACAAATGTCACCGTATGTTGCGAAAGTGAGGTTTTTGTTAACTTAAGATTTCTCTAAAGAATAATTTATCATCCTACATTTACTCTATGTTCTCAAGTTTTTTTTACAGAGAAAATGAAGTGAGGAAAAAAAAATAATCAAATCTTTTTTATTTTTAAAAAGTGTTTGGAGAGAAACTTAATCATAATAATCTTCTGCATCTTTTCATTTCCCTCTTTAAAATAAGGAACACCAATTATTTATTATTTTCTTTAAGTTTTTATTTTCTTTTCAAATAAAAATTCTAAAACACACTTTTAATCTTAACACAATCTTTGAACTCAATTATATTTAAACACATAGAATGATTAGAATTAAAGTTAGAAGCAATGGCACGTCTATGTAAAATGAGTGGAGTCCGGTGATCTCACTTGTTCGAAATTCATTTTCTTCAAATTGTATAGAATACTATTAATTTTTTGAATTCTCTCTCTCTCTCTCTCTCTCTCTCTATATATATATATATATATATATATATATATATATATATATATATATATATATATATATATATATATATATATATATAATCAACAGAAGAATAATAAACAGAGAAGTAGATTTTTGGAGTGAATAAGGAAATTTAATTTTTATTTTATTTTTTAAAATTTCATAAAAATTAAGATTATATGAAAATTTGAACATTTTAAAAAGATACTTTGTGATGAATGTTATTGTTCTGATCAGAAAATCCTTGAAAAAATAACATAATCACATTGAATGTTATTTTCGATGACGTCACGTATAACATTTATCGTGATGTATGCTATTTTTCGATCATTTTCTAATCAAAATAATAACATTCATTAGTGTCTTTTTATAAATGTTCATATTTTCACATGTCTTTTTATAAATGTTCATATTTTACTTCTCTCTTTTCTCCTAAAATTCACTTCCTCTTTATTAACCTCTTATATGTGTGCGCGTGCGCGCGCACAAGTGTGTGAAACAGATCTAGGGATAAACAACTTAAATGGTGCAACGAGGATAAGTAAAATTAGGTTTTTTTTGTTTTGCTTTTTTATTAATTTTTTAGATTCATAAATCTGCATCTAAATGCTCTACTAATCTATATTTTTGTAACTAAAAAATATTCGAACTTATTCAAAAATCGGTGATGAATGAAATAATCGTGATGAATGATAATATTATCATTCAACAAAATGGGTGATGAATGATAATATTATCATTCATCACTGGTTTGATGAACGATAATCATCACGATTATTATCATTCATCACTGATTTTCGGACGATTTGGTTATATATATATTTTTTAATTGTAAATTTTTTGTTTTTTTTCCATGTTCATTTTAAGAGGCACAAAAATTTTTTTAATCAAACAAAAATTTAAAAATTTGCTTATCACGTTTACACCCTTTTTAAACTTATCCATAGATCCCGCTATATATATATATATATATATATATATATATATATATATATATATATATATATATATATATATATATATATATATATATAGGGATCAAATGAGAACCATTTTTAGAATGAGAACCCTAAGAACTTTCCTATTCGAGCAAAAAGTGAGACGTGGCCGAACAAAAAACTACCCTAGTCGAACAATTTTTATTTTTTGTCTTTAGATGCATTTGTTTGCTTGGTTCTACATTTTATGTAGAACATGATATAGAACAGCATGTTATAACAACCCTCATATTTCCATACCTGAATTGACTAATTTGACTATAGGGTTGTTATCCATACGTAATATATAATTAAATTTGACATTGATCAAATATTTATTTTTAGTCGACACTTTTTGTTAACTAAAGTTTACACTAATTATATAAAATAACTTTAGTTAATATTAATATTAATGCGTATTATATTTAAAACTATATGAAACATAATTATTAATTAAATGATAATTTATTTTAATCATTATATATATATTTTTAGCTTATAAAAAAATAAAAATAAAAAGAAATAAGATTTTTTTTTATAAATTAAATAATGAGCCCATGAATTTTGACTAAATATTTTCAAAAACAAAAACTTATTAAAAACATTTTTAACATGTTTTTATTATTTTGTCAAAATTGGCACCTTTATTTTATTATTTTTTTTCTTTTCACCAACCATTTTTTACCTATAAATACATGGCTCCTCATTCATTTTTTCTTGCCAAACACAAAAACTTAAGTTATTCTCTCAAAATCTTGAAGAAAATTTGAGGTACTTTCTATTTTTATTAATTTTTTTCAATATTGTCATTTATATTTATATTTATTGTATATTCTTTGTAAAATTTGAAATTAATTATGTTTATATGTTATAATTAGTATTATAAGTGTTATGATGCATAAAAATAATTTTGATAATTTATGGAATATTATTTATAATTAAATACGAATTATGTAGTGTTTAAACGTAAAAACAATGTAAAATTCGTAATAAATACTTTTAACCAAAAATAAAATATATATAATTTTTTCCTGAGTTTTTAAAACTTATATAGATCTGAAAAAAATTATAAAAATAATTACTTGGGTCGAATTGGTATTTATTATATAATTAAACTCTATTATTATGTAATTCGAAGGTAAATTAAGAATAAATATAAAATAATAAAAAAAAAATTTAAATATTTTTCTATAGGTTATTAGACTGATAGAAACTTATAAAAATTATAAAAATAATTATTTGGGTTTATTTAGTTATTATGTAGAATTAAAATTGTTTTGTGAATACATTAAGGGTAAAAACAAAAATAAATACAAAAATATAATAAAAACGTTTTCTTAAATTTTTCAACTAATCTATATGATTAACTAAGACTATAAAAATTATGTATGTAATTTTTAGATATTTAATTTATTATTTAGACATTTTTTGAATAATGTTCGATTAATAAAACACTATTATTTTTGAAGTAATTTAGGTATTTATTTAAAGGTAATTATATTTAATATATATAAGACATACTAAGGTATAATAACTAAATATTAAATAAAACTTAGGTTATATTATCACATATATAATTATTAAGTACATTAATAATTCGTTGTGTGTATACACCTAAAGTGAAGGTTAATCAAAGATAATGTATAATTCATGTGAACTTCATCGCTACTCACGGTCGTAAGTGAATGATGTCTAGGTTGCCATTTATGGGTAAGCTTGTGGATCTCGAATGCCATGACTTAGATTCTGGTCAAGAATCCTGGGCCCCCGGTTACATCTGGTCATTCCTGACTTATTTGATAGCAACGAAGTTTGAGTAGAGTTGTACAACATCTTGCTAAAGATTAACCCGAACTTTCTAAAATTGGAAAATTACTATAAGTGAAAACTTTCCATAAATAGTAACCTTCCGAAAATGGAAATTCTTTAGTGAACCATTACTATCAATATAGTACTATATACTATTGTCTGTTAGGCAATGTCTGATCATACGTTCTATCTCTAGGTTGAGATCTCGGTCACGTCCTTCCGTTCAATTCTTTCGTGTGCTACTAAGGTGAACTTCATAGCCCCACTTTTACTGTTTACTTAACTATTTATAACTTTTGGGGTGAGACACATGCTTGCTTTATAACTGTTTTACGCTTAGACACAAGTATTAAATTGTTAACTATGCTGTCATGCTTTGATTCATGCTAAATCCCTACCGTAATATCGTTAATTGCTACGTTTAAATGCAAACTTAATTATTGTGAGTAGGCCTATTGAGAGTAACGTCTCTAACCATTCGACCGTTGGTCTTTGGTTACATAATAATGATTCCACGACACTGACAGTACAAGGTGTCATAGGGTAAACTTGTTTAGTAGCGATATTACAAAATGCAGCAACACTTTTAGATTGATATATCTATATTGATCAACTTTAAACTAAATCTTGTGGTCTAAAACTTTGGATATTATTTATAAACCTATGAATTTCACTCAACCTTTTTGGTTGACACTTTAAGCATGTTTTGTCTCAGGTGACGATTGAGCTAGCTGTTTGCAACTTTGTGATGATAGGTTTGATGCTTGCATGGAATCCACATCGCATATTATATTTTAGTTCATAAACATTTATTTTACGTTTTAATAATAATGTAAACATGTATTACTACTTCCGCTGTTTTATTAACAAAAGTTTTATTTAGAAAGTTTCATATAGAGTCGTTCTCGTTTATACAACTGTGTTATGATATGATTGGTCACAATTACCCCTGGTCCATTTTGGGGGGTGTGACAGATTGGTATCAGAGCAGTGCTGTTGTAGAGAACCAGGATTGCATTTTAAGTGTGCCTTATACAATTAGGTACCTTAGCAATGTAGGACTACAACTTTCCTTGACTATAGTGCCTTTAATTGTTGCCTTTAATTGTTAAATGCTACACTATACTTTAGAAACTTTACTTATCTTAGAATGCCAAGTCAATCTAAGAACTCTGTTCACTTTTCTAAGTACTATCCAATTACGCCACCGTGTTTAAATGTGACACTACGATTTCTGAAATTCTTGACATTCCTAAGTCATCTATCATGGTTTGTGTATTACATATGTATTACATGAAATATTATCCATGAATTTTAAAACTTCTATATTTGTTACTATTCATACTTAAACGTATATAACTCCCTGTTATAGCACGTACCTATATGCCTTATGCCTTTATGCATCGGTTTGCGAACCAGAAAATGTTATTGAGTTATCGAGAATCTCAAAGACATTATAATGTCATCACTATTCATATTCATTACTTTCTTTGCTTTCTTGTTGTTTTGATCATTGAATTTTCCTGACGGATGATGTCTACGAAACTATAGAATAGAAAGCGTTTGGATTACTGATTTAAAGGATCCTATAGCTCAAGCCCCTGGACCTGAATAGGACATTACGAATTGAAAATCTTTAATCAAAAGATTATCAGATTACATACTTATCATCTAAACACGTCATACTACCATTATTAGAGTATAGACACATCATATCTTATTATATCTTATCGTATCTATCCCAATAATCTTTGTCTAACACTTTTCCTAAATTTCCTCCGTAAATTACGAAAATCTTTTTGCTACATATACATATTCAAGGAGATGAATATATCATCCAGTATTCAACACTAATCTCATATCAAACCCTAAATCAAATCACATAATATGGATTTCTCAACCGATTCCTCGAGCTCCAATGGCAGCGTAACCGGAACAAACGAACCAATCAGCCATCATCTATTTTGGATGAATTGGGGATGGGTTCGTAGTAAACTTAATCAATGGAGACAAGAAGAAGGTAATCCCTTCCACCAACCGAATTCACCTCTTGGTGAAGAACCTGAAGCACTTACCGGCGAACCCGTTCGGAACACTATTTTCACCCTCATTTCCAGGATATCCAGTCACGAATATATAATATCTAAAATTCTAGATCTTATTCATCCACTTGTCCGAACCGCCAATCATCCCGGAATAATAGAAGAAGTCAACGAGCTTCGCGCTCGAGTGGTGGCTCTGGAGAATATGGTGCGAAACCTACGAACACCAGCGGCAGCACCAGCAGCATAACCAGTACCATCAGCATCACTACCAACAGCATTAGCATCACCAACAACAACATCTGCATTTCACGCCTCAACATCACACTCAGTACCTCGGATATCAATATCATACGCCCCATAGATACCAAGGAATATTAGTAATAATGAGTTAAGATGTATTGACTCATTCTTCCTGAAGAATTATATATGTATACTTTATATATATATGGTTTGAAACAATAATAAATCTTTTCGTACTAAGCTATTACGTGTAAATCTTAACTAGTATGTACTACTTGGTTAATTCATATCACTAATATGCTATAATGTACATCCTTCGTTAATGACTTAATGATCGTTAATCACTGCTTCAGCACAATAAACTCCATTTCATAATAAATTAAGTGTATTATTCAAATACATTTCTGATTTTACACTTCCATTTTCGATGTACTTGAAACTTTTTAGAAAACATTATTCGTGTCTTGTGAATTTCACAAGAATTCCACGAGCACCAACATCATATACCGAGGTATATCAATAACAATGAACGATGAAGTATTGATTCATAACTCCATTAAAGAAATATTCCGCGACGATTATGTAATCTCTCAAGTTTTGAAGATTATTTATTCTTGTTCCAACCGAAAATCAAATGATTTTAATATTATATTAACTCATTAAATCTATATTATATTTGAAGAATACATATATGAACGTATATCTCCATAAAGATTGTAATTAAAGTTCTTTTGTACAAATTGTTAATTGTGAAAATATTTTAACGGGTAGGTAATACCCGAGAAATATTTATATCTCACATTAATATGTTGCATTGTACATTCTTCAATTCTGATTCAATAATCAGTAGCTATACTACTTACGTTCACAAGATATATGTATTCGTTCACTAAAGAACAACCATTTTCGTACAAATTCAATTACATATTCTAATTTTGACATATCAGAATCCAAGTAAAGCTTTAGCAGGTGTTATCTTCATAAAGATTACTAAATTCATATATATATTCATTCGTATTCTATGATGAATTATCACATCAAACTACCGAAATTATCGTTCATTTCTTTTGAAATCAACAACGCCTATTCATCAACCATTAGATCCGTTGACGATTACAATCAGCGTTTAATCATCTAAAAATGAAATTTCTTGAAACCATCTCGGATTGATAACCAATGATTCAAATATGGCTGCATTAAATGCAGAGGAAACAGCAAAATTGTAGATAGTCTCAATGGCCAAAAGTTTTATAATAAAGAATGGTACGTTGAAAAAGCTCAAAAGAAAATTTGGAACTGAAAAACGAATTGAGCTAACCATGGAGGAGACCAAGGACAAATACAAGGACCAAACCCTATATTCAAAGAATCCAGGTAATTCTGGATCCGATGAATTCTTTAGAGAATATCTTGCTCCGAAGTCATGTTAAAAGCTTGCGGAAAATTTTTCTTCATCAACTTTCGAACTTAGAAATTCCAAAATATCATCATAAATATCCTCTATATTTCTGATGATATCATCATAACGATTCTTGTCCGCAATTAATTATCTCTTTGCGATATCTTTATCACATCATAAAGGAAACTGTATTAGTTTCTATATTCTGTAAAATTCAAGTTTAAATTATGAATGATTTGAAGAAGTGTTGGGAATTGAAGCATGAGTTAGTATAATATAATGACGTCAGGCCAACGTGATTATATTACAGTAAGTCATGCTAAATTTTTAATGGAAGATGATGATTCATAGACTGTATAAATCACCATTCGCCATGTTACACCACTCTTACATTCTATTTAACCTCTAAACATATCAAGAAAATATTTTTCTTGATGATTCGGTCTTTTCCGAATATTCTGGTAATTTGACAAATCAAATCGTGCTATTACCTTTCCTTTCTACTTTATAGATTATGATCATTCGAAACTTCATACCTACTAGTTCTGGACCATTATTCGCTTGACTTGAAGTCGGGAAGAAGAAACAAAAGCATAAAGCTCCGACATATAAGGGAAAATATAAAGCCCGATAACGACTCCGAAACTACAAACCGTGTATATCAATGTTTATAGCAATATAAAGACACGGGAGAATTAAAAACACTATAACCCCAAGAGCATAGTAGAAGTAAACAGATTCCTCTGGTGGTAAAAGAAAAAGAAGAATGACTGCATATATGGTCAATATAATAACAAGTATCAATACAGGATTGAGCATATTAACAAATCTTTTGGAAGTATGAATTTAGGAAGAAAGTATAGAAGTTGTGAAGATAATGAAACGGAAGAAGCTAATTTATAGCAAAATTTCCAAACACGTCAATCAAGGCAGTTCACCGCATTTAATCAAAGAAATCTCAAAATTCCGTGAATACCGAAGAATCAAATCTTATAGATTACGAAGATTTCCTTTAATCCCTTGAATTCCGGAAATCAATCGTGACTACGTCAAAAGTTAAGGCGAACATTTAATTTTCTCATTCACTCTTTTACGATAGCTTCGTTTATACGCTTCCTATAATCGAATCGTTTTATCCATATTATTAAATAGTGATAAAACTTTATTTTTCAACTCATATTCATCATTAAGATATTCTTGTTGTAAACAATGATAATCTCTATCAAATTTCATGAATATGATTTCACGAACTCCTCTCTGTCTTATCTGCCCCAATATTGTGGCATAAACGCTCAAGGTTTTAAATGAGCACAATATTATTCATAACATATTTCATGTATCTAATTTATTGAAATGACTTGTAAAACATCATCATTTTGAATGATCTCCGCATTAATAATAAAATGCACTCCGTAGAAGAACTTGTAGAAATTATGGTTTGTATGATTTTAATTCTTGAAACAGAACAATATTCTATCCGTTGGAATTCACGCAAGGCCCCGAGCATACCTGGGAATGTGAAAACCAAATAAAACGTAAATATCCTCGTCTATGTACGAACAACACCGATTAATGGAAACAACTAAATTTCGGGACGAAATTTCTTTTAACGGGTAGGTACTATAACAACCCTCATATTTCCATACCTGAATTGACTAATTTGACTATAGGGTTGTTATCCATACGTAATATATAATTAAATTTGACATTGATCAAATATTTATTTTTAGTCGACACTTTTTGTTAACTAAAGTTTACACTAATTATATAAAATAACTTTAGTTAATATTAATATTAATGCGTATTATATTTAAAACTATATGAAACATAATTATTAATTAAATGATAAGTTATTTTAATCATTATATATATATTTTTAGCTTATAAAAAAAATAAAAATAAAAAGAAATAAGATTTTTTTTTATAAATTAAATAATGAGCCCATGAATTTTGACTAAATATTTTCAAAAACAAAAACTTATTAAAAACATTTTTAACATGTTTTTATTATTTTGTCAAAATTGGCACCTTTATTTTATTATTTTTTTTCTTTTCACCAACCATTTTTTACCTATAAATACATGGCTCCTCATTCATTTTTTCTTGCCAAACACAAAAACTTAAGTTATTCTCTCAAAACCTTGAAGAAAATTTGAGGTACTTTCTATTTTTATTAATTTTTTTCAATATTGTCATTTATATTTATATTTATTGTATATTCTTTGTAAAATTTGAAATTAATTATGTTTATATGTTATAATTAGTATTATAAGTGTTATGATGCATAAAAATAATTTTGATAATTTATGGAATATTATTTATAATTAAATACGAATTATGTAGTGTTTAAACGTAAAAACAATGTAAAATACGTAATAAATACTTTTAACCAAAAATAAAATATATATAATTTTTTCCTGAGTTTTTAAAACTTATATAGATCTGAAAAAATTATAAAAATAATTACTTGGGTCGAATTGGTATTTATTATATAATTAAACTCTATTATTATGTAATTCGAAGGTAAATTAAGAATAAATATAAAATAATAAAAAAAAATTTAAATATTTTTCTACAGGTTATTAGACTGATAGAAACTTATAAAAATTATAAAAATAATTATTTGGGTTTATTTAGTTATTATGTAGAATTAAAATTGTTTTGTGAATACATTAAGGGTAAAAACAAAAATAAATACAAAAATATAATAAAAACGTTTTCTTAAAATTTTCAACTAATCTATATGATTAACTAAGACTATAAAAATTATGTATGTAATTTTTAGATATTTAATTTATTATTTAGACATTTTTTGAATAATGTTCGATTAATAAAACACTATTATTTTTGAAGTAATTTAGGTATTTATTTAAAGGTAATTATATTTAATATATATAAGACATACTAAGGTATAATAACTAAATATTAAATAAAACTTAGGTTATATTATCACATATATAATTATTAAGTACATTAATAATTCGTTGTGTGTATACACCTAAAGTGAAGGTTAATCAAAGATAATGTATAATTCATGTGAACTTCATCGCTACTCACGGTCGTAAGTGAATGATGTCTAGGTTGCCATTTATGGGTAAGCTTGTGGATCTCGAATGCCATGACTTAGATTCTGGTCAAGAATCCTGGGCCCCCGGTTACATCTGGTCATTCCTGACTTATTTGATAGCAACGAAGTTTGAGTAGAGTTGTACAACATCTTGCTAAAGATTAACCCGAACTTTCTAAAATTGGAAAATTACTATAAGTGGAAACTTTCCATAAATAGTAACCTTCCGAAAATGGAAATTCTTTAGTGAACCATTACTATCAATATAGTACTATATACTATTGTCTGTTAGGCAATGTCTGATCATACGTTCTATCTCTAGGTTGAGATCTCGGTCACGTCCTTCCGTTCAATTCTTTCGTGTGCTACTAAGGTGAACTTCATAGCCCCACTTTTACTGTTTACTTAACTATTTATAACTTTTGGGGTGAGACACATGCTTGCTTTATAACTGTTTTACGCTTAGACACAAGTATTAAATTGTTAACTATGCTGTCATGCTTTGATTCATGCTAAATCCCTACCGTAATATCGTTAATTGCTACGTTTAAATGCAAACTTAATTATTGTGAGTAGGCCTATTGAGAGTAACGTCTCTAACCATTCGACCGTTGGTCTTTGGTTACATAATAATGATTCCACGACACTGACAGTACAAGGTGTCATAGGGTAAACTTGTTTAGTAGCGATATTACAAAATGCAGCAACACTTTTAGATTGATATATCTATATTGATCAACTTTAAACTAAATCTTGTGGTCTAAAACTTTGGATATTATTTATAAACCTATGAATTTCACTCAACCTTTTTGGTTGACACTTTAAGCATGTTTTGTCTCAGGTGACGATTGAGCTAGCTGTTTGCAACTTTGTGATGATAGGTTTGATGCTTGCATGGAATCCACATCGCATATTATATTTTAGTTCATAAACATTTATTTTACGTTTTAATAATAATGTAAACATGTATTACTACTTCCGCTGTTTTATTAACAAAAGTTTTATTTAAAAAGTTTCATATAGAGTCGTTCTCGTTTATACAACTGTGTTATGATATGATTGGTCACAATTACCCCTGGTCCATTTTGGGGGGTGTGACACATGTAGAACATGCTTTTCTACACTTGTTCTACATCAATTTTCATCAAATTAAATTAGGGTTTAGATTTAGGATTTAAGATTTAGATTTTAGGGTTTAGGGTTTAGATTTAGGGTTTAGAATGAGTTTTTTACACGAACGGTTTAGAGTTTAGGATTTAGGGTTTAGGGTTTTACGGAGTAAACCCGAAAACCCTAAACTCTAAATCGGGCAAAATCAAAAAAAAAATGTTGATTTTTGAAAAAAATAGGTGAAAGTCGAACACTTACGTTCTACATTTTTGTATAACATGATGTGTAGAACAGAAATGTAGAACCAATTTTGATTTTGTACTTGTAGAACATGGTGATATTCGAACAAAAACACTAGCGGCCGAATAAAAATAGATGAATTCGAGCAATTTTTGGCTAATTCGAACATGTTCTACAATTTGTTGTTCTACAATTATTTGTTCTACAAAATAAAGATGCAGCTCAAATTTGTTCTAATACAACAAAATGGTTCGCCCTTGTTTTTTTGTTCGACTAACCCTACTTTTTGTTCGGCCACGTCAATTTATTGTTCGACTATGAGTTCTCAGGTTCTCACAGTACTAAAGTTCTCAGGGGATCCCTACCCTCTATATATATATATATATATATATATATATATATATATATATATATATATATATATATATATATATATATATATATATATATATATATATATATGGTTAATCACGATTTATAGCTTTTAAAGACAAACGGTCATTAAAGTGCCCCGTCAAATATAATTAGTTTTGAAAAAGAAAAAAAACTCGAACTTTTATAAGTTTTGACCTTGAATTTGTCACTGATTAAAAGAGAAAATAAATGAATAATACATGTCACAATCTTAAATGATTATATAGTATATTAATTAACATATATTTTATTTGACGAAAAAGGGGATGACTATTAAAATCTTGACATTGTGTTTTTATTATTATTATTATTATTATTATTATTATTATTATTAGTTTAATATTCGCGAATTCGCAGGATTAAAAAAATAGATTTATGACATTAAAGTAATTAAATTGAATGCTATATATCAGAAAATAATTTGACTACGTAGGTAAAATTAATTTGCATTCACAAGTAAGTAAAGGATAGATTTGTGCTATCGAGAGGTGTTTAGAACCACCATGAGTATGTCTTTTCAATGCTAAAGACTTGATATATCGGCTAATAATCCTATTAGTTTTAATCCAAGGGTTGTTATTTAAAAAGTCTTCTAAATCCAATGGCCACTTCTTTACCATGTTTTATTTTAGGCAAGCTGTTTTGCTAATTATGATTTTGTTATAATAATATAGAGATTATTATTATTATTATTATTATTATTATTATTATTATTATTATTATTATTATTATTATTATTATTATTATTATAAACTTAAAAGTTTTAAAACTTACAAAAAATTAGTGGGAAGTCTAGAGACAATCTGGGCCCCCACACCTCTAGCAATAGCAAAACCTATCCTAGTAAAAATATGAGCAGCAGCACCGGCACCAATATCTTGCGCCATCGAACTCTTCTGAACCCGCTTTAGCAAAGAAACAGCCTCCTTCTCTAATTCTCTAAGGGAAGAAAATGAGAAAGGAATGAAACCATAACCAATCGCCAGACAACTAGATTCGTACTTGACCCGCTTCCGACGAGCCGCATCAATCACAGCACGTCCAGGGACAAAGTCAGAAAGCCCAGACTGTGTCAAAGGAGAAGATCCTGTCAAGTCAACACAAACATCGCGACCACAATCCCAGGAATAAAGTAACACATCTGCAGGTCTGAGGGCCCTGTCGTTCCCTCCAGACAACCCAATGTCAACCTCCTTTCTCGCTGAAATCCCAGATCGATAACAAACATCAACAAGGGAATCCCGGACAATATTATGTCGATGCTTAATACCCACCATACCAGCACAAGACACCGCGTGATCCCCGAAAATATCCCAGTAAAAACCCTTGAACAGGCAGAGCATGCCGTCGAGATAGAGAACAATGGAACACCTAACCGGTAGCACAACACACATCGGTAAGTCTTTGCGTTCATCGTCTGACCCAACCCCAAAATAGGGACTGCCCTTAGCCAAGCAGAGGTGTGATCACTCTGCTGTGATTTCCATAAGGCCGATTGTCGGGGAGATAACGAAAAAGTGGATTCTGCAGAAGCGGTAACCTTTGTGAAATAAACATCTGCCAATTTCTTCATGAGTATAGGGGCAGCGACCTCACTCGGATTACCTAAAATATCAAACCCAACTGTTTTATTAAACAGACCCAATGCATCTTCAAAAGCACGACCAAGACCAACAATACTCGCATGACGTAGTAGCTTGGTCTGCAATCCAGCAGACTGTAATCGAGAAGCCAGAAAAGCATAATGACGAACATCTCCCGCAGAATAAACACCAAGCCCTCCAAATGCAAATGGCAAGGTGGCAAGCCGCCACTGCCAATCACCAAACCCAGGCCCTGAAGCAGTAACAATACGCTCCAAGGAAGATCGAAGGGCTCCATCGAAAGCGCGTTGAGCCGCCTCAAATATACTAGGAGGACAAGTACGCAAGGAAAAGTAGAGTTTAGAAACTCCCGTACATGCCCTAAGCAACAACAACTCACACTGAGGATCATCAAGCTTAGCAACCTTATCCATAAGCGCAATGGACTTGGTCACCCTTTGCATCACCAGTTCACTACTAAAACTAGGATCGGAACTTGCGGGGGCCCCAAGCAACTTAACACCATTATTATTATTATTATTATTATTATTATTATTATTATTATTATTATTATTATTATTATTATTATTATTATTATTATTAAAATGTAGCCTTTTTAATTTTCTTTTAGTTTTCTTCTCCTTCTATCAGATTTTAGTTGTTTCATATTACGAGTATACAAATTTTTTTGATACATTAAATAGTACATACGGTAATGTTTTTCTATTTTTTTAAAGGATTAATTACGTCAATTTGAATTTTCATTATATACATCAATTATTTTACTAAAAGTTATGTCACAAATCACATATTTTTTTATTTAGTTATATATCTTAATCTTAAATTGCATATAACTAAATGTATGATATTAAAAATCTTTTAGATTAAGAAGGGCAAAAAATTAATTGCTTCATCTGAAGCGTTAACGTTACAATTTGAGAAAAAAAAAGGATACGAAAGTTTTGATTTGATTTATAAGTATGGTCTATGAGATAATATCAAAAACAAAAATTGTATACCCCGCAGTAATCAAAGATTATATATTTTTTAATTTATGTAACGCGTTATAGTATTACAAACATATCACAAATAATTTTTGCAGCAACGCGCATACTTAATTCCACTCGTTTATACTATATCTTGCATCATTATCATTATAACATTACATTAAATATTGTACATGGAAAATGATTTATCATCCTACCAACAAACTTGAAAATCAACAAATTTTTCGTATGTAAATTTTTTTTTTCGCTCATAAAAGATAAAACTCATATCGTATATAAGACGTATATAAGACGGAGTAAGAAACATATCCATAAAAATATTACCAGTATAAGTATTTATTTTTGCAGTGTTGATATTTATTAGATCGATTACCTTCGCTCCACAATTGCATGGATGACCGTGTTTTGATATCGGAAAAGATATTTGATTTTGTTTTTCAAGACAACAAAATTATAAACAATTAAAAGTCTTGAAATTTAGCAATGCACGATTCACCAATGTAATAAAAGTGATAGATCCAAGAAGGTGATAATAGATGTGGTCATATACTCACATTTTACTTTTAAATTCTGTATTGGGGATTGATATTTCTAACGTGCGTTTTAATATATCTAAGCAAATGTCCTATTTATCATTAAATGATGTCTTACTAAAATTTATTGTTAGTGTCTAATGGAGGGTATTTTTAAAAACTTATGTGAAATTGTGATGGATATATCAAAAAGACAAGTGAAAATATCATCTCCCATCTCTGGTAGAGTAATAATAGTAACAAACTTACGGATATTTAAAGTATTTTGGTAAATAAACGACTAACTCTTTCCTAACATAAAAAGTTTCACAAGAATAATAAAAGAAAGAGAAAGTGAAAAAAGAAAAAATTATGTGTTATGAAAGTGTGACTGATCAATCGACAAATTGTATGAAAATTCAAATGACTCAAAGATTTTTCTATTATTATCATATTATTAAAAGTGTTTGCTTTGTTTTACCAAATGAAATTACTTCAAGTTAAAAATAGAACCTAATTGAAGAAAAATGTTAGTAGAATTTTCTAAAATTGTTTGTAAAGTCAAAGTGGACATGTTAACAGGGACGAAGAAAGTGGCTAGCAAAGAGGTTTTTTTCCTTATTAAGTAGATTTATTATACCTTCAAAGTCGAAAATATTGAGTTTTAATTTGGGTTTTCAATTATGTAGAAGACCCAAAGCACAACAATTACCTCCATAAAAGATCGTCATGACCTTGTTTCTTTAGGGCATTTATAAAGTTAAAGGGCAACCATTTTTTCATATACAAAAGAGAGGAGAGCATAAGGAAAAAATGAAATTTTAAATCTCATCTTTGAAGACAACTGCTCAGAAAAGAGATGATCCCCGTAGATAAATCTTCACCATTTTGGACAACGTATTCTTTACATCTCGTCCAAGGTTTTCAACCGTTGAACTTATCCCAGGATGTATGTAGCTCGAGTTTGCGCTGTTAGAATATAGTGCAGTTTAATGATGGAGTGATTCCTCATTTGTCCTTAATTATTTCATATACTTGTTAATTGTTCTTGTTCAAGAGTATAATGATGATTATTGTATGCCTCTAGTGACTACAGAGAAGAATCGTTTTATTGCTCTCTTGTTGGTGATAGTGAATTTTAAGTGGCCTACGAGTCACCTGCTTTTTCACTCTTAGTTTTGAAAGGTTTTCCACGTAAAAAGTCTCGTGTCTTTATGTATGCTTGATTATCCTTTATTGCTATTTTGGGGCTTATTTGTGTTGGATTTGGTGTACCTTATTTGTTAGTATCCTCATGGTTCAAACAGGCTATATTTCCGCTCTGTAGATTGTTCGTTGGGACTTATTTCCCGTCAAAATTTATATAAGATCTTTTGGTTGTTTGATTTGACTTGTGTGAAAGATGAAAGCTAACACAAGTAAGATGATTACTTTAAATGGTTCAGATTATCATGGTTGGAAAGAAAAGAAGGGGGATATTCTATATGTGAATGACTACTAATTACCAGTTTTTACTAAGGATAAACTTGAAGGTAAGTCTGATGTTGAATGGAAACTTTTGCAATGACATGTATGGGTTTTCTAGATATTCGTGGATGGGTTCGAAAGAATTTCATTTGGTTTTGATTTTTTGGCAGTAGGTTGATGATATTGTTTTGAACCATATCAGTTGGGAGAATGATGCTAAAGCTTTATGGAACAAACTTGAATTGTAACAACTCGTCCCACATCGGCTACACATTCAAAGTATTGGTCCCTTGTAAGCTTAGAGTTGTGCCTACTTAGCATCTCCCACCATGATTTTTAGTTGAAACCTGGAGATACCCAGTTAGTTCACTGCTTACGCTTATGAGGGGCAATTGTCTCTCGGATTGCGATGGACACTCGACTCGTGCATCTCTTGGGGCCGATTTGAAGGTCGTTTCATCTGGTATCAGAGCCATAGGCCTCTCGGGGTGTGACGGACACTCGGTTCATGAATCTCCTGAGGTATCCTCACGGGGTGTGACGGGCACGGTGCTCGTACATCTCATAGGGTATGGATCATGGGTATTAACAATGTTTCGGCCTGACGAGGACTTCGGGAATTTAAGTGGGGGAGTTTGTAACAACTCATCCCACATCGGCTACACATTGAAAGTATTGGTCCCTTATAAGCTTAGAGTTGTGGCTACTTAGTATCTCTCACCATGGTTTTTAGTTGAAACCTAAAGATACCCGGTTAGTTTACTACTTACGCTTATGAGGGGCGATTGGCTATCGGGGTGTGACAGGCACTCGGCTCGTGCATCTCCTGAGGTATAGATCCCGACTATCAATTTGTTTCGGCCTGACGAGGACGTCAGGATTCTAAGTAGGGGAGTTTGTAATAACCAATCCCACATCAGTTAAAGTTTGTAATAACTCGTCCCACATCGGCTACACATTGAAAGTATTGGTCCCTTATAAGCTTAGAGTTGTGGTTACTTAGTATCTCCCACCATGGTTTTTAGTTGAAACTTAGAGATACCCGGTTAGTTCACTGCTTACGCTTATAAGGGGTGATTGTCTCTAGGGTTGTGATGGGCACTCGGCTCGTGCATCTCTTGGGACCGATTCAAGAGTCATTTCATCTGGTATCAGAGCCATAGGCCTCTCGGGGTATGACAGACAATCAGTTGGTTCATCTAATGAGGTATCCTCACGGGGTGTGACGGGCACGATGCTTGTACATCTCATGGGGTATGGATCATGGGTATTAAGAATGTTTCGGCCTGACGAGGTTGTCTGGAATTTAAGTGGGGGAGTTTGTAACAACTCGTCCCACATCAGCTACACATTGAAAGTATTGGTCCCTTATAAGCTTATAGTTGTGGCTACTTAGTATCTCCCACCACGGTTTTTAGTTGAAACCTGGAGATACCCGGTTAGTTCACTGCTTACGCTTATGAGGGGCGATTATCTCTCGGGTTGTGACGGACACTCGGCTCGTGCATCTCTTGGGGCCGATTTGAGGGTCGTTTCATGAACAGTTATATGAATGAAAGATTGGGAATAACAAGTTGTACTTAATTTAGCACATGATGGCTTTGAAGTATGATGTGCAAAACGTGGTATATGAATTGTTATATGAAATAGTATGGAAAAATACCGATTAAAGATTGTTACACACTAACGAGCAGTGTACCCGATCGTGTAGTAGTATAAGTAATGGTTTAGTTCCGTGTATCGTTCCAAGGACAGTTGGATTAGTCAAACTAAAATTAGAAACTATATTGTGATTAACTAAGTAAATGAAACTTAAAGGTACAAGATATTATGTTTTTGTGGCTATTTAACGATTTAGCCAAATCAGAGCAGATTAAAAGTAAAAACAATATTTTTGGTCTTTTAAGTTTATATAATGAAAACAAGTGCAAAGAAAACAAATAAGATAGTTTGATTAAAATCAAAGATACGAAATGTTCATCTAGATATTTTACCCTCGGTATTGGATGTAAGTTATATTGTTAAGACCCGATTGAATGAATATGTGTGTGAGTTACCTAATAGATCTACCAAGAGTTCTCTTTAGTAAACACGCAAACTCGATTACAAGATCAAGGGTTCCCTTTTCTCTATAGTTCTTCTGTTTGTAACCAAATAACTATGATAAATATGCTAATCACCCAAATCGACTTGCCAAGAGTTCTCTTTAGCAAGTACTCAAAATAGAATTACTAAGTGGAGAGTTCCCTATCACATAGACCTTTTCATTTGTGACTAGTTGATTAGCTAGATCAAAGACTTGAATAACAATTGTCTTTTGCGTTCGCTCTACACAATTCATTCCTATATCGTCTAATCATTTTGAACTAATTTACCCCCTTGGTCCGGTTTAGTAAACAATTAATCTAAGAAAAGTTGATTGTAAATCAATATGATACATCAACAAGAGTTCTCTTTATCAACAACATATCAATTAACTAGATACAAATGATTTGACATCAATAAGCATGGTTCTTTGATTCAAGCTCTAATCTAATCACACATAATACATTCAATCCATAAGATTACATCCAATACCTCAGTTATTAATCTAGACAAACATTATAGAGTTTAGCCAACAATCATATTAACAAACAAAATAGCAATCAATTGATAAGTAGAATTCATTGTGAAGAACAAGAAATCAACCTAATAGAGAATGAATCTTGAATGGAGAAGGTGTTGAATCTTGATTCTTGGATGTTAAGCCTCTTCCAAGATCTTGGAATTCTCCAATTTTGCTCCTAAAATCATCTTTGAACTCCTCTGTTTCGTAACTATTCGTATCTCTCTCAATAATACACTTTTAAAGTGGTGAAAGTTGGTCAAAAGCAAAAAGTAGGCTGAAACCTACTTCTGGACGGCGTCCAGATTTCTGGACGGCGTCCAATTGTAAAGGCCTGGACGGCGTCCAGTTATGAAGGGCTGGACGGCGTCCAGAAATCTGGACGGCGTCCAGTTGCGCTGAATTGTTCTGTCTCGTTTTTTCCAAATCTCCCTTCATTTGGACGGCGTCCCAATCATTTTGGACGGCATCCAACATACCTGAAGCCTTGTTTTATCGTTTTAGAGCGCTAATTTGACCATAACTTGTATCGGGATCAACTATGATGAAATCACAACTTATAGAATGGTCATAATTCACCAAAACTCTTTATAAACCACTTTCCGATACACTTTTCATACCTTTGTGTATTACTTGTAGAAACCGCCTTAACTATCCTTGATTCGAGAGTATTTTACACGATATTGCGAGATATATATATATATATGATGTAATTGAGCAATATCAAAACACCTCACACTTAAACCTTGCTTGTCCTCAAGCAATTCATTCTTACAAAGTAGAAAACTATCAAACACACTTACGCAATATAGAGTACATACATCACACAAGTAACGCAAAACACATGAAACACACACATTTATTTGAAACGCAAACTCACGCTATATGAAACACACGCTTTAAGTATAACACACATATTTATTGTAATCACACTCACGCTATATACACAATGAGAACACACGCACACATTTTTGAGAGTTTTAGAGCCAAGTATCGAAAAAATTTGATCCTACGGAAATCAGGACCTTATGAAAAACGTTTTATGTTTTTTTGAAAATATAATGCTAGTTTTTACACTAGGCACGTTTTCCGATTTTTGTCGGATTTTCTGAATTTTTGGAAAATGAGTGCGGGTTTCCCGCTATTGGTCAAGCCAATCCCTCCCACAGTACCTAACATCGTTAGATGTTGGTAAGAAAATAATGCGTTTAGGAGGATACACATTACGTCCAGATATCATCGATAATCATGAGGTAATCATCTAATTCGTTAAGTCAACCATAAATATTGAGGTTCATCAGGCTTAAAAGCTGATATCTTACCTTTTCGGAGGTTATCCACTGGGAATCTAATCAATTCACTGACATTTCATGTATCATGGTGCGCTTCCCATTTGGCTAGCAAATCTCCCTCATTGAGATAAGCTTTGACTACCAGTTTCCCTGTTTGACGTTGAGGCCTAGTAGATTTTCAGTCGATTTTAGCAATGACTTTTTAAGATTTTTCGTCACCTTACAACTGGTCTGTACTACAACTTTTGAAACAAATCAGCAAGTGTGTCGTTCGGAAGACTTTACTTCCTTGAGGATGGAATGGATACATCCTATGGGTAATAATAAAGTGGTCGGACGCAACATTGTCCTTGTTAGGAGAAACAATGAGGATCGTCCTATTTTAGTTTTCGATCTGGCACGAGGTCCAGTTTCCGACCACGCTATGCAATCACCGCTCTCTCACGGTTTACACTCGTTTTGGTACAAGTGACCTACAAGTTAGCTTTACTAAACTAGTAGGATTTTCATTCAAATAATTGAATGATAGTACAACTTCAAAGACTATTAATAATTTAACACATAACTCAACATTTCTTTTCTAGTTTTAGAACACAATGTATGTAAAATGGTTTTGGACAATTTTCGTTTCTAAGGCTACATGAAAATTTTAAAATTTTGATCATAAATGCCTTAATTTTTGTAAAACGAATTCCCGATAAATTTCTACCTCCCACCCCACACTTAAGATCATGCAAGGCCCTCATTGCATGAAATCAGAAAAATGATTAAATTTAGAGGGCAAAGTGATAGGGTGATTGTAGAAATTTTCAAATTTTTAACCTGTAAATCGTGGAACATGTAGATGAATGCCGCTGAACTTACTGCCAGCATAAGAGCATCGTCCATTCCTCGATTATCAACATACATACATCATAATATCAAATGTTGCTGAACTTAATGCCAGTCTTTGAAGTTCAACCACGCTGCACAAATTAACAAACCACACAAATAATAATAAAAATAACGGTGTTTTTACAATCACATCCATTATCAAACCACATAATTAGTTTAAAAATACAAACCAATATTGTTTTAATACACACCATAACAAATAAATAGATTCTTTGAAAATGTAACAAAATGATCATTGGCTCGCAGGCCTTCTGTTATCGTTAGGCCAAAAGTAGTTTTCTGAGCCATCTCTGCTTCGGCGTCCTCGCGGGTATTCCTGCTCAAATCGGTCCTGGCATCCTGCATCGCATCGTTAGCATTATAAATTGGGTAAGGCAGAGGTGGGTTTTCAGGATCAGTGTAGTATTGGGGTGTCAGACGTGTTGTTCCATAGTACTGATCGGGGTTGGAATAATATAACTCGGTGTTATGGTTATTCCAATTAATACCATAACTGTTCCATCCCTGGTTATGTACTTGAGCAATCTGGCGTTGCTCCATTCTTTGCTGACTCACCCTCATGTTGTTCATATTATTGACCAAATCATCCCAACCAGATTGAGACGGATACCAAGGACCTTGACCTTGAACATTTGTCTGGGCTTCCATTTCTGCTTCCTCTTCCTCTTGTTGTTCCTGTTGTACATTCGCGCCACTACCACTCGTGCCACCTGCCACAAAAGGTACCAAACGCCTATTTCCATCGTACATCAAAATCTCGGCGTTAACATAAGAAACCTTTTTCAGGGGTTTCATTGCATGGTCACATTCTATGAGGCGATTAAGATCAATATTAAAGTGACGGGCAATCTGCGTAATGTAGTGGCCCTCTAGAAGCGGTTTGTCTCTTCGCGCATCCGTAGCTATACCCAGCAAATAGTTCCCAATTAATCCCGATATATCGGTGTGACAACCCCTTTTTATTTGATCCATTATCCATAGATCCAGAGATTTAACCTTTTCATGTCCTTCGACTCTCGCATTAAAGGTACATGCGATAAGTCGATGGAGTAGCTTATCGTCAGGGGTTGCTATTTCAGTATACCTGTGTCTGCTTGATTTAAACGGGCTAGATGAATTTGGCCCTCTAATCCTTCTCCAAAAGGATTTTTCATTAAAACTCACTCCCCCATGATACTCTGAGCTTACCAAATATTGCCTTAATTGTGCGTCAGTAAGCTCGTGAAAAATACCCAAAACTCTACATAACCCAAAACTACTCAAACTTCTTTCATCACCCGCTAGCTGGAATCTAAAGAAAGCTTCCGAGAGTGGATCGCGAACATTATTGAATCGGAAAGTTGAGTAAAATTCTTTACATAGCACGGGAAACACTTGATCGTGTAGACTGAAAATTTGTTCCCATGCGTATGTCAATCTGTTACTATATGGTATAGCTAACAAACGAGTAACATGGGCATGCATACCCGCCTCAATCAAAGGAGCCCAGTCCAAATACCATGTAGCATTAATTGGTCGACGGGTAATTCGAGCAAAAGTTTCCCCGTAATCATCATTGTCCCGAAGATGTTCTAACCAAACTATTGGATTATTTTGAGGGTCTTCTTCTTAGCCAGATGATGATGATGAATGTTGTTGAACCGGTGGTGGTGGTAGAACATTTCTTGATGTTCTTCCTCTTTTCGGTTGTCCACCCCTGCTCGATTGTCCCTGCAAAACATAATAACACCAAACCAAAGAACATAGAAACCGTTGTGTTAATGTTAGCTAAAAACATAACCGAGTAGCAAGGGGAATTAGTCATGCCTTTCAAAGTTCATAAGCATTGTGATTCATATAGGTAAAAGCGTATGTTCAGAATAATTGATCACAGTCAACCAAAGTCAACATAAACTAGCAAATACACTCTCACAAAAATGTGGATCACAAAATTCATAATTAGGCATCAACTTAGGACTCAAGCATGTTGCGTTCATAGGTCATGACATTTAAACTTGCATTCTAATGATATTCATTACAATCATAACACTAGTTATCACAATTTAGCTCAAAATGACCACAATCTTCACATAACGCAACTACATTATAGCATTCCATACCATCAATCCACTTCAATAGGCTTAAACATGTGAGAAACTAGCATACATCTTTCATAAGAACATCACAATTCAAAGCATGCTAGAAATTCACTAAAATTCAATTTATGACCCGGCCAAATTAGCATCTATATCATCAACAACAATTAAATACTTCACAAGCTTCATAAACATCACAAACAAACTCAACATCTTGAATTAACTACCCTAATTTCGGATTTAATCATCACAAACCCTAGAATCATGAGCATACCCCTTAAACATGTAATTATTGCAAAATCAAGACATAATGGGTAATTAAACAACTAAGGCATGTTAATCTAAACAAGAATCATGCAAATCAAACACCCCACACTTATCTTTCACTAAATTATGCATATAGACATACAAATCAAGTAATTGAGAAAGAAAAGTATGAAAAGAGATTAGCAATACCCTAGAAAACATGATTCAAGCTTGGAATTGAAGGAAGAATGCGCGAATTTGAAGTAAGAAATTAGGGTTTTTAGGTGTTGGTTCGTTTTTGGGAGAGGAAAACTGAGTTAAAAGTGTGTGTGGTTGAAAAATGGGTTGGATAACCTTTAAAACGCGTTTTTTTTCTTCTGAGTCAGGTGTCTGGACGGCGTCCAACATTCTGGACGGCGTCCAGTATTGAAGAGCTGGACGGCGTCCAGAAATCTAGACGGCGTCCAGTAAAGAAAAGCTGGACGGCGTCCAGAAAATCTGGACGGCGTCCAGTTACACTAAAACCTACTGACTTCTTTTTACGAAAATCTTTAAATTTGGACGGCGTCCAAGGGATTTTGGACGGCGTCCCAATGGTCTGGTGGCTCAAAATCTTCATAAAACTCATAAAAATTCCCATTTTCAACA
Organism: Rutidosis leptorrhynchoides; assembly: GCF_046630445.1. NCBI lineage: Eukaryota > Viridiplantae > Streptophyta > Magnoliopsida > Asterales > Asteraceae > Rutidosis > Rutidosis leptorrhynchoides. The sequence goes on from NC_092343.1 coordinate 39,999,653, forward strand.
CACAAAAGCTCAAATCATCATCATAGATCATTTCGTACAATAAAAACAATCAAACTAATCATAAAAAACTCGATTCACACTATTTACACACGTGAACTTTCATTAACGAGTTGTTCACCCAACTCGTCCCCATTTTGATTTAGGCTTTGTTCTCGAAGTTGAGGCTAACCTCGTCTTCGATTTCCAGGGGACCATCGACATAGTGTTTGACCCGGTTGCCATTCATTTTAAAAATGTCGCCCTTCCAGTTCACCACTTCAATTGTACCATAAGGGTACACTTTTCTAATAACAAATGGTCCAGACCATCGGGACTTAAGCTTTCCTGGTGATAACTTAAAACGGGCATTGTAAACAAGGACACGATCTCCTTCCATGAATTCTTTTGGATTTTTCAATCTCTTGTCGTGCCATTGTTTGGTCTTTTCCTTATAAATTAGAGAGTTGTCATAGGCTTCAAGCCTCAACTCGTCTAATTCATTCAACTGGGTCAAACGTAACCGACCCGCCTCTTGGTAATCCAAATTACATGCCCTTAGCGCCCAATGCGCTTTTTGTTCAATCTCTAAAGGGAGATGGCATGCTTTTTCGTATACCATTCGGAAAGGAGTGGTTCCAATAGGTGTTTTGTAGGCCGTGCGAAAGGCCCACAATGCATCGTTTAACTTAACTGACCACTCTTTTGGATTCGCACCAACGGTCTTTTCAAGTTTGCGTTTTAACGATCGATTGGTATTCTCCACCTGCCCACTTGTTTGGGGATGATAAGATGTTGAAATTTTATGGATTACTCCATATCTTTTCAACACCTTTTCTAATTGCTTGTTGCAAAAGTGGGTACCTCGGTCACTGATAAGGGCTTTAGGCTTGCCAAACCTTGAGAAAAGTTCCATTAAAAAGGTTACTACAACTCGGCCATCATTTGTGAGGAGAGGTTTTTCCTCCGCCTATTTGGAAACATAATCAATGGCTACGAGTATGTAGAGATAAGAATGAGATTTTGGAAAGGGCCCCATAAAGTCAATTCCCCAAACATCGAACACCTTGCATACTTGGATGCTTTGTTGAGGCATTTCATCCCGTTTAGTGATTTGACCGGCCCGTTGGCACTCGTCACAAGCCTTACAAACAGCGTAGGCATCTTTGAATATTGTAGGCCAATAAAAACCGGCCTCGTAGACTTTCCTCCCCGTAATTTGGGGACCAAAGTGCCCACCCGTTGGACCACGGTGACAATCAAGAAGAATTTGAGTGCATTCCTTTCCTGAAACGCACCTCCGAATCATACCATCCGCGCAACGCCTAAAAAGATAAGGGTCTTCCCAGAAGTAGTATTTCAGGTCACTAAAGAATTTTTTTCTTTTCTGATGTGACCAACCGGTTTCTAAGTACCCTTCAACAAGATAGTTGGCTATGTCAACAAACCAGGGATCATCAATTTTCTCAATTTTCATGAGATTTTCTTCCGGAAAGTTATCTTGGATAACATTCTCATGGAGAACCTCAAGATTCGGGTTCTCAAGTCGAGAAAGGTGATCGGCAGCTAGGTTTTCGGCCCCCTTTTTGTCTTTAATATCAATGTCGAATTCTTGCAAAAGCAAGACCAACGTATTAACCGGGGTTTAGCATCTTGCTTAGCAAGCAAGTTCTTTAATGCTGAATGGTCTGTATAGACAACCGTCTTTGCTAGTATTAAATAGGATCATAATTTATCAAACGAAAAGACAATTGCCAGGAGTTCCTTCTCGGTGGTAGTGTAATTAAGTTGGGCTCCTTGCAATGTCTTACTAGCATAATAAATGGGCTGGAAATGTTTTTCAATTCTTTGTCCCAAGACGGCACCAATAGCAAAGTCACTAGCGTCACACATAAGTTCGAATGGAATTGACCAATTCGGCGATATGAGAATGGGTGATTGCGTGAGTTTTTCTTTAAGGAGGTTAAAGGCGTTAAGACACTCGTCCGTAAAGACAAATGGAGCGTCTTTCTCAAGAAGTTTGTTCATCGGGGTTGCAATTTTAGAAAAATCTTTAATGAACCAACGGTAGAAACCGGCGTGCCCCAGAAAACTTCTTACACCTTTCACATTTGACGGTGGTGGTAATTTGGCTATGACTTCCACTTTAGCTCTGTCCACCTCCAGTCCCGCAGAGGAAATTTTATGACCTAAAACAATGCCCTCTCTTACCATAAAATGGCATTTTTCCCAGTTAAGTACAAGATTAGATTCTTCACACCTAATCAACATACGCTCAAGATTATGAAGAAATGAATCAAAAGAATCACTGAAGACTGAAAAGTCATCCATGAATACTTCCATAAAGTCTTCAATCATATCATGAAAAATAGCTACCATACACCTTTGAAAGGTAGCAGGAGCATTGCATAATCCAAAGGGCATACGTCGATAGGAGAAAGTACCATAAGGGCATGTAAAGGTGGTTTTCTCTTGGTCCTCGGGTGCTATAGGGATTTGGAAATATCAGAGAAACCGTCAAGAAAACAATAAAAGTTCTTTACTGCTAATCTTTCCAACATTTGATCAATGTAAGGAAGGGGAAAGTGGTCTTTTCGGGTAGCATCATTTAATTTTCTATAATCAATACATACCCTCCAACCCGTGATAGTCCTGGTGGAAATTAATTGATCATTTTCATTGGTGATAACGGTCATGCCACCCTTTTTGGGTACACATTGGACCGGACGCACCCAAGGACTATCCGAAATTGGGTAAATAAGACCCGCATCTAGGAGTTTGACAATCTCCTTTTTAATGACCTCTTGCATATTAGGGTTCAGTCGCCTTTGTCTTTGTACACATGGCTTATAGTTATCTTCCATTAATATCTTATGTGTATAATAAGAGGGACTTATACCCTTGATGTCATGAATTTTCCATGCTAGAGCTGGTTTATGGGCTTTTAACATGGAAACAAGTTTAGACTTCTCACTTACAGAGAGTTCGGATGAAATGATAACAGGGAGAGTAGAATCCTCTTGAAGGTAAGCATATTCCAAGTGACTTGGAAGTGGCTTGAGTTCCAAAACGGGAGGTTCTTCAATCGATGTTTTACATCGGTACTCATTTTTTAAATCCAACTTTCTGTATTCTTCATCATTTGGCTCATAACCGTTAGCCATCAAGGTGGTCAACATCTCCACTTCTTCCACCATGTTTTCTTCATCACCTTCTGCCAAAATGCATTCTCCCGAACCTTGCAATTCTGGAAATTCCTGCAATAACTCCGAATATTCGTCTACGGTTTGCAAATAATAACATTGGTCATCAGTAGACTCAGGGTATTGCAAGGCATGGTCAACGGAAAAGGTAACCTTAACATCCTCAATACTAAGGGTCAATTTCTGTCCATGAACATCTATCATAGCTCTAGCGGTATTGAGGAAAGGTCGACCCAATATAAGAGGCACACATGTGTCCTCTTCCATGTCCAAAATCACAAAATCGGTCGAAAATACTAGGGTACCCACTTTTACTAACATGTTCTCTAAAATTCTATGAGGGAATTTAACAGAGCGGTCTGCTAGTTGAATTGCCATTCGGGTTGGTTTTAGTACCCCGGGGTTTAGCTTAACATATAATGAATAAGACATTAAATTTATGCTAGCCCCTAAATCCGCTAATGCTTTAATGCATTCCAAATCTCCTAGGAGACATGGTATGGTAAAACTCCCAGGAACTGCTAACTTCTTTGGTATTTTGTTCATTAAGATTGCGGAACAATTAGCATTCATGGTGACGGATGAAAGTTCCTCCATTTTCTTCCGATTAGTAAGTAAGTCTTTTAAAAACTTAGCATACTTTGGCATACCTGAGATCACATCAATAAAAGGCATATTTATGTTAATTTTTTTAAACATATCTAGAAATTTTGACCTTTCGGCTTCTAGCCTTTCTTGTTGTTGCTTCCTTGGGTATGGGAGCGGTGGTTGATATAGCTTCACTACGTGTTTCTCCCGTTCTTCCTTTTCAACCACTTGTTCCGGCTCCTTAACCGGTTCATCATTTCGGTTCAACGGAACACTGAAATCAGAATTTTTGGGCATTCTTGGAGCTTCGTATGCTAAACCACTTCGTGTGGTGATAACATTGGCGTGCTCATTTCGGGGCTTCTTATTGGTATCGCCCGGTAAACTTCCTGGTTTTCTCTCACTAAGTAAACTAGCTAAACTACTCATTTGCTTCTCTAAATTCTGAATTGAGGCTTGTTGGTTTCTAAACTGGTGTTCGTTTTTCTCGTTTGTTTGGTTTATGTTTGTAACAAGCTGAGTTTGTGATGCAATCAACTTTTCCAACATACTCTCCAAATTTGACTTTTTATCTTCATGTTGGGGTTTTTGATAAAAACCCGGAGTTTGTTGTTGGAACCCACTACTTGACCCTTGTTGGTAATTAGAATTTTGACCTTGAGGGTTGTAGGGGTTGTTGAAGTTCCGGTTAAACTGGGCTCTTCCTTGAAATTGATTATTATTTCTTTGGCTTATGAAAGCCACTTATTCTTTTTGAGCCATTGTTAAACCGGCATCACAATCTTTTCCTAAATGGAGACCACCACAGTATTCACAACCTACTTTCATACTATGAATTTCCTTGGTGATTTTGTCCATGTTTCGAACAACACCATCTATTTTCACACTTAGGGAACTAAGGTCATCATAAGCACCGGCGCTTTGGACTTGAGCATTACGAGTAATTGGTCGTTCTTGATGCCACTCATGAGAATAATCGACTAGCTTCTCGATTATCTCATAAGCCTCTTGCTCGGTTTTGTCCATAAGTGAACCTCCGACCGCTTGATCAATGAAAATTCGGGTTGTAACATCACAACCCTTGTAAAAGATTTGGACTTTTTGGAAGGTATCTAAATCATGGTTTGGACAACCTCTTAGAATTTTGGAAAATTGATTCCATGCTTCGTACAAGGTTTCCATCGGCTTTTGACAGAATTGGGTAATTTCGTGTTGGAGTCTCGCGGACTTAGAAGCTGGAAAATATTTCTTAAGAAAATTTTTCAACATACCATCCCAAGTTTCTATCGTAGCCTCGGCCAATGAATCTAACCAACTTCGTGCTTCCCCGTGAAGTGTCCATGGAAAAAGTCTTAAAAATATGGCCTGGTCAGTGTCTGGTTTAAGTTTGAAAAGAAGACATATCTCTTGAAAAAAACGAATATGTTCGTTTGCATCTTCATTCGGACCACCACCAAATTGACACCTGTTATTAATCATTTGGAGAATAGGTCCTTTTATTTCAAAATTTATCTCACCAGTGGGAGGAGTAATAGCACTACCTTGTTCGGTTCGGGTTGCCTTCATCTTGGCCGCCATTGATTGTCTTGGTACCACCGGTCTTGCTTCTCCTTCCATTTCAAATTTTGGAGGAACGGGTTCACCAAATTCAGAATATCTCGGCTTGGTTGTACTTGATTCTGAATCAAAAGTTTTCTGCTTTGATGAAGATTCAAAAAGTTCAGGTACTTCTTTTGGGATCCTACCAAGCTTTCTATCAGGTTCTGTAAGCGGTGTAAGTAATGGTGAATCTGAACTTCGGGTATGTGGCATATGCAACCTAAAATCTGTCAATCACACAACTAACAAAACTATTAAATGTACCGATTCTATAAGTCTAAAAATCAAAGACTATTAATAATTCAAAATTAAGAAACTACTTAATCACAAATTAGTTATCAATTCTATTTTGACACAAAACTGTCCCCGGCAGCGGCACCAAAGACTTGATGTGCAAAATGTGGTATATGAATTGTTATATGAAATAGTATGGAAAAATACTAATTAAAGATTGTTACACACTAACGAGCAGTGTACCCGATCGTGTAGTAGTATAAGTAATGGTTTAGTTCCGTGTATCGTTCCAAGGACAGTTGGATTAGTCAAACTAAAATTAGAAACTATATTGTGATTAACTAAGTAAATGAAACTTAAAGGTATAAGATATTATGTTTTTGTGGCTATTTAACGATTTAGCCAAATCAGAATAGATTAAAAGTAAAAACAATATTTTTGGTCTTTTAAGTTTATATAATGAAAACAAGTGCAAAGAAAACAAATAAGATAGTTTGATTAAAATCAAAGATACGAAATGTTCATCTAGATATTTTACCCTCAGTATTGGATGTAAGTTATATTGTTAAGACCCGATTGAATGAATATGTGTGTGAGTTACCTAATAGATTTACCAAGAGTTCTCTTTAGTAAACACGCAAATTCGATTACAAGATCAAGGGTTCCCTTTTCTCTATAGTTCTCGTGTTTGTAACCAAATAACTATGATATATATGCTAATCACCCAAATCGACTTGCCAAGAGTTCTCTTTAGCAAGTACTCAAACTAGAATTACTAAGTGGAGGGTTCCCTATCACCTAGACCTTTTCATTTGTGACTAGTTGATTAGCTAGATCAAAGACTTGAATAACAATTGTCTTTTGCGTTCGCTCTACACAATTCATTCCTATATCGTCTAATCATTTTGATCTAATTTACCCCCTTGGTTCGGTTTAGTAAACAATCAATCTAAGACAAGTTTATTGTAAATCAATATGATACATCAACAAGAGTTCTCTTTATCAACAACATATCAATTAACTAGATACAAATGATTTGACATCAATAAGCATGGTTCTTTGATTCAAGCTCTAATCTAATCACACATAATACATTCAATCCATAAGATTACATCCAATACCTCAGTTATTAATCTAGACAAACATTATACAGTTTATCCAACAATCATATTAACAAACAAAATAGCAATCAATTGATAAGTAGAATTCATTGTGAAGAACAAGAAATCAACCTAATAGAGAATGAATCTTGAATGGAGAAGGTGTTGAATCTTGATTCTTGGATGTTAAGCCTCTTCCAAGAGCTTGGAATTCTCCAATTTTGCTCCAAAAATTGTCTTTGAACTCCTATGTTTCGTAACTATTCGTATATCTCTCAATAATACACTTTTAAAGTGGTGAAAGTTGGTCAAAAGCAAAAAGTAGGCTGAAACCTACTTCTGGACGGCGTCCAGATTTCTGGACGGCGTCCAGTTGTAAAGGCCTGGACGGCGTCCAGATTTCTGGACGGCGTTCAGTTATGAAGGGCTGGACGGCGTCCAGAAATCTGGACGGCGTCCAGTTGTGCTGAATTGTTCTATCTCATTTTTTCCAAATCTCCCTTCATTTGGACGGCGTCCCAATCATTTTGGATGGCTTCCAACATATCTGAAGCCTTGTTTTATCATTTTAAAGCTCTAATTTGACCATAACTTGTATCGGGATCAACTATGATGAAATCACAACTTATAGAATGGTCATAATTCACCAAAACTCTTTATAAACCACTTTCCGATACACTTTTCATACCTTTGTGTATTACTTGTAGAAACCGCCTTAACTATCCTTGATTCGAGAGTATTTTACACGATATCGCGAGATATATATATATATATATATGATATAATTGAGCAATATCAAAGTATCATGATGGACTTTTATTATAGATCACCTAAATGCATATCGGGGTATTATAAATCAGCTTGTAGAAATGGATATCTATTTTGATGATGAGGTTCAAGGCCTCAAATAACTTGGTACATGACCGGACTCTTTAAGAGACCTTTATGACATCATTTTCCAATTCTACACCTAATGGTATTATCACCATGGAATTGACTAGTGGTAGTCTATTGAATGAAGAGATACGAAGAATATCCAGGGTTCCTCTTCACAGTCAGATATATTGGTCATAAAAACACGGGGGAGAAGTCACAGTAGAGGTCCAAGTCATAGAGGTACTCATCGTAGCAGCTCCCAGAAAGTTAAGATTTTCGATGTTGAGTGCAATAATTGTCATGAAAAAGGGCACACAAAGTGGTACTTTACAAAAGTTAAAAAAAAATGAGAATAGAAAGGCATATGAGAAGAACAAACAAAAACAAAAGAATAGTGATGGTGGTAATGATAAGGTTGAAGTTAACACGGCCACTGATGAGTTCTTTGTTTGTATTGATTAAGATATGATTAATCTTACTCATGATGACACGAGTTGGATCGTTGATAGTGGTGCTACATGTCATGTTGCAACATGTATATATTACTACTCATCTTACACTTCAAGTGACTATGGATTTGCTATAATGTGTAATGTCGGGTTATCAAAGATTGTTGGTAATGAAGATGTTTGTTTGAAATTTGATACATAGATGGAGTTGGTTTTACATAATGTAAAACATGTATCGGATATGAGACTTAATGTTATTTCAACATGCATACTTGATGATGAGGGTTATTTTAACGGTTTAGGTAAGGGCAATTGACCCGAAAAGGTATTAGAAGTTGCACGATTTGGCAATAAAGGTAATATAGATTTTGATGATCCCAAAAATGATTACGCGTTTCAATTTTTTTGCCCGAAAAGAATTACGATTTGAAAAAGGGTGCAATTAAGGATAATATTGTCAAATTCATTAACGAACATTAGTCAAATTTCGTTAAGTGCTCACATGTGTTTGGCGTGTGAGGGATAAAATTAGACGGTTGGTCCCTAAACCTTATGAAAAAAATAATAAGAAGAAATTAAAAATATATAAAAAATAAAATTAAATTAAAAATTAAATAAATTGAAAAAATTGATAATTAAACAATTATTTGTTAATTGATTTACAATTCAATTTACAATTTTTTTTTATTTTTTTAATCACTCTTAAACCTTTTTATTATAGTTTTCTTCCATTCTTAGTACCCGATTTAAAAATATACCTTACCTTTTATATTTAAACACTGAATCTAAAGCCTGATGTTTCACGGTTAGTTTTTCTCAACGTTTTCAAAAGAAATAATATTTGTATAGGGTTTAAGAAAAATTTAAGGCGATGATGACACGATATCATTTTTGAATAAAACAAACTGGAGAAGATTAGCTTGTGGTTACCGGTAGGGTATTACTTTTGTAGTTTTTGTTTAACTGAAATTCAGATTTCGATTGAGAAGTGATGTGTTTGTCGAACTCTAATAAAAATAATGCAAAATAACTTAATCAAATAGACATACAAGCACGAGAAACATGGAGTCGATCATCGTATTAGCAAGTATTCAAGAAAAGTTCGTTCCCAAGAGAGTGTGTTTAATTGGATATTCGAAAACTAATAATTATCCTAAGTAAAAGGAGGGTTTTGTATGATTTTAGATTATAAACTAACTTGCAACTAACGAGTAAAATAAGCTAGATATACTAATTAACTAAAACGTGACCACTTGCTTGATCCCCTCTAAGTATTGGAGTTCCCTTTTCCCCATCGTTGCACAATGATGTTGAACTATTATACGTTTAGCGTCATCACTAAACCTTGATCAATTATGGTTATGAACTCGCGTAAATTTCCTTAGATGAACAAGTTGTGTTGAAAAATTGGTAAGACTTTGACCTTGGATTGAATTCACTTAAAATCCCTTAATCATGACAATCTTTTGAAATGACTAACAATCTCAGATTTTTGACCAAAAGCTCTTTGAACACCAACCAAATCAAAGATACAATTACTTGAAATCCCTAACTTAGTTGTCTAAATCACTTATTAGTGTTGAAGTAAAAATTGAATCCCAATTCAAATCACTAAGCAATGGTTAACAATTTATATGATCAAAGAAGACTTAAAACTCATATGGTAATGGATTATCAATCAAACTCAATAATAATACTCAATGATTCATTCAAACATCAATATCTCATAAATTTAGGGTAAATCCATACAAAGAGGTTCACAAAACAAGTAGACACTAAGGATCTAGCCAAGCATGGCTAGAATAAGACAAATCAAACTAGTAAATAAGCAATCAACAAACATTATTACAAAATAGAAGAGATTGTACCAAACATTGAATTGAAAACAACGATAATTGATGGAGAAGATGAAGATCTTGACTAAACTAGTTAAATACTTGAGCTAGCTACCAAATTGCACCTCCAATCCGTGATTTATGATGAAGATGATGAATATTGGGAGAAATTCGTGTTGTAAAAACTGCAACTATCTAAACAAACTCTATCTTCTTCCTTTTATACTTGCAAAAATATGGACCCAATTCAGCGTTGGTGCGCCGCACCTGTTAAGTGGTGTGCCGCACCATTTGCCTTGAGCCAAGTGCGCCGCACTTAAGGTCTGGTGCGCCGCACCATATAACGTGGAACATGGCTTCAAACTTTGGATGTGATTTTCTTCATTTCTAGTGTAATGGTTCGCCGCATTTGGCTTCAGGTGCGCCGCACCATATGCCTGCATTTCCAGAATTGCCTTAAACTTTAAAATAACCTTGCACTTTCAATGTGGCTTTGCACTTTCAACTTCTAAGGCTCAATTTTGGTCAATTTTACACCAAAAGAGGCTTTTTGCCTTGAGCCAACATATTAGCACAATTTCTCATTCTCGAACATGAAATGAGGCAAACCGAGGCAAATGTAAGCAAATACCCCGAAGATAAACATGCGTAATTCGAGGGATATCAAATTTCACACACTTAAACCTTGCTTGTCCTCAAGCAAGGCAAGCTCAACAAACTCAAAATGTAATACAAAGACTACCCATTCTAGCAAGCTCAAGCTATCAAATTTGCACTTAAGTAAATTCGACCAAAATGTAAGGAATTACCTCAATGCAATTCCGATGTTTAAAGCACCAATATGAACTTGATCCTTGGGCGCCATCTTCAACAAAACTCATCTAACGACCATCTATTCAACTTAAACCTTGACGTGAAGTCTAGATCAATTTTGCATCTATTTAGGAGGGTCTTCAAGCAAAGATAATAACAAACATCAAACGTACTCTTTCAAGGACTTCAACCTTGCACAACTTCAAGTCTTCAAGTACAAACCTCAATAATCATCATATTCAAGCCTAAAACTAACTTTCTTCAACTTCACAATCAAAAACTCAATACATCTAAAAACTTGCTCCTAGACAAGCTTGAGATCAAAAATATCTTCAAAAGCATAAACTTTATTCCAACTCAATCACGAATCAATCTCTTTAGGAAATATCATTCTAGGAGCATCATCATATCCTCAAAACAAGCTCAAATTTCTCCATCATACATCTCCTCATCAACAAACTCTAGGATTTTCCAAATGCTTAAAACTCGAACATCAAGAACCTCAAGACGGTGGAATCATCCAAAAAGTTAGGCCTTAGGGAAACCAAGGCCTTCTGAAAACCATTTTTCATTTTTGAACGGGAAAAAAAGTCAAGCTTTTACACGAGACAAGTTTTCCAAAATTTTTAGATTTTAAGGCTTGTGCATTCAAAGCCACTCCGGTTTTGGAATGACCGCACGCACAATTTCCAGCCCAGTATATCATCTAAGATAAACTACCTCCTGGTTCGAAGGCGATGAGAAGACAATTGTCTTGGTCTAAATAGGTTAGGTGCATTCAAAGCCATCCCGGTTGTGGGACTACCGTATGGGCAATTGCCAACCCCGTAAACATACCATGTGGTTCGATGGCGATGGGAAGACAATTACCGTGGGTGGAAGTTTGGTTGCCATCCACTGCTAGTCTGGTTGTGCCTAGCGGCAAGGAACAAGTGCCAAACCATAAAGAAATCACTCCGGTGCTGAAGGAGTAAGATGAGAATGACACAGGAAAGTGGTTTGGATTTTCCCTACCAAACCTATTTTCGGGTTGAAAGTTCAAGACTTTTTCTTCCTTCGGTACCATCACAACATGAAAGGATGTTTGGCATAAAATGACTAGGGATGGCACCCGCGGGTGACGGACACGGGTTCTATATACCCGCGACTCGCCCATCGGGTTTTTCCTTTTGCACGTTGAAACCCGTTACCCGCCCACGGGTAAAAACATTTCGCCCATGCCCGTGACCCGCGGGTAACCCGCGGGTAATAATAAAATACAATTTTTTATTAGAAAATCTAAATAATTTTATTAAATATAAAATCATATGTACAAACTATATGTATAATGACGTGAAAATTAAGTTTTTTACTTGTATATAATATTATATTTTTAATCATTATTTAAATACTAGTAAAATAGCTTTTAAATTTAATAATTGTAAGTATTTATTCGTGTGTAAATTAAGAAAAGTCTCATGTATTCACGGGTCGGGTTTTACCCGCGACGGGTAGTACATACCCGCGACCCGCCCGCGACCTGTCGGCGGGTATAAATTTTTACCTGTACCCGTGCTCGCGGGTAAGATTTAATGATTTTACCCGCCCATCGCGGATCGGGTACCCGCGGGTTACGGGTTTTTTCTTGCCCATTGACATCCCTAAAAATGACATGGATTAGAAAGGTCCCATGTCAAGTAGATCACAACTCGGAAGACTTGATTTCCTTAAATGGGTGGACTTGATCACCTTAAAGTGTTAAATTTTGAAACTTTAAACACGTAGTTTTAGAATATTGTATGGTACAACGATTTAGAGCACATTAGATTATAGTGTATGGATAAACTATGGTGGTGTAAGAATCATCAGTAGATTATATATATATATATACTTCCTTCGTGTCAGAAAACTGTTTGGTTTGACTTTTTATTGAATTTAAGATATATTATTGAATTATCTAATTTGTCATTTAATAAATGAGATATTTTAATTAATATTAAAATAGTTGACACATTTAAATTACATTCCCAATAATAAAAATGGCTTTAATGGAACTTAGATGAGTTTCTGTGATTATTAATAGTAGTGAACAATTATTTTGGGACAAGCAAAAATAGTAAATTGGACAGTTTTTTTAGAAGGAGGGAGTAAAATATATGTAATAGTGGAGTAGAGGTATTACATATTCGGTTTGAATCGAATCGAATGAAAATTGAAAAAACCCAAATTTAACTTGAATTCGATTCATAGTTCGAATTAGTTTATTGAATTCGATTAAACCGAAAACTAAATATAAAACTGAATTCAACTAATAGTATTGATATTTTTAATTATATAGAGATTACAGATCGATTAAAGAATCAAAAGTCGATTCCAAATCGATTTTATGTTTATTTTTGTTGAATTATGATTTATTTATTTTTTGATTTTTGGTTCAATCGAAACAAACCCTAATTCAAAGTCGTTTTTTGAGTTGGCTTTTGTGTTTGCTCTCAACAGTTTTAAAGCCAAACAAATTCAATAAAATAAAATGAAAATTGAATTAATGAACAGTGTTCGAGTACTTGCTTTTAAAAAATAAAAAATGGATTCACTACCGAATACTAACTTTAAAGGATTTAATTTGAAAATAATAATAAGAAAAATCGGTAAGCGGGTTCCTTTTGCTAGCCTAGAAACGGGCTTCTCTTCATCTGTTCAACACAGTTTTCCTGAAACTTATTCCTTCTTGTCATGAATCGGTAATTGGTTCATTTCATAAAAGTTGAAGGAAAGCTAGTCAAGTCGGGGAATAAGAGCAGGAAGGCTTCAATCAGTAAGTCGGTTCATGTCAACTATTCAACATGGTTTTCGTAAAGCTTATTCCTTGTTTAGTTGGTCGTTTATTGTTTCTATTTGGTTTTCGACATAGCTTACATTTAGATAGCGATTAGCCTGGTTTGATTAATTTAGGCTTATTAGTTATGAAGCTTGCCTTTTTAGTTGTATTATGGCATGATTTTGTGCTTTCTTCTTTGAAGATTGCATTTGTTTATATAAGTAGTTGCATTTCACGAAAAAATGTAGAAAAATTGGACTTCAATGTAGATTAGTAATGAAGTCATGATTGCTTTGAAGGAAAGTTGAGGTTTTGAAGTACGTGCAATATGGGATGTTAGGGTGTTGAAGGACAAAGTCACGTAACCACGTTTTGACTTTTGCTATTATCAATTTTGACCTTTGACTACGCCAAAAGACTTTCTTCCCCTCTCCCACTAAATTACTGAGTAAGAGTGTGTTTGGACAAAATTAACTATGGAGTAAAAGTGTGTTTGGACAAAATTAACTGCTAGTTAAAGTTTAAGTTAAAACTTATATTTTAAGTTAGAATATAAAATTTATATTTTATAAATGTCAAAATTAACTGGTAGTTAAAGTTTAAGTTAAAACTTATATTTTAAGTTAGAATATAAAATTTATATTTTATAATTGTTCAATAAATTTAATTGAAATTTATACACATAAATTGACATATAAGCATTACATTATATGTATATACATATACCGATGATGATATAAATATAAGGGATAAAACCCCCCTCCCCTTTACTCCCCCAAACGATATGGAAAATGTGTCATGGGTGGAACTTCATGATAGAGATGAAATTGTGTTTTTAATATGTAGTCAACGAGGGTTGAACTCACAACCTCCCCTAAAGGAGGCATGCCACCAACCGCTGAACCACATCACAATTTTCACGTAGTATAATTTCTATATAGTGTTAAACGTTGGATATTTACATTACATTACACTTTACACTCCGTATTATTTTAAAGCATAAAGATCTTGTTACTATGATTAAACTCGGTTACGTAATTAAAATTACATAATAACTAAGCAAACAAAATAGAAGGCACTGAAAATATCGAAGATCCAAAATTTAAGTTAAGGAGTGATACGTAAATAATAAATTATGGAATATTTATTAAATTCCAACTTTAAGAATATTTGTGAATTTTTGGACGTAAACCCCCTTAAAATAGGCTTCTATTACTTGTAATTATTCAAAACACAAAATCATGAATTTTAGGTCACTTTTGTCTTCTATACAAAAGCTTACCTTGATTATTATGTCCTTTTTTGTATTTGAAAAATTATAATTATCATGTTTGTATATAATAGGTTTTATTTGGAAACAATTAAAAAGGTTTTGTGATAGATATTCAACATATTTTATGCCATTCTAAAGGTTTATTATAAAAGTAAGTCTCAAAGTTGCTTTCTAAACTAGTGAAATGACCCGTGAATCACGGGTTTGTTTAAACGAAACAATTTAATAACATGTTTTAGGTATTAAGTGAATGTAACGTAATTAATTTCGTAAAAAGATTCCATATTTGAATATTAATAATATAATAATTATAATTATTATATTAAAAGTAAATAATAATAATAAATAATAATTATTAGTAATAATAAATGCCTTTTAATTTTTTTTTAAATTAAAATTACAATTTAGTAGAGATTAGTATTTTTTTTTTATAAAAGATTTCGTATTATTTTTTTAATACAATTAATAAATAATTATGACATCATCATTAAATAATTAGCTTAATGATGTTATCATTATTTTAAAGTTTTATATGACTATATCGATGGTACGTTTTATTACCAGTACTAGTCTAACGTATATAATCAATCACCTTTTATCAAATATTTTTTTCTTCTAATATTTATACGGAGTATTTTAAATACCATGAGGTGGTAGCTGAGTTACGATTCGGATTTTTTCACCAAGTAGAGAAGTCGGGAGTTCGAATCGTAGCTTGAATGCAGATTCTCATCTTGAGATTAATCCGTTTACAGTACTTACTTTTTAGATACGGAGTATATATGATAAAAGTCAAGAAATTCATAATTTTGCCAAGCTGGATTTTTTTATTTAAAAAATCTGTAATAATCCCACCCTCCACATATCTCTCATCCTCTCCCCTACTATAAATACGACCTTGACCCCTTGCTTTCACCATCCATCACACTATGAATACTCCATCACTTTAAACATTTCATAGCTCTTTATTTTATATAAACAGCCACACACAAACATATGTTTATTTAGATATATCTGAATACCTACATGTATGGCCATGATGGTGATATGTGTTCATAACAAGAAAAATAAGAGCGGGAAAAATCTGTAAAGCTCAGGAGGGATAGCGCCCGCTATCTGTACATTAAGTACATACGAAATTAGTTTACGTGGCGCTATCTATCCTGAGCCTCACGGCTTTTTCTTGCTAACTCAGTGTTCATAAAAGTCACAAAAGACGTTTTCAACATGTTGCATACATGGTATGGTATGATTCTAAATCCCAATGTGTAGCTATGTGAATCTTTTATTGTATATTAATACTTTAAATAAATATTGTACTATATAATAATTCTGATTCGTAATTACATTACATTCTATGAAGATAAGCGCCCCTAAAATCTAATGCGTTGTTTTTGTTTAAGGAGGAATAATTAGTAACAGTAAGTCAATAAAAGCTACGTAGTATCTGAAACCTTAGATATATTTTTTGTCACTAAAGTCCAAAACGTAGATATATATATATATATATATATATATATATATATATATATATATATATATATATATATATATATATATATATATATATATATATATATATATATATATATATATATTAAATAAATAAATAAATAATTATTGAAATTATTGTACCAAAATTTGTGTTGCAGAGTTTTTAATGTAAAAATAAATGTTGACTCCTTTTTTAACTTCGGTTTCGTCACGTCTACTTCATCAATCATTATTAAAATTGTCAGTTCAATGCATCCCTATTTTTATATTTTTGTCAGTTAATTAATATTATTAATTTTAACCTTTATATCGTACTAAAATTATTACTCCGTATAATTTTGATTTATCTACTTATGAGAGATCTTAATTTTGTATTTGTATACAAAATTTTAATAGTTACTGTATTTTTTTTTCCAAGACGAATACTTATTATTTGTAGTAGATAAAAATAACATCGTTGTGACACTATTATTTGGATACCATTCTATGCTGTATGTTGTAGTGTTGTTGTACAGTTATAAAATGGGCCATAAGTTGATCATAGGTGATTGGGCTCTTAGCTACAGATGTTGGGCCAACTTTATGGGCTTCGTAGATGCATATTGAAAACGTATAAAAAGGTAACTAATTGACTAAACGTTACATTTGTTAATCAAATGTATTCAAATACTTGCAATTTGTAACAAGAAACAGCATAAAAAAACAAAACAAAAACATTGATAATTCCTCCTCAATGAGACATTAAAAAGAATTAATCAACACAAATCTTCAACAACTTCAAACATCAATATAATTCTTCAGTAGCAAACGAAATGTTTCGAATCAAGGATATTAGCAACGAGGGAGATCAACAGGAGCAGGTAGAAGCGTTTGAGATGGTCCGACTCCGTTTTCAACAATAAACGCCATTGCGAAACCCCAAACAAGATGAGTATCAATATGACAATGCATCAACCAAACTCCTGTTGCATTTAAAATGTGTATATAATATGTGGTTAGAATGTAGATTTTATTGTAATTTTCTATTGCATTGTTCTAACAACAGCCTGTCATTAGGGTGCAAAAAAACACTTGTACTATTTAATACTCTTAACCGCTACATAAAAGTAATTGTTTACTGCTTTGTACAACACATTAATGATCCTTAATGATAGCCCTAAAGGTTGTCGTTAAAAAAAATAATCTTTTTTTATAAACACAGATGCGCTTGAATTAAGACTTAAACCCTTAACCTCTTCAATAATGGGCCACCAACGTACTGCCCGTTCAAACGGTTTAAAAAATAATATAATAAAGATTTTATTAAAATAGAATTTACCAGGATTATCAGCAACAAACCGAATGGCGGCCCAACCACCAACTGGGACGTCGATTGTGTTCCTTTGTGGTGGATCGACTAGATTGAAGCTCGAACTGTCTCTAGACGGATTAAAGTTACCAAAACCTTGTCCAACAACGTAAAAATGGTACCCGTGTAAATGAACAGGATGATCTTCAGTCGAAAAAATAGATGTATCTTGTAACACAATTTGAACATTAGCCCCAAATTTCAAATTGTACAGTTTTGTCCCCCGCACGGGCTGCCATAGCCCACGTGGGACATTACCTGTATAATCAAATTTAACCGGTGGTGTTGGCGGGAAATCAGTAGTGTAAATATTAGGAATATTATTTGTGTACGCTTGAAGTAACGAAGCTTGTGTAGGAAGAACGAACGACACGTTATTCATACTAGCACCAAATCGTGTGTTATTCGGTCCTTGACATCTTGGTCCGGGTGAACAGTTAAAAAACCCGAACCCCACTGCAAAAAGTAGGTTTTCGTCTAGTTTTGTTGGCACTTTGACTTTTTCAAGACTTTTCATTTGGTTTGTGAAAGCGGTGACGGTGTTGGTGTCGTTGTAGGCAGGAAGTTGCGGTAAAATGGGTTGTGAAGTGGCGGATTTGTACTCAAGAATGGCGGTGGTTGTTGTATTGTCGAACGGAGCGTTTTGAGCAGTAGCGTAAGCTCGTGCAGCCATGTAGTATCGGGCGGGTTTTTGATTGGCTGTTAGGAGGACGTCCGTTGTCTGACCCGGGCCCACCATGATGATGTCAGTGGCGAATGGTTTAGTGTAGACTGCGTCAGTTGCAACCACGGTTAGCTTGTGGTTTGCGACTTTGAAGAACAGTTGTTGATTGAGTGCAGCGTTGATGACTCGTAGGAGTATCGTGTCACCGGGGCCCACTGAATATCTTACCGTACCTGCGTTGTTGAGCACATAATACACACACGGGTCAAATGGGTCAAATAACTCTTTTTACCTAAAACGGGTCACATGGGTCAAACACGTTGAAAGTTATCAAAAGTAATTGCATTGATCTATTCAATGATTTATATTAATATCATAATGAATGATACTAATTATCTTTTTTATCATGATCAATTCATTAAACATAAAATGGACAAAAAAAATGTTTGAGGGTCAATACAACTCAACCCGACCCGACCCGACCCGTTTCAGTCTGACCGAGTTGTCATATCTAGATCAAACAGTCTGACCTTGTTTAGAACATTTGAATAGATCACCGGGTTGACCATTGATGGTGAATGCGTCAGAAATATTAGGCGCCGCACCACTGAACAACGCTTGTTGTAGGACGCTAATAATATCCCGATTCCACCATTCCCCTGTAGCGAATATAGTCACATGATTAGTAACATTTTATGAAAATTAAAATACAAAATGAAGGTAGAAATAGATATTAATATGAATATGAATATATACCTAAAAGAATAGGGAGTTCTTGCTTTGGTTTAGGGAAAGGGTACGAAAAACCCAACTTAGGACGAATAACAAGTGCACCATAGATCGTGGCCCTTAGCCATCGACTGTGAGCGTGCCACCACAATGTGCCCTCCTGGTCTTGTATGATGAACCTGTACGTGTACGTGCCACCTGGCATGATTGGACACTGAGTCACGTACTCAGGTCCATCAGCCCAAGGGTTTTGCATCTGTCTAAGCCCATGCCTAAAGCGTCAAGTACCAAAAATGTCAAAGTATCAAAATACACACGTTATAAACAAATATAATAAGCCCGCGGGCTAAGAAAATTTGCGCTAGGGTTCATAAAATGAAAACAAAGGTGTGAACGAAGGAAGTAATGTACCAATGAATGGTGACGTTATAACGAGCTTTGTTGGTGACTGTGACGCTAATAGCATCTCCATTTCGCACGTCCAAAGTGGGCCCAGGAAACTGCCCATTGACTGTTATTATGGTATGTGATTTGCATAGCCTTGTTACAGTTTTTTCTTGGACCTGTTAGTAGTATATTAGTTAACATAGTCAACAAAAACCAGCAGAATAACAAAGAAAACAAATCAAAGAACAATTTATAAATTGTAAATTTGTCCCAAACCATCACATATTAGAAAGTCTAGTGTCATTTTTTTGTTAAAAAAACATATCTTTACACTAAAAGCAAAGTGAAAACAGTAAGTAAACAAAGTAAACAGAACCAAAATCCATAATTACACTTAGGTTTGATCATAAGTAAACATAAAAATAAAATTGGAACATACATTGAACTCATAATGAGTTTCTGGATTAGCATTTGTTATGGATACAAATGTTAATAGAATAGCAAGTAAAGTGGCATTGAAGATGAGGTTGAAATGTTTGTTTTCCAAGTGAGACTTCATTGTGTCTTTAAGTGTGGTTTATGTTGTTAAAAATGATGGTGTATTTATAGTAAGATAAAAGAGGGATTAGGTTGTGATTTATGACTAATGACTTATGAAATTGTCAAGCTAAAAAAGATTCGTGAAATTTAGTCCAACTACAAGAGGGTTTTGGTGCAACCACTAACTAGAAATCAATTATTTTATTTTTTACATTTGAAAGTTAATCTGGTACGAATGATCTTGACAATTTCAAACCCGAATTAATTTGTTTGATGAATTTTATATTGATGAGATGGCATAGTGGTTAGCAATCTTGATATTTTCATAAGAGGTCTGGTCGGTCGTCTGGAGTTCAACTTCACTAATAGCACATCTTAGTGTGTTCATTAAAATGGTTAGAAAGAGTTGCAGAATAAACCGGTTAGGTCGCGTACATCATAGTAGAAACACTTCCTAAACCTCAACCGTTAAATTTTATAAAATCGAATGAATCACATTTGTGGAAATTAAGCTCGGTTACCAATTGTTAATTTACATATTTAGTAATAATTCATTCTTATTTTCAATAGTATGAAAGTGTGGTTCATTGTTTTGACTGGATGACATGTAAAATTATTACAGCTTAGAAAAGTTGCAACAACATATACAATATCCTAAGAACACCACATATGCTAAAAGAAACAGTAGGTATCATAAGAATACCAAGGGTGATGACCGACTGTTTTTCACTTAATTTCGAGTTGAACTGATCAATGAAGTACTTCATAAGAAATTACATCTGAAACAGTGTTAAAGTGACAACTATGGACTAATTTTCTACTTAATATTCGAGTTGAACTGATCAATGAGGAAGAAAGTATCATAAGAACACCAAGGGTGATGACCGAGTATATTATAATGTTTTGAGAGACCAATGTTGTTAACGTCAACAATGATGACTAAATGTTGAATTTGCAAATATGAAAAGTAATATATCTACTTTTGTTAGTTGACTTACTTTATTTCTCTACCTAAACAATATCAAACTTAAAAGTTAAAACTGCCATGTGTAGCATAAAAACAAACAGAAAATGTAGTCGTATCCTTTTATAAAGCTATAATTGATGACTTTATTCACTCTTATCTATATTTTCTATTAAAATTCTACAATAATTTCATTATTAAGCTAATTTTTTTAAGAAAAAATCAAAAAGAAAAAGAAAAAAATATAAGCCCTTAAGGTGATGTCATTAATCTAATTAATAACTAATTAAATTAAATATACTTATATATTTATTTCATGTTTTTCGGGGAAAAATTCACTCTCATTAATTATTATACTATTATTCAAATTCAAATATTAGTTCTCTTTACGAAATTAATTACGTTATATATGTATACAAAATACACGTCTCAATAAAATGTCCTGATGTAGGCTTTTATTTTATGACAAGAAAAATAGTAATTGTGATGAAAATTGGAAGATGATGGTGAGAGAATAAATGTAGTTCATTTATTCCGACCAAGTTAAGTACATCAATGTGTTAGTAAAAACAACGAGAAGTTTCTTAGTCGGAATCCGTTGGGTCGTTAAACTAAATGACTTTAGCGTTTAAATTCACTTAATACCTAAAATATACCATTAAACTGTTTCGTTTAAACAAACCCGTGATTCAACGGGTCATTTCACTAGTAGTTTTTATATTTGTTTAAACAAACCCGTGATTCAACGGGTCATTTCACTAGTAGTTTTTATATTTCAGTAAGAAATACTAATCTATCTCTATAGACAAATATTTAAGTAGGTTAACTTAGCTAAACATGTTTGGCTACCAGCCTTCAATCAAGGCAACAATTAGCACTTACAAGTTTTAACCAAGATTGTTGTATTTTTTTTAAAGATGTACAATTCAAAAGCCCATGTACATATCAATACAACATTGATTTAAATTCAATTTGCTACTAACTATTAACAACAAAAAGATCAACAATAGCAGTTGGACATTTGATCTGCATTTGTCAATTATCTAACCAAAGAAGTTTGAAGTGAACCATAAGTAGTTAACTTTTCATAGAAGTGCCAAGCAGCCTCAAAATCAACACATGTTAGTGGCCGATCTCAATTATTACGCGTTACTCACTCGTCCACCACTGAAAACACCCTTTCCCGTCCGACTTACATGTGTTAAGCATGTTGCCAGCCTTCATCCTAATCCAGGATCGAACTCTTCATGAGATTCATGATTGCATTACTTATAGTTTCTTTGTTCATATACAAAGCGGATTCGGAATTTATATTCAAGTGCTTCTCGAGGTTGTAGAATTTTATAGTTCCTTATTCACGTACTACTGTACTAGTCCGTTTTGTACAATGAAGGTTCAGGATTTACATGTTTCTTGAGGTGTTATTTGACAAACTAGGTGTTAATGCGATCATTAGCCTGTCACAAACCTTCTATGTGTTTTATTCAAGTCTGACTTAATCAACGTTTTACCCCGTTCACTTAAGGTAGTACCCAGAAAAGCAACTGTTCACCAGTAAAAGGTATAAGCAAATGTACAAACAATTGTGGATCCCTTAAAGATCATAAGAACTACAAATTCAGGTTTGCCCCAAAAATTAGCTAATCAGGATATGCAGTCTGCTAAAGAACTCTAACAGCAACGCAACTATATGTTTAAGTTAGGGGTGTATATGAGCCGAGCTACTCGACCTCGACTCGTTAAAAAGTCGATTTGAGGGTAGCTTGCTTTTTTGTTTTTTTTTTTTTTTTTTCAAGCTTGAATAACTCAACATACAAGCTGAAATTCATTCATGAACACTTGTGGAGATAAGCAGGGGCACTACATTTAAATTATGAGACAACTTGAAGGACCAAATGAAATTGCAGAAGTTGTTCATAAGAGAAAAACAACGCCTCCGCAGTCAAAACACAATAAAAGAACACTCAACGATTAAAGTATATGTTTCATGAACATCAATGGTCTAGCGCTACTCTGGCAATTAAAATTTAAACTTAGGATGTAATCCCTTTCACTCAACTGTTAAACCATCGTTTCCAGCTTCCATCAAACTAAGCGGGTAAATTAAAGGTTTCCCTGTTCAGGGCTACCCGGGGTTGAAAAGAAGAGTATATATACTCATATGTACGTTACCTACCAGTTTCCATCAAACTTTGGATTTGATATACTGGTCTCAAAGTAAACTTACACGTGAACTTCCTAAATCTCAGATATTAAATTTCAAATATAGTAAAAATTCAATAGAGGCAAATATATGAATAACTCAGTTCTATAGAAGATTGTTGGACTAAAGCACACAATGAGCCATATTTGAGTCTATATGACTAATCATGTCAACTCACAAAGCTCGAAAACGTAGAACCTGCATACAGTGAGCCTTGCTTCCTTACCTACCATTATGATTTACGTCTATCCAATGGCGGCTCTTCAAGGGAGGCATGGGAGTGTGCTAGCCTCCCCAGAGTTTTAAGTTATATAGACAATTTCTTTATATTTATTCACAAATGTGTAGTTGGTTGAGTGGTTTTAGTGGGCTAGCCTCCTCAGGTGCAAGTTCAATTCTCACTTAGTGCCTACATTTTTTAATATTTGCCCTTCCAAAATTAAGGCTCAAGATCCGCCAATGCGTCTATCGTAACAAATCAATTCCAAACTACACATGCATCAACATCCAAGTGAGAAATCACATTCAATATATTTGCTTATTTGATTCATCTTAAGTGCACCATATAGCGATAAAAGGTAGCAAATCACATAAAACTGAGCAAAATAAGCAGACAGAAGGATCTTGCATATGCCAAATACTTGTCTGAATTTATAATATGATCCTACTAAGTTTACACATTAATTTTCGGTACAATTGTTTTTATAAATATCAAACAACTTCATTACCAGGTTATCATTAAATTGTAACAAAATGAAAAGAATTAAACAGGAATATAAGTAATAATACAGCAAACTACTAATCCGTAGCCCAAAAAATCATTAAATTCTGCCAAATCGTACACAAAACTACAAATAAGCGATCTGAATAAGGGATACAATAAATGAACGAAGATAATTGAGTTAACATTTCGGATATCAGATGATTCAAACCTTATCTGTTCAACTCAAACACGCGCCATGACGTCAGCAACAGCAGCTGAAGTAGTAGCCCCGCTGAACGACGAAAACAGTCCGGTGCCGGCCATATCCTGATCATCAAGAAACAAATCCTCCGGATCTCTAAACGCGCCGTGAACACATACGATACCTGCTCCTATCAACGCCGCCGACATGAGTAACGAACCAACGCTAGTGAGAAACACAACGAAAATCGTTAGAAGAACTAAAATTCCTAACATCTCGCGATCGGAAAACGTACGGCCGCCTATAACCACCGGCTGATCAGACGGACGGAATAGGTATAGAAACAGCCACGCGCCGAGAAGCAGTACAATCGTTAACAGAGAAAACGGATGTGAGATGAGCGAGAATGCGATCACGGCCGTGAGTAACGTCATGTAATTAACACGAAAGTAATTAAAGTTTTTGCGAATACGTGACGTGGCATCGGTGAGCGATTCCGGTTTTGAAAACGCGGTGCGGTCGATGAGCTCGTACCATGGACGACGGCGAGTGAAGGCGCGTCGTGTTGAATCAGTTAGACGTGAGATGAAAGAGCGTAGGGCGGGATTGGCGGTTATGGCGGAGGACCACGTGGCATTGCCGGTGGAGGATGATGATGGTGGATCTGAGATCGGAAGGGTTTGGGAAGAGGACATTGATGGAAATATTTGGAAACTGGCAGGGGTATTTTGGTCAGTTTGTGTGGTATAAGTTTCCTTTGACTAGAGTGGACTTATGGGAACCGAAGTACGGTATATATACGGTAGGGTATTGTGATTGATACTTACGTCACTTATAATGCCTTTTTGAGGTGGGTCTATGGTAGCCGTTGATGTTGGAATGGACGGTTTTGATTGGACATGGTTTATGATGTACGTGGTATGGTAACATGGTATGGTATACAGCGTTTTTAATTATTTTTCTTTTCATGAAAAACATAATTGAATATAAGAGGTTTGCTAGATACAGAAGTGTTTACAAACAAATTGTTACGGAGTATTCGTACACATCATCTTATTTGGGCCAAGTCCTTTGTAGGGTTACTATTATTATTTGGGCCCCTGAAAATTTGGGCCCTGATAAAATGTTCAGATTGTATCACCTCTGGGCCGGGCCTGGCCCAACACCTCAAGAGGTTGAACCTTAAAGACAAAACATATCAGGGGACCTATGAAGTATCTGAAGAAGTAAACATATCAGTGAAATGAAAGTATGGTGTCCAAAAAAGGAAAACGACCAACAAAAAGCTAAAGGAATGAAGGGTCAAGCATAGGGAACGAAACGGTTAAATGTGGAGATATCGGTAATGGAGAGACGGAGGACGTGGTTTCTTTTTAGCAACCTGATCATGAGTTAAAATGTAAATTTTGTGCTGCTAAATATACAGTATGCCCTTCAAGTGTAAATCATGTATGCATCATGCATGTTGGGGGTATTTGTAACATGCTCTTTAGTGTTTAAGAACCAACCTCTGTGTTAAAGTTGAGAGTTCGATTCCCTGAAGTGGCAACATTCATTGCACACAAGAATAGTTCATTGATCTTTAAATTGGGTCGCCTTCCGCACATCGCGTTGCGGGGAGAGGGTTTTACTGGCCATGCTCTCGGATTGGTCCGGATTGATTATTGAATCGTGTATTCACTTTCTCTATAAAGTATTTGGACTCAATGATTGCCTTGATATCACAAAATCTTTACAGGGATAAGACAAGAAAGCGATTAGTGTTTTTGGCAATGAAATCACTAATCAATATACCAAAGAGAGTCTGTCTGTTTCTGTAGTTGTATGAATGCAGAGAAATCCAAAAACGGATTATTAAAACTGCACATTTGACAGTTACAATTTTGAAAGGATGTAATCTTTCATAATGGGCGGGAAAAACTGTTGTAACACTTGGTTGGAATACACTTTCCTTTTGTACCCCGCCAGGGGCGCTGCCCCTTGAACCCCGCAACGTGGCGCATCCCCCTTGATCCCCGCAATTACGTGACAGTTAGCCAACTCTTACGGGCGTGCACTCCACACTCTTCGAACCCGTTGTTAAGTATAACTAGCCAAGTCCTGCATTCAAGTAAATCCCAATTAACTAAAATGAATGTTGGATGACACTAAAATCACCAACACGAGTTTCCTCCAGGGCAGCAGCTGGGGCAGCAGTTGGGGGCGGGAGATGATCGCGTAGGTAGTTTAGTCTCCACTTGGTGATTCCAAACTGCGGGCTGGTTATGCAACTGCGGGAGATGATCACGTGGGTGGTTTAGTCTTTCAGAATCCCAAACTACTGTTAAAAAAAAAAAACCATCATAAATGGAGCAATAAGCTGTATTCAAATATAATTGCAGGGATTTTTTAATTAATAGAGAATCCAATAAACTAACACCAATGCATCGTACAATAGTTGTATATTGTATATTGAAATATGTATTAACATAACATTTCACAGAAGAAGAAAAATTCACTAGTTGCTCAAATTTCACTTCTGGTTACTCCCAGACACCGCCCAGACACCGCGGTAGCCTGAAACAAATCATCAATTCGAGCTTCGATTTCTTCAATAGTTAACATGTTTACAACATTCTTCCAAATAAGATTATGAAAATCAAGTTTTGTATTGTATCTGTTTTAAGAGTGTAGGAATAACATTCAGAACATAAAGGGTACAAAGGCCTAAAGCTACACACAAACGAAGTCAAGAACTTGCCTGAAAATCTTAGGCATGAGTGTGTGTATTGTTGTGATTTTTTGGATCCGATGATGGTCCAAATTGATGGAGATGGTGATGTATTTAATTAGTAAAACTATAACTGATGCGGTAATAGAACATGATAAGATTCATTGAACTCGATAATCAATTAGACTGTTCATAACCCTGACTGATGTCAGAGCACTTTTTGGTAAAAAAATGAGTTTTTGACTGTGATTTTATTTGACATTCAGATTGAAAATTGAGTGGGAAAAAATAAAATAAATAATAAATATTAAATGTGTAAACCTATGGACGCTCCAAAACTCACGCTCAAACAAGAAATCGTCACTTTTCCGACTAATGCTCAAACCTATCAAAAACTAACGCCTGGCTAACAGGTGTCAGTGTCCGTAGAAAAAGCCAGCTAGATTGACGCTCCAAATCTAACGTTGGGTTACATTCAGTCTTAGCAACAACTGTCGACTCTTGATCATTTCCACTTGTTAACTAATGGAGCTGTTAAGGAACTCTGTTATAAGTAAGATTTTTGGGACATGGGTCGGGTACAAACTGACCCAAAACAAAAAATAACCACGCCTACAAAGCTGACCCAAAACATAAAACTGGCTCAAAACCAGATGGGTCGGTTCAAAACAGACCGGTTTTAACCTGAGGGGCCATGGGTCAAAACAGACCCAAATTGACATATTTCCTTCTTCAAATACATCACTTTAAAGCATGCTATATCATTCACTACAACCTAGTCAAAATCTATCTATATAACCATATAATATATCACACAGTAATATATATGCATATTCATTTAGGTTCAAAGTTTAAGAAAATTACACTTGAAAACCAATTTGTTCCAAACACATCTAGCTAGCATATCTTGTTATAGGTAAACTGATTTTGTAGCATTGTTCAAGTTTTATGAACTTTGTAATTATATAAATTATCAAATTATGACTCAAAAGGCATTTATGTCTTACAGTCAAAAGCTTGAAAATGGTTAGAAATTGTATGCAGGTTTAAATTTAAGTTCAAGTAAACACCCAACGTGAAATTGTTGTCATAGATCAGAAGACTCTAAAACTGAGCAACCCGGACAGACTCATGAAACTATTGCTGTTACATTTGCTTTTTAATTTTTTCTTTTCTTGATCATGTTTGTTGTCATTTAAGTTTACTGCTTCAACTATATACAATATTGTTCAAATTAACACGACAAACTCGTAATCGTGACTCAGACTCGCTCTTTAAATCAGTCATATACCATTTAATTAATAACAACCACGAACCACGCATGAATATACTAACCATATAAAAACATAAGAGGCTCTTGATACCACTGTTGGTGATTTAGGGTTTTAAGAAAAATAATTTTCTCATCATTTAATTATTATCATGTACATACATATAATAACAATAACTTTAAGCGGAATCGAATTAATTATATTAATAACTAAATCACCAAAACGGATCCATATGATTTATACGGTTAAATAAATAATACATCAAGAGTGTTTAAAGATTATACCTTTCTTGAAGAACCGGATTGAAGGAAGAGAAACTAACAACCAAAAGAATGATTGCCGCTAGGGTAATCCACACTACACTTCGAACAACGTCAAACGGATGTGCTAGTCCCGTCAAGTAATAATAAATAATCGCAAGGATTAGTTATTTAATTGTAAAGAACAAAAGATCTTGTCTTTTGGTTTACTCGTAAACTAACTAAACAGAATTTGTGCTTGTTTTGCCGTCGAAGACTTAGAATGACTTTTATAATCTTTTGTTCGAAAACAAAAAAAATAAGGCCAGATCAGATTCGTGGGGTTTACAATTGTTGTGCTAAAAAAAGAGAAACAAGATCATAATATATTTATATGTGTAGAAGTCGGTGGGAAGCCAAATCCCGAATTTGTATCCAAGACCAAAATATCTCATTTAAATCTTCAATATAAATATAATTATACTTCGTAATTTAATTTCTAGCAAATATGCTTGGCCCTTACGAAAGTCTTGTCATGTACGAAACTTATGTTAATTAATTAATTAATTAATTAATTAACTAATTAATTATTTTATTTATTACTTGAATAATATGTATCACATATATATTATTAATTGACGTCTAGGTGTAAAAGTGTGTGACCCCGAAGGCTCACATTAATTCAGCCATATAGTTATGTGTTGTACCTTGCACATAAATCCTACAGACTCCCACTTGTGCACGACACAACGCCAAGTAACTATACAAACAATGGTTAGCGTCTAGCAACACGCCATTGTCCCCAAATTCATGTGAGGGTAGTTTCTCAAAACTGCTCATTGTAAGTGTTAAATGTCATTTATCCCTTTGTTTCAAATACTTTAGTTAAACTTGAGACATGGATCATCAGTCATTCTTATTTGTTTAACTATTTTGTTTCTCGATCTTAGAAATGAATTAGATCACCAAACTAATTAAGTATCATCTCAATTACATTTGGGTGCGGCCACACGAATATCTTATTCATTCATCGAGGAGCTCAAAAGTATCTAACTCCAAACAGTTTAGAGGAACAAATCCTATTTTGCCTACACGTGTCTGTCACGAGCTTCACATTACACCTAATAATGGCTTTTATAATAACCTTATTCAGGACAACGTGTAACCATATCAAAGTATAATGCTCCACACATCGAAAACGGCGTGCATCTCAAGTCTAAGGACATTATGACATAACCACTTGCGAGTTTCACTATTGACGCCGATCCATGCAGTGAAATATCGAGGTTGGGTCATTCCAATATTCATCCTATGAATACATGTGAGTTTGATAGTAACACATTACACCATATCAAGCACTCACATTTGTCTTAGTTTGATGTTACTCCCGTATCATCAATCGACAATGGAAATTTAGAATAAATCATTATTCACGGATTTAAACATGCAAATATAGAACACAGTAATTATGAATAAAAACGATCATAACACATTATATCAATTCATTACAAATAAAAACTGCTTTCATGTTCCAATTATCCAAATACTAAAATTACATAAAACTATTAGCTGGTCTAAGCCCAATGTTCCTAGAATGCTCGACATGCTTGGTACAAGACATTGGCTTTGTGAACGGGTCAGCTAGATTGTCTTCTGTTGGAACCTTTTGAATACGTACGTCACCTCTCTCTATAACTTCACGTATGTAGTGAAATTTTTGAAGGATGTGTTTGGCACCACGTAGAACTCCTGGTTCATTTGCTATTACTATAGCACCAGTATTGTCGCAATACATGTCCATGGGATCTTCAATACTGGGAACAACGCCAAGCCCATATATGAATTTTCTAATCCAAACAGCTTCCTGAGCAGCTTCAGATGCATCAATGTATTCTAATTCTGTTGTATACATCGCTGTAGTGCTCTGCTTCGAGCTTCTCCAGTCGACAGCGCCTCCGTTCATAACAAAAACGTAGCCAGACTGTGATTGACTATCATCTCGATCAGTTTCGAAACTAGCATCAGTGTAACACTTTACGCTCAGTTCATCGAAACCTCCGTAAACTAAGAACATATCTTTAGTGTTTCTCAAATACTTCAATATATTCTTTACAGCAGTCCAGTGACTATCACCTGGATTCTGTTGGTATCGGCTCGTCATATTGAGAGCGAAAGAAACATCTGGTCTAGTGCACCTCATAGCATACATGATGGATCCAATAGCTGAAGCATATGGGACTCCAATCATTCGCTTCACCTCTTCGGGTGTAGAGGGGGCTTGAGTCTTACTCAATACCACATTTGGTTGCATCGGAAGACTACCACGCTTGGAAGCTTCCATCTTAAATCGCTTTAATATTTTGTCAACATATGCACTTTGACTTAGACCTATTAACCGCTTAGATCTATCTCTATAGATATTGATTCCTAGGATATACGCTGCATCTCCCAGATCTTTCATAGAGAAACATTTTCCAAGCCAGGACTTAACGTCTTGTAGCGTTGGAATATGATTTTCCATGAGTAATATGTCTTCAACATATAAGATCAGAAAGACTTTAATGCTCCCACTAGCTCTCATGTACACACATGGTTGGTCAAGGTTTTGTGAGAAACCAAACTCTTTGATTTTCTCATCAAACTTCTTGTTCCAACTCCTTGATGCTTGCTTTAATCCATAAATGGATTTCTGAAGCTTGCATACTTTATTAGGATACTTAGGATTCACAAACCCTTCAGGTTGCACCATATATACGTCCTCGCTAAGGTGACCATTTAGGAATGCGGTTTTGACATCCATTTGCCAAATCTCATAGTCATAGTACGCTGCTATAGCTATGAGTATCCTAATAGCTTTAATGTCCGCCACTGGAGAAAAGGTCTCTT
Organism: Rutidosis leptorrhynchoides; assembly: GCF_046630445.1. Classification (NCBI taxonomy): domain Eukaryota; kingdom Viridiplantae; phylum Streptophyta; class Magnoliopsida; order Asterales; family Asteraceae; genus Rutidosis; species Rutidosis leptorrhynchoides. The sequence goes on from NC_092343.1 coordinate 40,030,736, forward strand.
CATAATCAACCCCCGTAGGTTTGAGTATAACCTTTTGCTACCAAGCGGTCCTTAAAGGTGTGTACATTTCCATCCATGCCGGTCTTCTTCTTGAAGATCCATTTACACCCAATAGGCTTGATGTTTTGTGGAAGATCAATCAAGCACCAAACTTGATTATCTTTCATGGACTGCATCTCTTCATTCATAGCATCTTGCCATTTATCAGATTCAGGATCTGACAATGCAGCTTTGTAATTAGCAGGTTCGCCCAGATCCCCTAATTCCAAGTCCTCCGTCGTAACCATAAGGTTTAACCTTTCAGGTGGACGAGAGGTTCTACTAGATCTACGAATGAGACATGCTTCATCCTGTACCTCGACACTTTCATGTTGTGGCTAAGTACGAATTTCGCTAGTACCTTCAGAAGGTAATGTATCTTGTTCTTGAATTTCTTCAAGATCTACAGTGCTCCCACTTACTTCTTGTAAGAGGAGACTCTTCTCCAAAAACTCAGCATATCTAGCAGTGAAAACCTTGTTATCTGCTGGATAGTAGAAGTAGTATCCCATCGTTTCCTTTGGGTATCCTACAAAGATACACTTGATAGTTTTGGACTCAAGTTTGTTTGGCGTATCATGCTTCACGCGAGCCTTACAACCCCAGACTTTCAAGTAAGACAGATTTGGGACTTTTCCATGCCATATTTCATATGGTGTCTTGTTTACCTTCTTGGTTGGAACCATGTTGAGAATGCGTGCAGCAGACTCTAGAGCATATCCCCAAAAGGATGCTGGTAGAGTTGTTAGACTCATCATTGATCAAACTGTAGAGACCCGTCCTAATCCATCCAGATGAAGTCCATATTGATTATAAACGATTAACAACAGTTGATTACATCGCGAGATACTTGACCTCTATATGATACATTTTACAAACATTGCATTCGTTTTTGAAAAGACAATCTTTCATTACATCGAAAGTTGACAACGTGCATACCATTTCATAATATATCTTACTATAAGTGACTTAATAATAATCTTGATGAACTCAATGACTCGAATGCAACGTCTTTTAAAATATATCATGAATGACTCCAAGTAATATCTCTAAGATGAGCAAATGCCCAGCGGAAGATTTCTTTCGTACCTAAGAATAAACATGCTTTAAAGTGTCAACCAAAAGGTTGGTGAGTTCATTAGTTTAACATAAATAATCATTTCCATCATTTTAATAGACCACAAGATTTTCATTTCACATAAACATACGTCCCATGCAAAGAGACAAAAATCATTCATATGGATTGGACACCTGGTAACCGACATTCACAATATACATATAAGAATATCCCCATCATTCCGGGATCCTCCTTCGGACATGATATAAATTTCGAAGTACTAAAGCATCCGGTACTTTGGATGGGGCTTGTTGGGCCCGATAGATCTATCTTTAGGATTCGCGTCAATTAGGGTGTCTGTTCCCTAATTCTTAGATTACCAGACTTAATAAAAGGGGCATATTCGATTTCGATAATTCAACCATATAATGTAGTTTCGATTACTTGTGTCTATTTCGTAAAACATTTATAAAAATTGCGCATGTATTCTCAGCCCAAAAATATAAAGGGTAAAAAGGCAAATGAAACTCACCTAATGTATTTTGTAGTAAAAATACATATGACAATACTGAACAACTGAACAATGCAGGGTTGGCCTCGGATTCACGAACCTATATCATTTGTATATATATTAAAATGTATAATCGTAATTAAACAAGTTTATATATTATAACTTAAATTATATATATATACTTATTTAGTTTGTGTATATATTCAAAATGTTTAATATTTATATATTTAGTTATATTAATATATTTATATGTATATAGTTAGTATTATATATAAAAAAAAATATATCATTAGTTTGTTATATATATAAGTATTAATATAAATAATGTTAATATGTTTGATATATTGGCATATAAACTATTAATATAGTTATAATATATATATTAAGTATATTTTAGGTACTAAATATTTATCTGTAATAAAAATGATAGTTTTGATAATAATGATTTACTAATAATAATAATTTTCTTGATATCGATAATACTAATAATAATAATAACGATATTGTTAAAATTGATACTTATGTTAATAATAATAATAGTAATAGTAATACTAAAAATTATAAAAATGATATTAATACTAATATTAGTGAAAATAATAATAACTTGTATTATTTTTATAATAACAGTAATAATAATCCTAATCATATGACAATAATGTTAAAATGATAAAATTAATAATAATTATATACATAATACATAATACTTATAATAATACCATGATAATAATAATGATAATTATAACAATAATAATTATAACCATCATAATAATAATAACTAGTAATAACAATAATATTAATAATATCAATTTTATTTATGATAATAATGGTTGTATAATTAATATCAGCAATAATACTAATTTATATCATAACATCAATAATTAATAATAATAATAATAATAATAATCAATAACAATAATAATAATAATAATAATAATAATAATAATAATAATAATAATAATAATAATAATAATAATAATAATAACAATAATAATAATAATAATAATAGAGTCACTACCTTAATAAAATAGGATTTTAAAACTTGATGCGGATGATTATATGATAGGGTTTCAATGAATAAATATAATGATTTGTCAGAGAGATTTAAGCCAAGAAGCAACGAGGTTGCTGGTACGTCTGCTGGTAATATGGTGGAATATAAAAGAATTCTCCGGTATCAAAAGGGTAATCATATATATCAGGATTATAGTAAGGCTATTTCGAATGACAAGTCGAAGTTGACTTGCTGGAGCTGTGACAAAATTGACTACTTTGAAAAGGGATCGCAAAGTTATTTTTGCTAATAAATGCCAAAGGATCTGATGCGGCTACGTGTTAAACTTTTACTCAATTGTCAAGAGTTTCTCAGGTGCATAACTATATGCATAAATTTTTTTCCTTCCGTAGATGAAGTTCGGTTGGTTCATCCTTTCGATTGAGGTGTTTTTAAGAATCATGAAAGGTTTGAACGCAGATTGTAATCGTTAAGATACAAATGAGGTTTAAGATGAAATCAAGTGGCAAACTTGAAGAATTGTTTAGTTTCATATGTTATAGTCAATATTTTAATTCATTTTAATTGTCCAATGTTGGTAGTCCACATTTGATAGTCCACAATTAGAAATTCAATAATTTACGTATAGTTTAATATATAATATTCGAATTAATTAATACATGTCGTGACCCGTATACGTCTCAGACTCGATCACATCTCAAACTATATATATTATTGTAGAGTCAACCTCAACCCTGTATAGAGAACTCGATCATTACTGCATATAGAGTGCCTATGGTGATTTCAAATAATATATATAGATGCGTCGATATGATATGTCAAAACCTTGTATACGTGTCCCGATATTTAAGTGTGTAAAATAAATAACAGAAATTAAATGACGATAAATTAAATTGCGATAATTAAGTTGCGATAAATAAACTGCGATAAATAAAATGTAATCAGTTAGCTAGGAACAGTTAGCGTGGATTCTTAACAAAATTCCTCATAGTTAATTTGTTTGTTTCTAACAAATTTTATTTTTGTCAAATGTTTTCTTCATTATGCCACTTGTTGGATTCTGATAAATCAAAATCCAAATATGAAATTGGATTAATATGGTTATTCTGTGGTGAACGGATTTGTATATCGGTGAATGTAAGTAGGATAGTAAACGACTGTTGAATCAGCTTCGAAGAATGTACATTGTAACTTATTAATGTAAAATCTGAATATTCCTCGGGTATTACCTACCCGTTAAAATATTTTCACAATTAACACTTTGTACGAAAGAATTTTTAATTACATTCTTTATGAAAACATATATACATATATATTTTCTTCAGATGCAATCATGGATTTAATGAGTCAACATGATATTAAACTCATTTGATTTTACCGTTAGAACGAGAATATATAATCTCTAAAACATTAAGGATTATATAATCGCCATGTTAAACGAAGATAAATAATGTAGAGTGATACGTAGAACGATGATTATACTTGAGGTACAGAATGAGATGTTGAGACATGGATTGTTGGTGATACTGGTGCTGTTACTGATGGTACTGTTGGTACCGGTGATATTGCTGAAGCTGGTAAATTTTGCACCATATTCTTCGTATTTATTACTCGGGCGCGAAGCTCGTTGACTTCTTCCATTACTCCAGGATAATTGTTGATCAGGACGAGCGGATGAATAAGGTTTAGAATTGTGGATAATATATAGTAGTTACGAGATATCCTGGAAATGAGGGTGAAAATGTTGTTTCGGACTGATTCGCCGGTAAGTGTTTCAGATTCTTCACCAAGAGTGCAGGTTGGTGGGTGGAAAGGATCGCCTTTTTTTTTCGTCTCCATCGGTTAAGTCGACTACGAACCCACCAGATGAATTAGGGATGGTTGACTGGTTGCTCCATTCCGGTTACACTGCTTTCAGAGTTCGAGTGGAAATCCATATCGAAATAGCTGTCGGAATCTGAGAGACTCGAACTGGTTGAGGGATTCATCTCGTACGATCAGATAAAGGATTTTCGATAAGAAATAGATTATAGGATGTAGATTAGTACTCTGTAATACATGATTTACATATGTATATATAATACTAAAATCCCATAAGTTACAGAGGAATCTACGGAATATGTTAGGCAAAGTTTACAGTAACAGATATGCTAAGATATGAATTAGCAGATATGCTAAGATGTGAATTTGTCTATACACTATTCATGCAATCAATGCAGCAAGATGTGTCTAGACTAGGAATGATAAGCAGGTAATTTCCTAAGGATGATAAGTAGGTAATTTTCGACACGAAATGATAAGCAAAACTTTTGACATACAGACACGGTCGAAGTCCAGACTCACTAAAGCATCCTAACGACTTATCAGTTAGACACACTAATGCGGACCTGCTTCGCTAAGACCACTGCTCTGATACCAACTGTAGAGACCCATCCTAATCCATCCGGACGAAGTCCATATCGATTATAAACGATTCACAACAGTTGATTACATCGCGAGATACTTGACCTCTATATGATACATTTTACAAACATTGCATTCGTTTTTGAAAAGACAATCTTTCATTACATCGAAAGTTGACAACATGCATACCATTTCATAATATATCTTACAATAATTGACTTAATAATAATCTTGATGAACTCAACGACTCGAATGCAACGTCTTTTGAAATATATCATGAATGACTCCAAGTAATATCTCTAAGATGAGCAAATGCCCAGCGGAAGATTTCTTTCGTACCTGAGAATAAACATGCTTTAAAGTGTCAACCAAAAGGTTGGTGAGTTCATTAGTTTAACATAAATAATCATTTCCATCATTTTAATTGACCACAAGATTTTCATTTCACATAAACATACGTCCCATGCAAAGAGACAAAAATCATTCATATGGATTGGACACCTGGTAACCGACATTCACAATATACATATAAGAATATCCCCATCATTCTGGGATCCTCCTTCGGACATGATATAAATTTCGAAGTACTAAAGCATCCGGTACTTTGGATGGGGCTTGTTGGGCCCGATAGATCTATCTTTAGGATTCGCGTCAATTAGGGTGTCTGTTCCCTAATTCTTAGATTACCAGACTTAATAAAAGGGGCATATTCGATTTCGATAATTCAACCATATAATGTAGTTTCGATTACTTGTGTCTATTTCGTAAAACATTTATAAAAATTGCGCATGTATTCTCAGCCCAAAAATATAAAGGGTAAAAAGGTAAATGAAACTCACCTAATGTATTTTGTAGTAAAAATACATATGACAATACTGAACAATTGAACAATGCAGGGTTGGCCTCGGATTCACGAACCTATATCATTTGTATATATATTAAAATGTATAATCGTAATTAAACAAGTTTATATATTATAACTTAAATTATATATATATATATACTTATTTAGTTTGTGTATATATTCAAAATGTTTAATATTTATATATTTAGTTATATTAATATATTTATATGTATATAGTTAGTATTATAGATAAAAAAATATATCATTAGTTTGTTATATATAAGTATTAATATAAATAATGTTAATATGTTTGATATATTGGCATATAAACTATTAATATAGTTATAATATATATATATTAAGTATATTTTAGGTACTAAATATTTATCTGAAATAAAAATGATAGTTTTGATAATAATGATTTACTAATAATAATAATTTTCTTGATATCGATAATACTAATAATAATAATAACGATATTGTTAAAATTGATACTTATGTTAATAATAATAATAATAGTAATAGTAATACTAAAAATTATAAAAATGATATTAATACTAATATTAGTGAAAATAATAATTACTTGTATTATTTTTATAATAACAGTAATAATAATCCTAATCATATGACAATAATGTTAAAATGATAAAATTAATAATAATTATATACATAATACTTATAATAATACCATGATAATAATAATGATAATTATAACAATAATAATTATAACCATCATAATAATAATAATAACTAGTAATAACAATAATATTAATAATATCAATTTTATTTATGATAATAATGGTTGTATAATTAATATCAGCATTAATGCTAATTTATATTATAACATCAATAATTAATAATAATAATAATAATAATAATCAATAACAATAATAATAATAATAATAATAATAATAATAATAATAACAAAAATAATAATAATAATAATAGAGTCACTATCTCAATAAAATAGGATTTTAAAACTTGATGCGGATGATTATATGATAGGGTTTCAATGAATAAATATAATGATTTGTCAGAGAGATTTAAGCCAAGAAGCAACGAGGTTGCTGGTACGTCTGATGGTAATATGGTGGAATATAAAAGAATTCTCCGGTATCAAAAGGGTAATCATATATATCAGGATTATAGTAAGGTTATTTCGAATGACAAGTCGAAGTTGACTTGCTGGAGCTGTGACAAAATTGGCTACTTTGAAAAGGGATCGCAAAGTTATTTTTGCTAATAAATGCCAAAGGATCTGATGCGGCTACGTGTTAAACTTTTACTCAATTGTCAAGAGTTTCTCAGGTGCATAACTATATGCATAAATTTTTTTCCTTCCGTAGATGAAGTTCGGTTGGTTCATCCTTTCGATTGAGGTTTTTTCAAGAATCATGAAAGGTTTGAACGCAGATTGTAATCGTTAAGATACAAATGAGGTTTAAGATGAAATCAAGTGGCAAACTTGAAGAATTGTTTAGTTTCATATGTTATAGTCAATATTTTAATTCATTTTAATTGTCCAATGTTGGTAGTCCACAGTTGATAGTCCACAATTAGAAATTCAATAATTTACGTATAGTTTAATATATAATATTCAAATTAATTAATACATGTCGTGACCTGTATACGTCTCAGACTCGATCACAACTCAAACTATATATATTATTGTAGAGTCAACCTCAACCCTGTATAGAGAACTCGATCATTACTGCATATAGAGTGCCTATGGTGATTCCAAATAATATATATAGATGCGTCGATATGATATGTCAAAACCTTGTATACGTGTCCCGATATTTAAGTGTGTAAAATAAATAACAGAAATTAAATGACGATAAATTAAATTACGATAATTAAGTTGCGATAAATAAACTGCGATAAATAAAATGTAATCAGTTAGCTAGGAACAGTTAGCGTGGATTCTTAACAAAATTCCTCATAGTTAATTTGTTTGTTTCTAACAAATTTTATTTTTGTCAAATGTTTTCTTCATTATGCCACTTGTTGGATTCTGATAAATCAAAATCCAAATATGAAATTGGATTAATATGGTTATTCTGTGGTGAACGGATTTGTATATCGGTGAATGTAAGTAGGATAGTAAACGACTGTTGAATCAGCTTCGAAGAATGTACATTGTAACTTATTAATGTAAAATCTGAATATTCCTCGGGTATTACCTACCCGTTAAAATATTTTCACAATTAACACTTTGTACGAAAGAATTTTTAATTACATTCTTTATGAAAACATATATACATATATATTTTCTTCAGATGCAATCATGGATTTAATGAGTCAACATGATATTAAACTCATTTGATTTTACCGTTAGAACGAGAATATATAATCTCTAAAACATTAAGGATTATATAATCGCCATGTTAAACGAAGATAAATAATGTAGAGTGATACGTAGAACGATGATTATACTTGAGGTACAGAATGAGATGTTGAGACATGGATTGTTGGTGATACTGGTGCTGTTACTGATGGTACTGTTGGTACCGGTGATATTGCTGAAGCTGGTAAATTTTGCACCATATTCTTCGTATTTATTACTCGGGCGCGAAGCTCGTTGACTTCTTCCATTACTCCAGGATAATTGTCGGTCGGGACGAGCGGATGAATAAGGTTTAGAATTGTGGATAATATATAGTAGTTACGAGATATCCTGGGAATGAGGGTGAAAATGTTGTTTCGGACTGATTCGCCGGTAAGTGTTTCAGATTCATCACCAAGAGTGCAGGTTGGTGGGTGGAAAGGATCGCCTTTTTTTTCGTCTCCATCGGTTAAGTTGACTACAAACCCACCAGATGAATTAGGAATGGTTGACTAGTTGCTCCATTCCGGTTACACTGCTTTCGGAGTTCGTGTGGAAATCCATATCGGAATAGCTGTCGGAATCTGAGAGACTCGAACTGGTTGAGGGATTCATCTCGTACGATCAGATGAAGGATTTTCGATAAGAAATAGATTATAGGATGTAGATTAGTACTCTGTAATACATGATTTACATATGTATATATAATACTAAAATCCCATAAGTTACAGAGGAATCTACAGAATATGTTAGGCAAAGTTTACAATAACAGATATGCTAAGATATGAATTAGCAGATATGCTAAGATGTGAATTTTGTCTATACACTATTCATGCAATCAATGCAGCAAGATGTGTCTAGACTAGGAATGATAAGCAGGTAATTTCCTAAGGATGATAAGTAGGTAATTTTCGACACGAAATGATAAGTAAAACTTTTGACATACAGACACGGTCGAAGTCCAGACTCACTAAAGCATCCTAACGACTTATCAGTTAGACACACTAATGCAGACCTGCTTCGCTAAGACCACTGCTCTGATACCAACTGTAGAGACCCGTCCTAATCCATCCGGACGAAGTCCATATCGATTATAAACGATTCACAACAGTTGATTACATCGCGAGATACTTGACCTCTACATGATACATTTTACAAACATTGCATTCGTTTTTGAAAAAACAATCTTTCATTACATCGAAAGTTGACAACATGCATACCATTTCATAATATATCTTACTATAATTGACTTAATAATAATCTTGATGAACTCAACGACTCGAATGCAACGTCTTTTGAAATATATCATGAATGACTCCAAGTAGTATCTCTAAGATGAGCAAATGCCCAGCGGAAGATTTCTTTCGTACCTGAGAATAAACATGCTTTAAAGTGTCAACCAAAAGGTTGGTGAGTTCATTAGTTTAACATAAATAATCATTTCCATCATTTTAATAGATCACAAGATTTTCATTTCACATAAACATACGTCCCATGCAAAGAGACAAAAATCATTCATATGGATTGAACACCTGGTAACCGACATTCACAATATACATATAAGAATATCCCCATCATTTCGGGATCCTCCTTAAGACATGATATAAATTTTGAAGTACTAAAGCATCCGGTACTTTGGATGGGGCTTGTTGGGCCCGATAGATCTATCTTTAGGATTCGCGTCAATTAGGGTGTCTGTTCCCTAATTCTTAGATTACCAGACTTAATAAAAGGGGCATATTCGATTTCGATAATTCAACCATATAATGTAGTTTCGATTACTTGTGTCTATTTCGTAAAACATTTATAAAAATTGCGCATGTATTCTCAGCCCAAAAATATAAAGGGTAAAAAGGCAAATGAAACTCACCTAATGTATTTTGTAGTAAAAATACATATGACAATACTGAACAATTGAACAATGCAGGGTTGGCCTCGGATTCACGAACCTATATCATTTGTATATATATTAAAATGTATAATCGTAATTAAACAAGTTTATATATTATAACTTAAATTATATATATATATATACTTATTTAGTTTGTGTATATATTCAAAATGTTTAATACAACAACAACAACAATACCCAATCCAACGAAAGTGGGGTATGGGGGAGGTGAGTGTAGACAATCATTTCTCGTACCCTAGATTAGAAGGAAGTCACTACTCCACCCGCGGGTATAGAACCCGCGCCTAGATAAGGTCGTCCCTCCCTCTACTCTAGCGCAAAAGAGATTGCTTCCTAAAGGACCTCCGACCCGAAGAGCTCATAAGAACGAAATAGAGAGGGAAAATGATACGTACCTGTACGAGTAATGAGCGCCTAGCAAGAAGCAACCATACACAGTAACCATAAAGGGGACACATATAGCAGTAATGCACAACAGTAGGGCAAAGAGCATGAATAAAATAGTGCACATAACCATATAATTTCAGGTAGACATACAGACAAACAAAATATATACATATACATATACATATACATATACATATACATATACATATACATATACATATACATATACATATACATATACATATACATATACATATATATATATATATACCCACCCACACAGACACACACACCGATATATATATATACCACACGAAAGCATGAAAAAAAAACTCATGCTTAAACATAAATACATATAGATACATTCGTAGATAACCTAGGTACAGATACAAGACAGACAAACATACATACACCAATACATGCACTTAGATACATAGATACATATATAGATACAAACATATACATCGGTACATATATATAGCCTAAAAACATATACATAGATACAAAGGCATATAAACCATGTAGAGGGGTATAAATAGTGTGGTTATTGAATATCTAGTTATAGTTATATATGTAGTTGTATAATAAAAGTAACTAACACAATGAAAAAAAAAAACACCTACTCAATAATTCTAATTCTACTCCTCCACAGGCTCCTATCAGAAGTCATGTCCTCCGTCAGTAGGAGCTCTTTCATGTCAAGCTTCAATCTATCCTCCATCCTACGTCTAGGTCTACCCCTTCTCCTTACGCCGCCAATGGCGAGGGTCTCGACTCTCCTAACTGGGGCTAGAAGTGGGCGCCTCCTAACATGCCCAAACCATCTAAGTCGTCCTTCCCTAAGTTTGTTGATGATGTTCCCAACTTACAAACCATCACTTTTACAATCATTGTCCGTAAAGGATTTTGATGAGATGACTTCTATGTGAATGCCTATGTGGCGTACAAATGTACAATTGGTTATATTTACCTCATTTCAAGCTTTTCAAAGACCGGATCCTTTACACATACACAAAATTGGAATCATAATCCTTTATGGGAAATGGTAAAAAATGATATTCCCTATATTGGGATATTTGGTCTTTTATGTTACCTTTTAGGGCTGTTATCCCTACTTCCCTAGTATAAACTCACTTAGCACAAAAGAGTATGCACCATAATTAATGTCCTAATAGGTTGCTTTAGGCTCCTAAAGACCTTAGCCACTCTAGAAGAGAAAATGTATTACTCCGTACTTCGTATATTGATTATGCATAATCCAAATAGATATAAAACCTCTCATTTCTATAATACTCAGTCTCATTATGCATTGCGAATTCAAATAAGCGAACACAGAAATGAACTTTTAAGCAACATAAAGCAGTCTCAAATCTCGATATTATATTTACGAAACATAAGCCTCACCTGATCAGGAACCACATCGGTATCACGGTCCACAATCGTAGACGTAGCTGAAGCTGCAGACCGAACAGTCGATGCAACAGTAGACGCACCAGATGACACAATCCTCAGACAACTAGATATCGAACTAAACGAATTCTGTATATATCCATTGGTACTACCACCACTATGCCTTTGTTTATAATCAATCTTCCTCATCACCAAACCTCAAACAAACACACCAAATTCTTGAAAACCTTATCAAATTCAATACCACAAGCCCTAATTCTTCCCCTTTCTATACTGATCATAACCTCAATCAATCTTATTAACTTGCGTAACAAACAAATTTATAAAACGATAATCGGTACTGCTATTAACAGTTTATACCGATCACAAACGAAAATAAAAATGAATTCGAATCCCTCAGTGAAAAAAAAAACGAAGGATCGATATAGTTTGATGTATCTACAAGGCAAAGAATTTGATAAACTAACAGATATTAAATAAAATTAAACAAACATATTAGAAAGTCAAATTTGACATAGTTAGGGTTTTATCGGTAAAATATGGAATAAGAAGAAGATGAAAGTATTTATGTCATCATCGCCATATTGCTATCAATGTCTTTCATGTGGCACGACTGAATCCCCAATCATTTGCTTGATGTGCAGTAACATGTATCTACATATACATTTAGACCTAAATCTAATTTAATCTAATAAAATATGTGTGTAGGAAAATGGATAAAATCAAATATGTTTTTTGTATAAGATACAGATTGAATTGCATGTAGTTAGAGAAGAAAAGGATAAGGAATTGAATTCAGGAATGGAAGAAAGGAAAGACTGTTTGTTTGTTTTACGGAATTGATTTGAAGAGACTGCCCCCACACGTCTAATTGTTCCTTAGATTTCTTTTAATATTTATATATTTAGTTATATTAATATATTTATATGTATATAGTTAGTATTATATATAAAAAAAATATATCATTAGTTTGTTATATATAAGTATTTATATAAATAATGTTAATATGTTTGATATATTGGCATATAAACTATTAATATAGTTATAATATATATATTAAGTATATTTTAGGTACTAAATATTTATCTGTAATAAAAATGATAGTTTTGATAATAATGATTTACTAATAATAATAATTTTCTTGATATCGATAATACTAATAATAATAATAACGATATTGTTAAAATTGATACTTATGTTAATAATAATAATAGTAATACTAAAAATTACAAAAATGATATTAATACTAATATTAGTGAAAATAATAATAACTTGTATTATTTTTATAATAACAGTAATAATAATCCTAATCATATGACAATAATGTTAAAATGATAAAATTAATAATAATTATATACATAATACTTATAATAATACCATGATAATAATAATGATAATTATAACAATAATAATTATAACCATCATAATAATAATAACTAGTAATAACAATAATATTAATAATATCAATTTTATTTATGATAATAATGGTTGTATAATTAATATCAGCAATAATACTAATTTATATCATAACATCAATAATTAATAATAATAATAATAATAATCAATAACAATAATAATAATAATAATAATAATAATAATAATAATAATAATAATAATAATAATAATAATAACAATAACAAAAATAATAATAATAATAATAGAGTCACTACCTCAATAAAATAGGATTTTAAAAGAAAGAAAAAAAAGGTGCCATCGCCCGGACTCGAACCTGAGACCTCACCCTCACCCACAAACCCATCAAACCATTCTTCCATTTCTATCTTTCCTGATTACAATCATCCCTTATTTATATATAACCCGTCAATCTGTCTGTTATGTTCTTCTTCAACCCAAAAAAAAATGTATCGACCAGACTCCACATAATCATAACAGCAAATAAATAGGTTCGTTTAGGATTTGTAAATAATAGTAAAACCAAGAAGTGGCGTTTGATTTTGATGAAACAGAATTAAATATAAAAAAAAATATGAAGGCCTGCGGTTACGGTTCTTTAAAAAAAATTGATTTCCCAATTGTGAATGTTTTAGACCATAGTTACAACATGAAATAGGTTAGGAATCGTTCATGTAAACTTTACAAATCCTCAATTGGACCTGAATTACAACAAAAAACTCGAATTTAATCGAAGAACAATCATTTGACTTTTTAAACTCAGAACTTTGACCATCAAATTAGAACTCGTTATTAGAAATTGAGATTTAAGACTTTGCAGAAAGATTAAGTAAACGATTCCTAACAGAACTGCATTATTAATTTTTGAAATTAAATTCAAATTAGAGCTTTGAATAATTTGTATCAAGAACAGGGATATTAGTCTGGGTTACTGATAATTTGGATTTAATTCAACTGAAAAAGGCTGTTAAGGGTTCTTGACAATGGGTATTTGATAATGTGAATTAGTCTGGATTGAGTACAGCTGGAATTGATGGGGTTATGTGAAAGATTGTAGTCGACAAGCATAGTTTTCATTCAGTAAAAATAAAAAAAAATAAAAAGAATGAAATCTGATAATAATAGGTAACTGAATTTGGATTCATCTTGATGTTTGGATTCTGATTCGTACAATGGTTTAGACAGGTAAACAAATCAGCAACAGGAAGATAACGATTGATAACAATTTTGATTTCCTAAATCTATGTATACGATTTTTCTTTTACATAAATAATATTAATAAATAATGAATTAATAATTAGTAATTATAATTATAATTATATTAATTATAATCAAAAATACTAATAAAATAATAAACTAATATATATAATAAAAATATAATAGTTTGTATTAGTTTCTAACAATAATTATACTTAATTTATAATAATAATAATAATATCAATATTTAAATAATTATTAATAATAAATAATTAAATGATTTAATAATAATACTAATAATATAAATAATAATTTTATTAATAATAATAATAAATAATAATAATACTGACAATAATAATGATCAATGATAATGTTCATGGTAATATTGATAATAGCATTGGTAATGTTATTAATAAAATTACCAATACAAATGTTAACAATAAAAGAATGATAATATTGTTAATTAACATTAATGTCAATAATAATCATATTAATACTAATAATAATAATGTATCCAGTCACATATAACAACTTTTACTAATAATAATAATAATAATAATAATAATAATAATACAGATATTAATATCATTATTAACATTAGTAATAATAATGAAGGTAATAATAATAATATTGATATATTATTTATATTTAAACTTGTAATTTCAAATAATATATTAGCTTTACATTTTATTACTTATGTAATACTTATTCTACGAAATTACATAATTGAATATTTAATATTTATATACATATATATATTGTATACATATTACAACATACATTTTACATTAATCGTGTAAAGAATTCATATATATAATTATATATATTTATTTTAATAACATTTTTATTATTTTATATATTACTATACATATTTAATTCGAATTATTACATACTATTATATTAATTTAACACTTATATTTATATTTACATATGTGTATTTATTTACTTATTTATTTACACGCAATTGTTCGTGAATCGTCGGAAATAGTCAAAGGTCAAATGCATTTATATAAGTGTTTCAAAGTTTTTCGAGACTCAACATAACAGACTTTGCTTATCGTATCGAAATTATATAAAGATTAAGTTTAAATTTGGTCGAAAATTCCCGGGTCATCACACGAACCATGTCAAGCAAAGTTCGATTTCTCCTTTCTGACACCCCATTATGTTGAGGCGTGTAAGGAGGAGTAAATTGTGAGACAATCCCACGATCTCTCAGATGATCTAAAAACTCTTGACTCATATATTCGCCTCCACGGTCGGACCGTAGAACCTTAATGGTCTTTTCGAGTTGATTTTCTACTTCATTTTGAAACGCTTTGAACGTTTCAAATACTTCATGTTTATGTTTAATCAAGTAAGCATAACCATATCTACTGAAATCATCAGTAAAAGTAACGAAGTAGGTAGCTCCATCTCTAGATATTGTTCTAAATGGGCCACATACATCAGTATGAATGAGTCCAAGTAGATCACTCACCCTTTCAACCTGGTGGGTAAAAGGTGTGACGACCCGGGAATTTCCGACCAAATTTAAACTTTAATCTTTATATGATTTTGACACGATAAGCAAAGTCTGTAATGTTGAGTCTCGAAAATTTTGGAACTATATTCATATATTTAATTACCATTTGACTTCGACCACTCCCGACGATTCACGAACAATTGTGTATACATAAATATGTAAAATATATATATATATATATATATATATATATATATATATATATATATATATATATATATATATATATATATATATATATATATATATATATATATATATAAAATTATAAAAATAAATAAAAGTGTATATATGATACTTAGAGTTAATAAAATAAACTTTAATTAAATGGAATTAAACATATAAAATAATACACAATTAAATAATTATATATATAAATATAATAGTAATGACAAACTATATTATTACTACTTTCATTATTATCAATATCATTATTAGTGATATTAACAAACGTTAGATATTAAAATTTAATAAATTTAAGATTTATGACTATCGAAATAAATACTTAGATATAAGTATTACTATAAGAATGATTAAAATTATTATTTAGTTGTAATTTAAATATTATTTGTTATCATGATTAATATTATTATTGTTATTAATATTATTATTTTTATAATTATAAGTACCATTAATATTAAAGTCATTAATAACATTATCATATAAATAATACAATTTATCATGAAAATTGATAATAATTATTATTATTATTACCATAATTGTTAATGTTAGTTATTATTATCATTATTAATATAATTACTAAAAATTATCATTTTTATTTAAAATTATTATTATTACTTTTATCATTCTCTTATTAGTAGTATCATTCTTGTGATTAGTATTATTATTATTATTATTATTATTATTATTATTATTATTATTATTATTATTATTATTATTATTATTATTATTATTAATTAGTAATTCAATTATTATTATTAGTATTATTAATATATATTATTAAATATTAATTATAAAATGTTAAATTAAGTATACGATATAATATATATATATATATATATATATATATATATATATATATATATATATATATATATATATATATATATATATATATATATATATATATATATATATATATATATATATGAGTAAGTGCTGTATCCCATGATCATAATTTTTTTGTTTGTTTTCTTTACCTGCTCGTGAACCCTTGACTATTCTGTCATCACCATAAATCAAACTGGATCAATAATTTTGTTGCATAAAAAAAATCGATCACTCACACAATACAATCCCTTACTGCTAATTGAAACTTCAAGCTGGAAAAATTAAAAGGAAACAAAACCGATGGTACCTCTGTTTCATTTTTTTTAATATCAAAACATGAAATCAAATTATTTGCTTAAATCTAATAATGCAGAAGTGTTAGGAATCTATTACTAAATCTTTCTGCAAAGTTTCAATTCTTAATTCACAAAATCAAAGCCGAATTTCGAAGTCAAACTTTTGATTTTTAAAAAGTCAAACGTGGTTCAACAATCAAATTCGAGTTTTCGGCTTCAAATCAAATTAAATTGATGAATTGGAAAGTTCATATAAACGATATACAGCATATTTCATATTGTAAGTTTTGCCTAAAACGTAATCAAAAACAAAAACCAATTTTTTTTTAAAAAAACAGCGACGGAACTGCTGCTATTCTTCTTATTTATTTTTTATTTTTTTTTAATTTTTTTTTCTGTTATTGGAAGTCACGAGTATATATATATATATATATATGTATGTATTTGTTTTATGTTACATCAAATAATCAAAGATGTTAGGAACTAAAAGGATAATCGATTAAAATTTGGGGAAGAAGGTGGAGAAGATGAAACAGATTAAAGGGTTAAATAAAGTGAGTTAGGGAATAAATCAGAAAAGCAGAACAGACTGAATGGTTAAGGAGGGTTATGGGTTATCGAGAGGTCTCGGGTTCGATTCCTACGGGAGACAAGTATTTTTTTAAAGCACTTTATGAGGTAGCTCTATTTTTCTAAAAATTATTATTATTATTATTATTGTTATTATTATAATTTTTACAATTATTATTAACGTCATTTATCAAGTATTATTATTATTACAAGTATAGCAATTACAATTAGTATTAATATTGTTATAACCAATATCATTATCATTATCAAATATTATTATCATTAATATTAGTATTGATTAGTATTATTGTATTATTATTATTAAGATCATCATCAATGTTGTTGTTATTAGTAACATAATTATTATTATCTTTACAAATACAAGTATTAGGAATAAAAATTAACTTTTATTACCAATATTATGATAACAACTAATATTATTAACATTATTATGAAAATGATAAAATTATTGTTTCTCATTAATATTGGTATATTTAAAATATGTATTATGATAAAATTGTCATGTATTATGATTATAACTACAAGTATGAAAATTATTATTATTACCATTAATAGTTGTGTTAGTATTATTATCATGATTAGGGTTATTATTATTATTATTATTATTATTATTATTATTATTATTATTATTATTATTATTATTATTATTATGATTATTATTATTATTATTAATATTATCATTATTAATAAAGTTATTATTATCATTACTATAAAAACAATAAAAATAAAAAATATCATTTTTAATAAATAAATATCTTGTACGTAAAAACACACTTATTATATACACTATAATTATATTGAGATTTTCACAAAACTATATGAAAAACATATTAACAATATATAAATACTACATTTAACAAATTAGGTATTTTAATATAATACTAAATATATATAGATACTAATATAACAATAATAATTATTTAAGATAGGTATACAAAAATAATATATATATATATATATATATATATATATATATATATATATATATATTATTAATATAAAAAGAATATAACTAATAAATCTATATATATATATTTGTTCGATTACGATTATATGTTTTAATATATATACACAAATGATATAGGTTCGTGAATTCGAGGCCAACCCTGCATTGTTCAACATAGTCATATGTATTTTTACTACAAAATACATTAGGTGAGTTTCATTTGCTCACTTTTTAAATGCTTTTGCAATATATATTTTTGGGACTGAGAATACATGCGCTGCTTTTATAAATGATTTACAAAATAGATACAAGTACGTGAAACTACATTCTATGGTTGAATTATTGAAATCGAATATGCCCCTTTTTATTAAGTCTGGTAATCTAAGAATTAGGGAACAGACACCCTAATTGACGCGAATCCTAAAGATAGATCTATCGAGCCCAACAAGCCCCATCCAAAGTACCGGATGCTTTAGTACTTCGAAATTTATATCATGTCCGAAGGAGGATCCCGGAATGATGGGGATATTCTTATATATGCATCTTGTTAATGTCGGTTACCAGGTGTTCACCGTATGAATGAATTTTATCTCTATGTATGGGATGTATATTGAAATATGAAATCTTGTGGTCTATTAAAATGATGGAAATGATTATTTATGTTAAACTAATGAACTCATCAACCTTTTGGTTGACACTTTAAAGCATGTTTATTCTCAGGTATGAAAGAAATCTTCCGCTGTACATTTGCTCATTTTAAAGATATTACTTGGAGTCATTCATGGCATATTTCAAAAGACGTTGCATTCGAGTCGTTGAGTTCATCAAGATTATTATTAAGTCAATTATAGTTAGATATATTATGAAATCGTATGCATGCCATCAATTTTCGATGTAATGAAACATTGTCTTTTCAAACACGAATGCAATGTTTGTAAAATGTATCATATAGAGGTCAAGTACCTCGCGATGTAAATCAACTGTTGTGAATCGTTTATAATCGATATGGACTTCGTCCGGATGGATTAGGATGGGTCGCTTCAGTTGGTATCAGATCGGTGGTCTTAGCAAACCAGGTCTGCATTAGTGTGTATAACTGATAAGTCGTTAGGATGTATTAGTGAGTCTGGACTTCGACCGTGTCTGCATGTCAAAATTTTTGCTTATCATTAGTGTCGAAAATTAGTTGCTTATCATCCTTAAAGTCTAGACACGTCTTACTGCCTCTATTGCATAGATAGTGTATAGATAAATTCATATCTTAGCGTATCTGTTATTGTTACCTTTTCCTGACAGCTTCCGTAGATTCCTTTGTAACTTATGGGATTTTATTATTATATATGCATATGTAAATTATGTATTGCAGGGTACTAATCTATATCCTATAATCTATTTCTTATCGAAAATCCTTCATCTGATCGTACGAGATGAATCCCTCAACCAGTTCGAGTTCCTCAGATCCCGATAGCTATTCCGATAGTTATTCCGACAACTATTCCGACATGGATATTCACCTAAGCTCCGAAAGCGGTGTCACCAGAATTAATTAATCTATCAGCCATCCCCAATTCATCTGATGGGTTCGTAGTCGACTTAATCGATGGAGACGAGAAAAAGGCGATCCTTTCCACCCACCAACCTGCACTCTTGGCAAAGAACCTGAAGCACTTACCGGCGAACCTATTCGAAACACCATTCTCATATTCATTTCCAGAGTATCTCGCCACGATTATATTGTATCTAAAATTCTAGATCTTATCCATCTGTTCGTCCGAACCGACAATCATCCCGGAATAATGGAAGAAGTCAACGAACTTCACGCTCGAGTAATCAATTTGGAAAACGTAGTGCAAAATGTAACAGCTTCAACAACACCACCGGAACCAACAACCCAAGTTTCAACATCACACGCCTCAACATCTCATACTATACCTCGAGTATAATTATCGTTCTACGTATCATTCTACATCAATTATCTTCATTCTTCATGGCGATTATGTAATCTCTAATGTTTTAGAGATTATGTATTCTAGTTATAACGGTAAATCAAATGAGATTAATATTATATTAACTCATTAAATCTATGATTACATCTGAAGAAAATATATATGTAAGTATATTTTCATAAAGATTGTAATTAAAAATTCTTTCGTACAAACTGTTAATGGTGAAAATATTTTAACGGGTAGGTAATACCTGAGGAATATTTAGATTTCACATTAACAAGTTACACTGTACATTCTTCAAATCTGATTCAACAGTCATTTACTATCCTACTTACATCACAAATATATGTATCCGTTCACCGCAGAATAACCATTTTTATTCAAATTCATATTTGGATTTTAATTTATTAGAATCCAACAAGTGGCATAATGAAGAAAATATTGGACAAAATAAAATTTGTTAGAAACAAATAAATTAACTATGAGAAATTTTGTTAAGAATCCACGCTAACTGTTCCTAGCTAACTGTTCCTAGCTAACTGTTAATTCCGTATTACATTTACTTATCACAATTTATTTATCACAATTTATTTATCGCAGTTTATTTATCGCAATTTAATTATCGCAATTTTATTTATCGTCATCTAATTTCTGTTATTTACTTTACGCACTTTATTTATCGTCATTTAATTTTTTGTTATTTATTTTACGCACTTTAAATATCGGGACACGTATAAAAGGTTTTGACATATCATATCGACCCATCTATATATATTATTTGGAATAACCATAGACACTCTATATGCAGTAATGCGGGAGTTAGTTATACAGGGTTGAGGTTTATTCTATAATAATATATATAGTTTGAGTTGTGATCGAGTCTGAGACATGTACACGGGTCACGATACGTATTAATTAATTCGAATATTATATATTAAACTATATATGAATTATTGGACTGTCAGCTGTGGACTATCGACTGTGGACGAATAATATTGGACAATTAAAATGAATTAAAATATTGTTTATAATATATGAAACTAAACAATTCTTCAAGTTTGCCACTTGATTTCATCTTAAACCTCATTTGTATTTTGACAATTACAATCTACGTTCAAACCTTTCATGATTCTTGAAAACACCTCAATCGAGAGTATGAACCAACCGCACTTCATCTACGGAAGAAGATATTGACGCATATAGTTATGCACCTGAAAACACTCGGAACCTGAGTAAAACGTTTAACCCGTATCTGTGTTAGCTCCTTTAGCATTATTATTACCCAAAATAACTTGGTAATCCCTTTCAAAGTAGCAAATTTTATCACAGCTCCAGCAAGTCAACTTTGACTTTTCTTTTAAAACAACCTTATTATAACCTTGATATATATGTGTACTCTTTTATTGTTATCGAGGAACCTTTTATATTCCACGACATTATCAGAAGATGTACCGGCAATTCCGTTGATATTTGATTTTCCGAAAATCATTATATTCATTGAAACCCTATCATATACTCATCCGCATCTTGTAACGAGTATTGCCATACCAAATATCAGGAATCAGCAACCATTATTTTGAATCTCACAACAATTTTACAACAACAGTTATATGTATATGTATATATATATATGTATATATATATATATATATATATATATATATATATATATATATATATATAACATGTACCTCTTAAAATCATGACCTTCAATTCTGAAATTTTGAACAGCACCCAGTCTACAAATCAATACCACAAATTCTGAAAAAGCTGAATACAGCAGCACAAACTGTACACGACCTTAACTGTCGAAAGTTTGATGATAAAGAATGGAGTATTGGAAACACTCAATAGGAAATTTAGTACCGAAAAGCGGATTATGCGAAACTACGAAGGAAGCCGTGAACAAATCACAAAGAATAAGTTTGACTTTAAAGAATCCAAATGATTCTGTTTCTGATGAAATCTTTAGCGAATACCTTGCTTCCGAATCTAAACCCTTACGGATAAATCTTCTTCATCATCCATCGATATTAGAAATTCCAAGATATCATCGTATCTTTCATTATAAATATCCTCCATATTTCTGAAGATATTTTTATAACTACTCTTACCTGAAATCATTAATCTCTTCGTACTATCAATGTTACATCATATAGAAACTGTTAGTTTCTATATTCTGTAAACTTTCGAGCTTAAAATATGAATGTTATTGAAGTAATGTTGGGAACTGATGCACGAGTTAGTATAATATAATGACACTTGATCAACGTGATTATATTACAGTAAGTCATGCTGAGTTTCTAATGGAACGTGATGATTCACAGATCATAACGTCATCATGTGCCATGTTACATAACTCTTTCATTCTGCTTAACTTCTGAACATATCAAGAACATATATTCTTGATAGTTCTATTCTCATTGATTCTGGTAATTTGACAAATCAAATCGTGCTATTACGTTCTTTCTTGTCCAGAACATTAAGTACATTCGAAATTCCATACTTATGAATTCTGGACCGTTACTCACTTTACTAGAGGTCGAGAGGAGAATAAAAAGGCAGATAGCTCCAAAATATAAAGAAAAATATAAAGCCCAATAACAACACGGAGGTTACAAACCGTGGATATTAATACGAATAACAATATAAAGACACGGTATAATTAAGAATAGTATCACTCAAGGTAATAGTAGAAGTAAACAGATTTTTCTGGTGGAAGAGAAGGATGACAGAATTGATAATTTGAAAAATATCAAGGATTAGAACGGGACTAAGCATTTTCACAATCTTTTGGGTGTATGAACTAAGAAAGAAAATATAGGAATGGTGAGAATAATGGAACGGAGGAGTTTAATTTATAATGGAAATATCAGACAGAGTAACCGAGGCAGATCACTGTATTTAATTATAGAGATTTTAATTTCCATAAATCCCGAAGAATTAGATCTTATAGATTTCGAAGATTTTCCCTAAATCCCTTGAATTCCAGAATTCAACCAAGGCAATGTCAAAAGTTAAGACGCGCCTTACTTTCTAAATTCCATCATGTCTACGTCAAAAGTTGAATCCCTATTTCAATCTTTTGTGCTAGCTTTATTCGTACTCTTCGAATAATCGAATTGTCTTATTCATATTACTCAATGATAATAAAACTCTATTTATCAACACATAATCGTCATGAAAACGTTTTTATTGTTAACCATGACCACCTCACTCAAATTTCGGGATGAAATTTCTTTAACGGGTAGGTACTGTGACGGCCTGGGAATTTCCGACCAAATTTAAACTTTAATCTTTATATGATTTTGACACGATAAGCAAAGTCTGTAATGTCGAGTCTCGAAAATTTTGGAACTATATTCATATATTTAATTACCATTTGACTTCGACCACTCCTGACGATTCACGAACAATTGTGTATACATAAATATGTAATATATATATATATATATATATATATATATATATATATATATATATATATATATATATATATATATATATAATTATAAAAATAAATAAAAGTGTATATATGATACTTAGAGTTAATAAAATAAACTTTAATTAAATGGAATTAAACATATAAAATAATACACAATTAAATAATTATATATATAAATATAATAGTAATGACAAACTATATTATTACTACTTTCATTATTATCAATATCATTATTAGTGATATTAACAAACGTTAGATATTAAAATTTAATAAATTTAAGATTTATGACTATCGAAATAAATACTTAGATATAAGTATTACTATAAGAATGATTAAAATTATTATTTAGTTGTAATTTAAATATTATTTGTTATCATGATTAATATTATTATTGTTATTAATATTATTATTTTTATAATTATAAGTACCATTAATATTAAAGTCATTAATAACATTATCATATGAATAATACAATTTATCATGAAAATTGATAATAATAATAATAATAATAATAATAATAATAATAATAATAATTATTACCATAATTGTTAATGTTAGTTATTATTATCATTATTAATATAATTACTAAAAATTATCATTTTTATTTAAAATTATTATTATTACTTTTATCATTCTCTTATTAGTAATATCATTCTTGTGATTAGTATTATTAACATTATTATTATTATTATTAATTATTAATTCAATTATTATTATTATTAGTATTATTAATATATATTATTAAATATTAATTATAAAATGTTAAATTAAGTATACGATATAAATATAAATAATATATATATATATGAGTAAGTGTTGTATCCCATGATCATAATTTTTTTTTTTTGTTTTCTTTACCTGCTCGTGAACCTTGACGATTCTGTCATCACCATAAACCAAACTGGATCAATAATTTTGTTGCATAAAAAAAAATCGATCACTAACACAATACAATCCCTTACTGCTAATTGAAACTTCAAGCTGGAAAAATTAAAAGGAAACAAAACCGATGGTACCTCTGTTTCATTTATTATTTTTTTTATTTTTTTATCAAAACATGAAATCGAATTATTTGCTTAAATCTAATAATGCAGAAGTGTTAGGAATCTATTACTAAATCTTTCTGCAAAGTTTCAATTCTTAATTCGCAAAATCAAAGCCGTATTTCGAAGTCAAACTTTTGATTTTTAAAAAGTTAAACGTGGTTCAACAATTAAATTTGAGTTTTCGGCTTCAAATCAAATTAAATAAATGAATTGGAAAGTTCATATAAACGATATACAGCATATTTCATATTGTAAGTTTTGCCTAAAACGTAATCAAAAACAAAAACCAATTTATTTTTAAAAAAAAAACAGCGACGGAACTGCTGCTATTCTTCTTTATTTATTTAATTTTTTTTAATTTTTTTTCTGTTATTGGAGGTCACGAGTATATATATATATATATATATATATATATATATATATATATATATATATATATATATTGTTTTATGTTACATCAAATAATCAAAGATGTTAGGAACTAAAAGGATAATCGATTGAAATTTGGGGAAGAAGGTGGAGAAGATGAAACAGATTAAACGGTTAAATAAAGTGGGTTAGGGAATAAATCAGAAAAGCAGAACGGACTGAATGGTTAAGGAGGGTTATGGGTTATCGAGAGGTCTCGGGTTCGATTCCTGCGGGGGACAAGTATTTTTTTTAAAGCACTTTATGAGGTAGCTCTATTTTTCTAAAAATTATTATTATTATTATTATTGTTATTATTATAATTTTTACAATTATTATTAACGTCATTTATCAAGTATTATTATTATTACAAGTATAGCAATTACAATTAGTATTAATATTGTTATAACCAATATCATTATCATTATCAAATATTATTATCATTAACATTAGTATTGATTAGTATTATTGTATTATTATTATTAAGATCATCATCAATATTGTTGTTATTAGTAACATAATTATTATTATCTTTACAAATACAAGTATTAGGAATAAAAATTAACTTTTATTACCAATATTATGATAACAACTAATATTATTAACATTATTATGAAAATGATAAAATTATTGTTTCTCATTAATATTGGTATATTTAAAATATGTATTATGATAAAATTGTCATGTATTATGATTATAACTACAAGTATGAAAATTATTATTATTACCACTAGTATTATTATCATGATTAGGGTTATTATTATTATTATTATTATTATTATTATTATTATTATTATTATTATTATTATTATTATTATTAATATTATCATTATTAATAAAGTTATTATTATCATTACTAGAAAAACAATAAAAATAAAAAATATCATTTTTAATAAATAAATATCTTGTACGTAAAAACACACTTATTATATACACTATAATTATATTGAGATTTTCACAAAACTATATGAAAAACATATTAACAGTATATAAATACTACATTTAACAAATTAGGTATTTTAATATAATACTAAATATATATAGATACTAATATAACTATAATAATTATTTAAGATAGGTATACAAAAATAATATATATATATTATTAATATAAAAAGAATATAACTAATAAATCTATATATATATTTGTTCGATTACGATTATACGTTTTAATATATATACACAAATGATATAGGTTCGTGAATCCGAGGCCAACCCTGCGTTGTTCAACATAGTCATATGTATTTTTACTACAAAATATATTAGGTGAGTTTCATTTGCTCCCCTTTTAAATGCTTTTGCAATATATATTTTTAGGACTGAGAATACATGCGCTGCTTTTATAAATGATTTACAAAATAGATACAAGTACGTGAAACTACATTCTATGGTTGAATTATCGAAATCGAATATGCCCCTTTTTATTAAGTCTGGTAATCTAAGAATTAGGGAACAGACACCCTAATTGACGCGAATCCTAAAGATAGATCTATCGGGCCCAACAAGCCCCATCCAAAGTACCGGATACTTTAGTACTTCAAAATTTATATCATGTTCGAAGGAGGATCCCGGAATGATGGGGATATTCTTATATATGCATCTTGTTAATGTCGGTTACCAGGTGTTCACCATATGAATGAATTTTATCTCTATGTATGGGATGTATATTGAAATATGAAATCTTGTGGTCTATTAAAATGATGGAAATGATTATTTATGTTAAACTAATGAACTCACCAACCTTTTGGTTGACACTTTAAAGCATGTTTATTCTCAGGTATGAAAGAAATCTTCCGCTGTGCATTTGCTCATTTTAAAGATATTACTTAGAGTCATTCATGGCATATTTTAAAAGACGTTGCATTCGAGTCGTTGAGTTCATCAAGATTATTATTAAGTCAATTATAGTTAGATATATTATGAAATGGTATGCATGCCGTCAATTTTCGATGTAATGAAAGATTGTCTTTTCAAAAACGAATGCAATGTTTGTAAAATGTATCACATAGAGGTCAAGTACCTCGCGATGTAATCAACTGTTGTGAATCATTTATAATCGATATGGACTTCGTCCGGATGGATTAGGACGGGTTGCTTCAAAAGGTTTCTTTTTCATTTTTCCAGATAAACAAGATTCACATATGTCAAACGACTCATTGTCGGTTGACTCAAGAAGGCCATCGTGTTGCAGCTTTGTTATGCGTTTCTTGTTTATATGACCAATGATCATATACATAGCATTGTATATGTATATTTTATTGGCTAAAGGCCAAAGGCAGAACCACGCGAATTATAAGGCAAAGCTATGCAATATTCGCAGAAAATAAGTACAGTGGTTATGTTTTCGCATTAATGCAAGACCACGGTTTAATCCGCTGAGTTTCCGTGGATAATTAAGTAATTCGCAGACCGCGGATATTTTGAATCCTATAAATAGGGAGCTTGGCCTCTCATTTATGGGTTGTTGATTCTCTGCCATTTTGCCCAAGCCTTTGTAATTTTCACTTGTGATCTTGCCCAAGGGATTTTTACATCGCGCAAAGGTGAAATATGCTAATTAACAATCAAGACCGGGTCGGGGTGGTTGATCACTTGATAGTTAAAGTGAAAGACGATCATCGGGGCCCAAAATAATCATCAAACATTCCATCATCCATTATAATTTTATTGCACTCAATCCGTAATTAAGTAACATCACAAATTAAGGATTGATCAATTGGCGCCATCCGTGGGACACGTTTTACGAATTAAACCGAATTTTTTTTGTTTCGTGCTATCAAACGATTAATTCTCTGGTTTAATTCCAATCGTGTTTTTGTTGTGATGATTTACAGGTGCTTTTGTAATACGCAATCAGTCGATCTGCTCGACAATCATGATGACAAATGCAAAGCAAATTGGCGTTTCTACGAATGCTGATACACTGCCTGGTGATTCGCAGAACGTTGTAATATTTCCATTGCAAACAAATGCTAGTATAACCACGGGAAAATCGGTTCAAGAACTGATCGCTAAAACATCTGTTGAAAACAATGCTAGTGAGTCGCAGCGAGAAGTTGCTGTTGAAAAAATGATTGCGCGAAGAACTTTGCTGCAAAATCGCAATGAAACAATCGCTGATGGGAAGTGTCCAAAAGCTTTATCTGGAAAATCTAGTCTGCGAACTGACAAAATTGTTGGTACTGCAATCGAGCAAGCTAAGAGAGATGCTAAGCGTAATTGCGAATCTCGCATACCGCGCACTTACTTATGGCCATTGAATGATTCAGGATCACAAGTTGATCATCTAGTTCTTGAGCATAATGATAGTGATAGTGATAATGCAGAAGATCGTATTCATTTGAACTCTGCGTACAAATCAAAAATGGCAAAAACACCAAGAGAAGAGAGCGAATTTTCTGATGATTCGGACAACGTAAAAGAGTTTGTTAAAAATCCATAAATTAAGCGAAAGCGACCACCAACACCTTTCCCTCGCTATGGGGAAGAAGGTGACACATCTGACGCTGCTCGCAGAGAAAATTCCCAGAATTTTTTGGCGGATGCTTTCAGAAGCATTGCGCCAAAGTCAATGCAACATAAGTTTGACCAACCAAATTTTTTGCAAGACATGCTTACTAAATTTTGTGTGGATAATACAGATGTTCGCACAAAAAAGGCGACAGAAATCACTACTGCTGCGGACAAGTTTGTCCAGCACATTTCTGATTATCCAATTGTTTATCCGCCGATCGTGCCGGCAACTCTGGGAGTCTATTCGGGTCTAACCGATCCTTTGGATAATCTACAACGCTTCGAAGGCGTAGTAAGTACTTATAACTGGGATGAACCAGTCGCGTGTAGAGTGTTCCCCATGGCCTTGCAAGGGTCAGCAAGGGAATGGTTTCATAGTTTGCAATCTCGCAGTATCATTGGCTTTGTAGATTTGCGCGAAATTTTTTTGCTGCAGTTTCAAAATCTATTACCGCAGAAAAAGACACACATAGAATGTCACGATATTAAGCAAGGCAACAAGGAGACTCTAAACGCACTACTTACGCAGTACATTTACGAGTGCCAAAAATTCCACGATTAAATGAAGATCAGAAAATTTCTGGTTTTTTGCATGTTATTAACCCACAACTACATCCTACTCTTGTGCGGAGGTTGCGAAGAGATGTCCTGCCGACTTTTGCAAAAGTTCAACAGGAAACATATGATTATCTCCGCGGTGGAGAGGATAGCAATATAACCCCTGCGTGTGGATGGGGTAGAGACAAAAGTTGGCGAGATGACAATGACTCTTTTCGCGATGGTAGCAGTGATAATTACCGCGGATCAGGTTTTCCGCGGAGAAATGGCGGCGGTGGATACCCGTGAAATGACAGGTTTCAAGGCCAAAATGATAACCATGGTTATGGCCGCCGTGATCACTATTCTACGCGAAAGTGGAGCAATGAATCATTCAATATCATTCAGTCACTAACAAAAACGCCCAAGGAAATTTTGCTGCAAGAGAGAGTTGCTAAGTCTTTTCCTGATCCGCAGCCTTTGGGAGAAAATAGCAGGCGCAACAGATCAAAATTTTGTGTTTTCCATGACGATTACGGTCATGACACCAATCGTTGCAGAGATTTGGCGGAACTCATTACAGAAGCATACGAGCAAGGCAAGCTGGACCATTTAATCGCATAAAATATCGCGAATGCGATTATAATGCCTACGGAAGCTAACACCTTGAATGCGTTAAACGCGGTTGAGCGAAAGGCTCCCGCAGTAAAAAATCTGGGGGTAAAAATGGTGAGCAAAAAAGAAAATCAGCGCGGAATCCAGGTGATCAACGTGGTTGAAGTGCAGGGTGAAATGTCGGTACTGCAAATTTCAGAATAGATTGTTAGTTGGAAATGTCCCTCTATTACATTTCCACCTGCAAGCTTGACTGCGGATGTTGATAAACCAGTAGTGGTTTCATGTCGCATTACGAATACTGGTATAATGATAATGAAGGTACATGTGGACACTGGTAGCAGTGTCGATGTCATGTACGAACAATGCTTTAGCAAGTTGCCCGCGAACATTCAAGCTTTGATGAAACCTACTGCGGTTGCACTTGCTGGGTTCTCAGGAGAGTCATCATGGCCTGTTGGCCAGTTGGAATTACAAATGGAGTTAGTTGATGACAGTGATGAGTTGCTAAGGCTCCAAGCTTTATTGAATCTGTACATAATGCGAAATCAATCGCGATTCAATATGATACTGGGGCGCACAACTTTGCGCATGTTTGGCGTTATACCATCTATTATACATGGTATGCTAAAATTTTCTGCTGACAAGGGCATTGGCACGCTAATTTCTGCGGAAGTGGAGCCATTCTGCACCATGATTATGGTAAATGCGAATTTAGGTATTGAAGGACATTCAGTTAATCCTGAGTAGTGCGAAAATTTAAAAAGTTGTAATAAGATGCTAAGGCAAAATTCATCAATGAATGATGTGAATATGGTAGTTGTGTTTATGTTTCGAATCTTGTAATGCGAAATAATAATGAATAAAGCAAAGTTAATTTCAGTGTTAGTAATTGTTTCTTTACAAAGCGAAAACACTGCGTGTGGCCACGCGTAGTGCTTATTTCGCAGAATGTAATTACTTGTCTTTTACAACACTAAGTTAATGTTTGCTCTGCGGATGCTTTAAGTAAGGTGGCATGATTTTCGCTAAGCATAGCCTGCTTAAGTGTTATGAAAATGCAAAAATGCATTGCGAACTAGTTTGCTAAAAACCAAGTGATGAAATTGCCCACTTATGTTAATTTGAAAATAATTGCGAAAGGATAAAATTTCCTAAGTGTTTGATCTTGCCAACACTTAGATGCTTTGCAATGCTAAAATTTACCTAAGGATCGATGTGTCGGACTTAGAAGATTCATAATGTTAAAAGTTTGTTTCGCATAAAGTACGCTTTGTTATGTGCACAATAGTGAATGCGGAAATTGCAATGGACAAGTCTGAATTATGGATAAATGTTAAAGTAAAGCGCTATATAAATAAAAGAAGTTGCAACTGCGAATTGTAAATAAGTGATTGATATTAAGAGCGAACGCGTCGTGAATGATTACATTAAAACGCAATTTAAGATTGAGAGCATATATCAAAAAATAGCTAGAATAAACTTAAAGCTCTAATGCTTCAATATCTGCGAATGAAACGCCTTCACGCTGACTGAGCTCCTCCAAGGCAGGAATGCTCACCTTCTCAACCTCCTTTTTCGCCATTTCAAGTGCTTCGCGAGCATCGTCTGTGGCGCATATTTCATTCACCACGTCAGAAGGCAGGGGTTGAGAAAGGTCGCCAAGCTTGCATAAAAGATCATGCCATTCACAGCGTGTTGCAAGTTTTGCAGCTTGCGCATACGCCTGAAATTTCTCAGTAACAGGTTTTGAATCCATTACTTTGTCCGCGAACTTGGGTAAATACTTGACAAGCTGAGCGAACTCATGTTTCGCTGTGTTCGCCTTTCTATTAAGCCTGGCGATCTCTTCCGTTGCCTTTTTAAGCTGTGCTTCAGCTCTTTGTGCTCTTTTCTCCTGGGCGTTGGCAGCCTTCACCGCCTCATCATATTCATCCGACATTTCGGTGAATCGCTCCATGCTGTCAAGTAAGACAAAGAGCATTATAACAATTGTACAATCGCTGTCTTGCAGTTTCGGGGTATGATAAACTGCGATATTTATCCTTTGTATCCTTGGGGAGAAATTTATAGAGTCTGCGGTATAATTTGTTGGCCTGTTCTGCGACCGCAGTTTCTTCTGCATCAGCTTCTCCTTCTCCTTCTTGATTAGACGCCTCTGCGTCAGATGGAAGAGATAAATCTTAACGCTCGGGCTCTTCAAGAACATATGTGGGGATGCTCCCCCTAATGTTGTAGAGCGGTGTGGTTTCAGCGGATGACTCTGAAAGAACAACTATAATCAGATAAACAAATGTAGTGAATCTACGCAAAAATAACAAAGCGCATAATGAACGAATACTGCGAACTTAGCAATCGCTTACTTGTTTCTTGTTCAGAAAGAGACCGTAGTCGTCTTTTGCGTGGAGTGGGGGCCCCTTCCACAACTTTTCGTTTGCCGCGGTCCTCGCCACCGGTAATATAAAGCGTGTTGATGATGGGCTCATCAATAAGAATAATCTCCCTGTCGCCATTCTTTAGGCGACGAGCAGGGCAAATCCTGCTGATATCGGCAGACCTCATGATAAGGTCAAGAGCAATCACTGCGAAAATATACACATACAGTGTTATGTGAAGCAAAAATATACTGCGAAAACTATAGAAAGTATTATGCGATAAGTTTAAGCGAAATACCATTTTTTGCCTGGTCAACCAAAAGCGCGTCATAGTCACTCCAGGGCCATTGAATAGAAACTCGGCCAATGTACAGCGGTACATTCGAATATGCCCACAAAATTAGGCCTGCGTTTTTGAATGTCTTGAGAATATCATGCTCAAGATCATCAAGCACAGGTTTCTCATTGAGATCGGGATCAAGTTCTGTACACCATGTTTTTGATATGTCGCTGTCCACGTAGGCGGTGTCGTTGATGTAAAAGAACGAACTGCGCCAGTTGCCTATTGAGTCTTTAGGCGAAACCATCATGCCCAACTTACTGCGGAATGAAAACCACCCCACATCATATAAAATCAGACTGTTACACGTGCGAAACACGTTTAACAGCGGTTGTACGTTGATGGCATTGCAGTACATCTCGAACAGCACAATTTTATTAATTGCATTTGGATGGAGCTGCGCCATGGCAATTTTATAGTATTCGCAGACACTACGAAAAAATGTGGTAAGAGGAAATCGAAGGTTGCCTTGAGAGATGGAAGCCTCGTATACAGTGATCGTCCCCTTAGGGGGAGTGTCAGCTCGCTCTTCTGGTAAAGGTACGGTGGGTACAAATTGTGCAAGTGGCGGATACCACTCTTGTAAGGTTTGGAGTTTTGTTTCCGTAATATAGGAAACATAACCCCCCGGAGTGTGCATAGATGAAGAGGAAGCCATTGATGATAAGAAAAGCTAAATCGGAGGTTGAATTGATAAAATTGAAGGTTGGATTGGCTAATTGCAAAGTACGATTGCGATTGGCAGAATATGATAGAATGCGAAATTGGGAGAGAAAGGCGTAAAGAATTTATGCGGAATAACAAGCTATTTATAATTGGAATTAGGGTGAGCAAGTTGAAAAGATAATTATTGCATTTAAATGGCTGAAATTACCGCAACGTGTAAATGGTAATTTTCTAGCCGTTACAGCGAGCTGATTTGACAGATTGGCGAAAGTTACCGTTGTAATTACGCGCTGAGCTTAATAATAACAACGATAATAAATGGGCGGTAAAAAAAATATATAAAATATTAGTTGCGAAATATTTTACGGAGCACTTCTTTATTTTTAGAGTTTATCATGATGCATTTGCTTCGCGAAAATGTATCATAATAAACTGGGGGGACTTGATCATATACATAGCATTGTATATGTATATTTTATTGGCTAAAGGCTAAAGGCCAAAGGCAGAACCACGCGAATTATAAGGCAAAGCTATGCAATATTCGCAGAAAATAAGTACAGCGGTTATGTTTTCGCATTAATGCAAGACCGCGGTTTAATCCGCTGAGTTTTCGCGGATAATTAAGTAATTCGCAGACCGCGGATATTTCAAATCCTATAAATAGGGGGCTTGGCGTCTCATTTATGGGTTGTTGATTCTCTGCCATTTTGCCCAAGCCTTTGTAATTTCCACTTTTGATCTTGCCTAAGGGATTTTTACATCGCGCAAAGGTGAAATATGCTAATTAACAATCAAGACCGGGTCGGGGTGGTTGATCACTTGATAGTTAAAGTGAAAGATGATCATCGGGGCCCAAAATAATCATCAAACATTCCATACTCCATTATAATTTTATTGCACTCAATCCATAATTAAGTAACATCGCAAATTAAGGATTGATCAACCAAGACGACAATGCCATAGATATGTGGAATTCAAATCATGCTTGAATTTCTTAGAGCTACAGTTAAATATAGAACTTTCGTTTGGAACAAGATTATGCATGTCAATTTCAAAAATACCATCTCTAGGAATAGCATTAAAATAAAAAATATTATCCTTAGAAACCGAAATACCATAATCTGTGAATACATGATTAAAACCATTATCTTTCAAATGAGAAACTGAAATAACACCTCTAGTAATAGAAGGTGCATAATGACAATTATCTAAAATAAGAATAAGTCCACTTGGGAGGATGAGCTCATAGCTTCCTATAGCTTCGACAGCTGCACGATCGCCATTGCCAACGTACAGATCCAAAGCCCCCTTATTCAGCTTCCGAATTTTCCTAAGTCCCTGCATATCATTACAAATATGAGTACCACAACCAGTGTCATACACCCAAGTTTTATTAGGAAAATTATAGAGTTCTATAACGAAGATACCTGAAGTGCTGGTCGAACCAGTCTTTCCCTTCTTCAACTCTTCCAAGTAAAGCACACAGTTTCGTCTCCAATGACCAATCTGGTCGTAATGGTGACAAGCCATGTCCTTTGCGGGATGCTCTTTCTTTACTGGTGGTGGAATTTTCTTCTTAGGTGTGTAAGCTTGCTTACTCTTTCCTTTTGTCTTTCCACTTCTAGCTTACGGCTTTCTTTTCTGGATTTTACCTTCCTTTCTGGTTAAGACTGCAGGAGTCCTCTTTGGTAGCCCCTTTTCAGCTTGCTTAAGCATTGCATGTAGCTCAGGAATGGTTTTTCCCATGCTATGCATATTTTAATTCATTACAAATCCATCGTAGTCCTTGGATAGTGTAAGACCCGAATATTTTATTGTACTTATGTGTGTATAAGTTATTCAAGTTGTGGGGTTTAGGTTATATTTAATTAAAAGGTAAAAGAAGCTGAACTGGGCATTTGGCGGGCCGCGCGGCCTTATGGCGCGCCGCGCCATTACGGGCTGACAGCTCACTTTGTTTTTAATCAGATATTTTGAGGGCAATTGGGTAAATTCACTTGAGGGCCGACCTTAAGGCCCTAGATCAGTTTTGGGGAGTCTCATAACTCCATTTTCATCTACTTCACTTCTTCCAATTTAGTTTCTAGAGAGAGAGAGATTCTTAGTGAGGGAAAGCTTGAATCAAGGAAGAAGGAGGCGATTTCGGATTAAAGTGCGGGTATTAAAGTTGTTCATCTTTCCTCTAGCTACGTTTTGATCATAGTGGTATGCTCTAATCTTGATTTCCTTGTTTAATTTGTGAAAGGGTTAGAGTTAGGGTTAGTAATGAACCAAAGACCCATTTTGTTAGTATTTTGGGGATTTTGGGTGATTATGGGTTATGAAGACTCGTTGATGACTAACCTAGGGTTTGAATGTGTTAATTGGACTTTTGAGTCTTAAATTTGGTTAGTTGGTGGCTAGAACACTTTTATAATATGTAAATGGGTGTTATTGGGTATGGATGACCCAAATGGGTGTGTTGACTTTGAAATGGGTCAAATGAGTGTTTAATGACCTAAGTAGCCTAGCAAGTATGAAAACGAGTTAGCCTTGTGACCTAAGTGTGTTTTAAACCCATCTTGACGAATGATTAGGGTTTTAGTGTGTGTTGACCCAATTTAGGGTTAAGGGTGCAAATGGGTTGAAATTGCACCTTGGTCAAAATGGCTTAGAATGGTGAAAGGGTCTGGTTGATCGACTTGAGTTTGCGTTTGATTATATGTATAATGTGATAGGTACGTTACTTTGAGGTTTCGCAAGCTCGGGTATCTTTTCACAAGACTTTGAGGTGAGTGGAATAATTATATGCGTATGTATATAATGTATCTATTTGTTGTAGCGTGAAATGTGTAGTGTCGAGGTGCTAAGACACCATGTTTCACGTGAAGAGTGTAGCATCGAGGTGTTAAGATGCCACTCGGGTGTAGCATCGAGGTGTTAAGATGCCACCTAGGAGTGTAGTGTCGAGGTGTTAAGACACCACTCCGTAAATTAATGAGTGATGCATCGAGGTGTTAAGATGCCACTCGGGGTGATGTGCCGAGGTGTTAAGGTGCCACCCTAGGGGTTAGTGGTGCGAGGTGTTAAGTGCCCTAACGGATGTTGTGAACACCGATGGAGTTTTCACGAGCGCCGTTCCCTTGTACTATTGGTTAACCATGGTTATTTGTATTGTAAGCATATTATATTATTCGAGTTATATTCATATGCGGTTATTATGCTAGCTTGTGGTATTGGAGATTTATAGCTTGTTATTGTGACAATAAGCTAAATTTGTATGCTAGCGTGTTTGCGGTTTGGTGTGTAAGTGTATGCAAGTAGGTATAATTATATATGTATTCGTGTAATTATTGCATTCACTAAGCTTTGCTTACCCTCTCGTTGTTTACCATTTTATAGGTTCGGTTTTGGACAAGGGTAAGGGCATCGTTTTGGACTAGAGATCCCTCTTGATGCTAGGGGACGCTTTTAGCTTTAGTAGCTCTTGGAGTTTGACCGATAGTTGGGTAGTTTAATCCCAAACACCATGCTCATTGCGTAGTTTGGAACTTAAACTTTTTGGTGGTCGAAACTCTTAACTTGTACTAAACTTGTAATTTGGATCGTGTGGGCCTCGCTTGTAAAACATTGATTTTATGTTTGAAACAGGTTAGTTTTACATATTTGGATGTATGGTAAAAAGCGTTGCGTCTAAAAGTGTCGGGAACTAGTCAATCTTTTTCGCATTTAAACACTTTCCGGACAGTCCACTTTGGCGCGCCGCGCCCCTACCTGGCGCGCCGCGCGGGTATGCTGCACAGATTTTTTTTTTATTTTATTTTGTATTTTCGCGTGGTAAGGTCGAGGGTTGGTTTGGGTTGTTACAAGTGGTATCAGAGCATGGTCTAAGGGATTTAGGCGACTTGAGATAGGTGCCTAGACTTAGACTTTAATGTGTATGCGCTTTTTGCGGGACTTGTAGGAGACGGGTCAGACCGGGGATTTGGTTAGTGCTTAGGTCTATGTGAACTAACCTTGCACTAATCGTTTTGTGTTGTTTTAGCAATCATCAAGCGAGATAGACGTTGTACTAGCAAGTTAATGCGATGTGCTCGCGTAACAATGATTAGCTACCATTGTTACGGGATTCAAGACGTGTCAAACAAGCAATGTACGACAAGTATCAACCAAGATGGGGCGGTGTGGTATATGTATGTCGTTCCTTTTCGTTTCGTTGTTTAATCTATATGCATTCTTTAGAATGAAGACGGAAGATGGAACCGGAATGGACGCGCCTATTCATGAGGGGAAGGATGAGTTAACATTAAGGATTGAGGCGGAGTTCGAACGCTATATCTTGATTTTCGCCAACAAGGTTAAGCAAGTTCTCCAAGAGTCGTTCGAGGGAATAGTGACCGAGATGGTCCGAGACCAAGTGCCTAAGGCCGTGAAGGAAGAGTTAGAAAAGAGGGTTCCTAACCCTCCAGGTGACGGTGACGAAGGAGCAACTATGGGGATTGAATCTCTTGCTCCAAAATTTGCTGATCACTCTTTGGGTAAGAGAAAGTTTGAATCAAGAGGTGCTCCTAGTAAAAGGGCGAGAAGTACGCCCGGAGGTGTTGAAAAAGTGAAGAAGAGGAGTAAGACAGGTTATGGGCCTGCGTGCTTTCGGTGTGGAGGACGAGGTCATTTTGCACGGGATTGTACGAGTGTACCTTTAAGCACGATCAAGTGCTTTATTTGCCAAAAGAAGGGACACCGTAAGTCAGAGTGTTCCGAATCGTTTGTAGATCGGGTTAGGAGGTTAGAGCGTAACTATCTGATGATCAGTGGAGCGCAAGGGTCCAACGATGATGTTTCAGGTATTTTTCGTCTTTGGTACAAATATGCCTTATTATTGTTTATTTGTGCCGATGGATTCGTGTATGTATTAGGGACTTAAACTTTGCTTCGAGATCTATTTAGACTCAAGTGAACTCGGTGAAGATTCGGTTTGTTGATGGTTTTGATGATAGTGCACCAAGGTAGCGCCTGAGTCGTTGACTCGTGGAAACGCACCCTGGGGACGAATGCATAGTGGTAATACGTAGTATTGATGCGGGTGACATTCCTAATGGAAACACCCTATGATGACATTTGTATTGACGGACGAGGGCGTAAGACTTGGTGCAACCAAGCATTTCTTAGTGATAGGGTAAATGAATCCACTAAGCCATGAGAGCGAACTTTGGCGTTAGGTTGTGAGCGCGTGTTCGCATTTGTAGTGAAGTGGGTGAAACCCTTGAGAGCATGTGTGTATCGTTGACCGGATGCTTTCGTAGTGGTAACGGATAGAAAGGATTTGATAGTTGGAAAAGTCTACCTTGCGGGTAGCGGTAATTTCGTTCTAAAAGGATACGTGTTATGTTGACATTGTGTCATCACTTTAGTGGCGCAATCGGGTGACGGTAGACGTTAGTATTTATTATTATCGAATTGAGCTCTCGAGAATTCAGGAAGAGGGACCGACGCCAAGTATGGTGGTGTACGACAGTAAATGGCTAAATCGTTTGACTTTGTAATCTTGACGATTTGATTTAGGAACGAGGTTCTACGTTGGGAAGTTGGTAGTGTTACATCAAAGAAATTGTGTCGAATTTATTAGGATTTATATTCCTACCGAGGAAGCGTAATGGGATTTGAGAAAGGGTACGATGCCTCATTGTCGTATACTTTGGGTAGTAGTTACAAAATAGCCATTTTGTGTACTACGAGGAAATTAGATATATGTGTTTATTTGGGGTCATCTCTCTGTTGACCGCGTTTGACTTGTGATAGGTGATGAGGGATATCCGGAAGGATTAACTCTTCGTTACCACCCTTGGTTGTGATGGATGGCAAGCGGCTCTCGGGAAGAACCGTTACTTGTATATTTACGATTTTAATTGCCCGTAGGAATTGTGCACATAGCCGTTTTGTGCACATGGTTGTGAGTAATAGTCGGTTTTACTCACACATTGGTATTAATAGTGCGGTAGCCGTGTTTCACTCACATATTGTTGGTAGTGTTGCAATAGCCATTTTTGCGCACTACGGATATATCACGATAGCCGTTTTTGTACACCTTGAGTTTTGTATTGAATAACCTTCTTATTGTTAGTATTGAAAACTACTGGTTGTATACGCCGGTGGTTCGGTCATGAGGACCATGTTGTGCGACTAGTGATACAATAGCCGTGTTACATGTGGTAGATGCGTATTAGCCGTGTATGCGTACTAAGAGGAGTGTTAGGTGGTAAGTGTTATCCGTAAGGATTCGTTTTTACTTGGCCTTCATCTTTTGGGTTGTTGACATTAGGTTGAGACTTGGTGGTTTTTAGCATTGTACTTGGTAAGGGTACGCTAGGGGATTGATATCTTGGCACGAGATCGGTTAAGTTCTTCCCGATATAAGGGATTGAGCAAACTTTGTGCTCGGAATTGTGGACTTTAGTAAATTGCGGGTGACAATTTGGTTATTAATGTTGACTCTTAGAGAATGATTGCCTAGAGAAGTTGGAATAATACGTGACGACTTCGCGTATTCTAAGTGATCATTATAGACTTCGGATGTTGTGTGTATTGCACGTTTCGGAATGCGTGCAAGTGTGTATTTAGTTATTGGAATAATCTTTGAATTAATGATTAATTGACGATTCGATTTCAATGGCGGTTTTGTGATTGTGTGGCGAGTGTTGTACGCTCTTGACGGCCACTCTTTTCTTTTATGATTTTGGGGGTGTACGCGGTGTGCCGTTCTAGGGGCATTTCCGTTAATCGTGTTCGTGTGCGAGTAGAGTCTTGGTGGTTAACTATCCTTATGTATGTAGGTAACCGGGTTAATGGTTAGGACCAAGTTGGAAAGGTGTAAGCCTTGGTGTTCCAAGCGCCTCCTTAGTGTTGAGATGGAATATAAGTAGACTAGCCATGCGGCCTAGGTGGATAGTGACTAGCAGGTGCCGCTAGGAAGTCATGGGTGTCGAGCCGTAAGGTTTGTTAGATTTGTGTGACCGCGTGTAGTTAGGTGACGTGTGACATTAGGAGTAGACCCCGTAAGGGTCGAGTCTGGGAGACTCGGTGTTAGTAATCGGAATTAGATAACACAACGTCAGGTGCCTCCTTATACCTACTAGTGTAACTTTTGACCCCGATGATGTGATTGCTTTGATTTTGGGTACCGGTGAGAAACCCGAATTTACAACGGTGGTATAGTGTGATGTTTAGCGAGCGTTGACACTCAAATGATTTGAAAGACCAAGGTTCGAATTTCTTATAGCGAGTCCTTGGAAGGATTATTTAGTATGACCAACGCTGGAGAATGCGGAAATGTTCCTATCTAGTAGACGTGATGAGCGAATGGGTGTCGCTCATTTAGGAAAGGAAAGCTTCGATGGTCTTCGAAAAAGTCCCAAGTTGGACTTTGGAGTTAATTGCGAAGGTAGTTAGCGACGTGAGACGGTATGGCGAAGTTCCCGATAGAGGGATACGAGAGATTTTTCGAAAAGTGTCGGGATGATTCCCGAA
The DNA here is from genome assembly GCF_046630445.1 of Rutidosis leptorrhynchoides. Taxonomy (NCBI): domain Eukaryota; kingdom Viridiplantae; phylum Streptophyta; class Magnoliopsida; order Asterales; family Asteraceae; genus Rutidosis; species Rutidosis leptorrhynchoides. Next base: position 40,072,010 of record NC_092343.1, read on the forward strand.
TATTCCACGATTGATAGGCGTGACGACAATGATTATCGGTGGATTGTAATACTTTTAGGACGATTGTGGAGTGTAGGGTACGAGTTTGGATACTCGGCGTAAGAGCAAACGGTTGTAGTTATTGTGTCTCGTGGGTTGATTACCCGATATCGTGAAATGATGGAGTGCTATGGCTTTTGGAAAGATATATTATGATGTTTTCACGGTGTATTTCCGAGTGAGTGGTGAGAATTTTGATCGAATGGAAGTGTGAAGTACGGTTGTTGTATTATGATGCGTTAGTGTACGAAGTGAGAACCCGGATGAGTGATTGCTACAAGTGTAATTCCGCATTGGAGACGGAAATGTTCAAGGTAGAGTGCTTAACTTCTAGTATTTGGTGCGGATCACGAGGACGTGATCCAATCTAAGTGGGGGAGAGTTGTAAGACCCGAATATTTTATTGTACTTATGTGTGTATAAGTTATTCAAGTTGTGGGGTTTAGGTTGTATTTAATTAAAAGGCAAAAGAAGCTGAACTGGGCATTTGGCGCGCCGCGCGGCCTTATGGCGCGCCGCGCCATTACGGGCTGACAGCTCACTTTGTTTTTAATTAGATATTTTGAGGGCAATTGGGTAAATTCACTTGAGGGCCGACCTTAAGGCCCTAGATCAGTTTTGGGGAGCCTTATAACTCCATTTTCATCTACTTCACTTCTTCCAATTTAGTTTCTAGAGAGAGAGAGATTCTTAGTGAGGGAAAGCTTGAATCAAGGAAGAAGGAGACGATTTCGGATCAAAGTGCGGGTATTAAAGTTGTTCATCTTTCCTCTAGCTACGTTTTGATCATAGTGGTATGCTCTAATCTTGATTTCCTTGTTTAATTTGTGAAAGGGTTAGAGTTAGGGTTAGTGATGAACCAAAGACCCATTTTGTTAGTATTTTGGGGATTTTGGGTGATTATGGGTTATGAAGACTCATTGATGACTAACCTAGGGTTTGAATGTGTTAATTGGACTTTTGAGTCTTAAATTTGGTTAGTTGGTGGCTAGAACACTTTTATAATATGTAAATGGGTGTTATTGGGTATGGATGACCCAAATGGGTGTGTTGACTTTGAAATGGGTCAAATGAGTCTTTAATGACCTAAGTGGCCTAGCAAGTATGAAAACAAGTTAGCCTTGTGACCTAAGTGTGTTTTAAACCCATCTTGACAAATGATTAGGGTTTTAGTGTGTGTTGACCCAATTTAAGGTTAAGGGTGCAAATGGGTTGAAATTGTACCTTGGGTCAAAATGGCTTAGAATGGTGAAAGGGTTTGGTTGACCGACTTGAGTTTGCGTTTGATTATATGTATAATGTGATAGGTACGTTACTTTGAGGTTTCGCAAGCTCGGGTATCTTTTCACAAGACTTTGAGGTGAGTGGAATAATTATATGCGTATGTATATAATGTATCTATTTGTTGTAGCGTGAAATGTGTAGTGTCGAGGTGCTAAGACACCATGTTTCATGTGAAGAGTGTAGCATCGAGGTGTTAAGATGCCACTCGGGTGTAGCATCGAGGTGTTAAGATGCCACCTAGGAGTGTAGTGTCGAGGTGTTAAGACACCACTCCGTAAATTAATGAGTGATGCATCGAGGTGTTAAGATGCCACTCGGGGTGATGTGCCGAGGTGTTAAGGTGCCACCCTAGGGGTTAGTGGTGCGAGGTGTTAAGTGCCCTAACGGATGTTGTGAACACCGATGGCGTTTTCGCGAGCGCCGTTCCCTTGTACTATTAGTTAACCATGGTTATTTGTGTTGTAAGCATATTATATTATTCGAGTTATATTCATATGCGGTTATTATGCTAGCTTGTGGTATTGGAGATTTATAGCTTGTTATTGTGACGATAAGCTAAATGTGTACGCTAGCGTGTTTGCGGTTTGGTGTGTAAGTGTATGCAAGTAGGTATAATTATATATGTATTCGTGTAATTATTGCATTCACTAAGCTTTGCTTACCCTCTCGTTGTTTACCATTTTATAGGTTCGGTTTTAGACAAGGGTAAGGGCATCGTTTTGGACTAGAGATCCCTCTTGATGTTAGGGGACGCTTTTGGCTTTAGTAGCTCTTGGAGTTTGACCGATAGTTGGGTAGTTTAATCCCAAACACCATGCTCATTGCGTAGTTTGGAACTTAAACTTTTTGGTGGTCGAAACTCTTAACTTGTACTAAACTTGTAATTTGGGTCGTGTGGGTCCCACTTGTAAAACATTGATTTTATGTTTGAAACAGGTTAGTTTTACATATTTGGATGTATGGTAAAAAGCGTTGCGTCTAAAAGTGTCAGGAACTAGTCAATCTTTTCGCATTTAAACACTTTCCGGACAGTCCACTTTGGAGCGCCGCGCCCCTACCTGGCGCGCCGCGCGGGTATGCTGCACAGAATTTTTATTATTATTTTATTTTGTATTTTCGCGTGGTAAGGATGAGGGTTAGTTTGAGTTGTTACAGATAGTGAAGTAAGTATCAAGTGCACTCCAAGAACTGGTGGCATAGCATAACCTAGGTGCTCCAATTGATCCAGATAGCCTTTCATCTTCAAGACATATTGGCTAACTAGCTGCCCCAACTCATGTTTGCAAGCGTGAAACACTTTCACAGTTTCAAACAATTCATGTTCTGCCTGTTGTTTGAACATCGTCTTGAGTTCTTTGATCATGTCATATGCATTGTAGTCCATTAAGTTCCTTTGGATCTCAGAGGTCATGCTAGCAAGCATAAGACATGCTACTTCAAGTTGTTCATTATATTGCTTAGTATAAGCATTACGAACAGTAGCACTGGAAGTTTCAGGTGGAGCTTCAGGTAAAGGATTTTCCAGATGGTGCAACTTCCTTTCAGACTAGACAATCTGAAGGTTTCGATACCAGTCAATGAAGTTGTTACCATTCAATTTTTCCTTCTCAAGGATTGACCTTATGGTCATGTTGTTTACGGATTTAATTGCGTTTAATGTCATCTACAAAATAAACAAGGTTCTTTTAGTATCTTTAATAATTATCCTTTTATAAATTAACTACCCATGTTTAAAAAAAAAAAAACTTATAAAACTATTAATTTTCGTAAAAGGCTAAGATCCACATTGTGCTTCCACCATCACATCAGTTGATCTGCTAGCAATGGTGGATTCAATCGGTAGGCGGCGGGCACCAATTGCGTTACAAGTGCAACTCTTAGATCTTTATGGGACTCACGACATTTAGTGTCTAACACTAGTGTCATGCTGGCATGTTTAGTCCCATCCTTACCTCGGGTTGCGGTCTCACCTCTCAACTCGATTAAGTCATCCAATTGTGAAGCGTGTAAAAATTAATCTATGTCTCACGCATAGATAATGATCACCTTGAGTTATAATTCAACTAGGTCTCACGCATAGTCAAAGAATAAAGACAAGCGTTTCAACTGAATTGGACGGCACGACTTAAATTTCGCCGGGTATATTAAACAATTTTAATAATCTTTTAGAAAAATTGTGTTACGAATATTACATGCATACAATATTCGCCTCACAAGTTAAAAACGGTTTAACTTGATTTTAATTATGTTTTGATTTTTAATTATCATGGCAAATTATACACAATCACATAACATATAAAATGCAACCAAACATAACAAAACATAATATGTATGTGCATAGCCTCAACCGATGAAAATCCTATGCTTGGTCTCACTAGCCATTATGAGAACCAAGCGGTCAACTAAAGGGACAATCACAAAATTAAACCTTAGAAGCTCCCACTTGCGTCAAGATCTCATGATGACCAAGTGTCCTCATGTGATGAACCGGGAATTTTCGACCAAATTTAAACTTAATCTTGATATGGTTTTGACACGATAAGCAAAGTCTGTAATATTAAGTCTCGAAAACTTTGGAACAGTTTACATAAATTCATTTGACCTTCGACTGCTCTCGATAATTCACGAATAATTAATTGTAAATAGATATGTGTGTATGTATATATAAATAATAATTCGAAATATAATTTGAAGTATTATATGTTGTTGTTATAAATAAAATTAATAAAATAAAGATATGATATTATAATAATTATTATTTAAAATATATCTCTGTATATAAATAAAGTATATTAAATAAATATTAAATGCTTGTAATACTCGTTTGAGGTTCAGATTGATATTAAACAAGTTAAATTTAAACTTATCTAATTTTAAAATAAAAAGTGATCCGAAAATGTGTTATATAAGTTATAGGCTTATTAAAAGTATATTTAGGATCTAGTTATTTAATTTTAACACTTTTTATATTTTACTCAAAATTGAGAGGGACGGTTGATGTATTTTTTTATTTTATTTAAGAATTAATGATTGAATTTTATACCATTGTGACTGAAATAAATAAAGTTAATTGTTATAAAAAAATTGGGATTTTTCTAAGAACTTTTATCCACCACTGTGTAGCAACGGGGTACGAAATATACCCAGTGTCGGTAGGATACTCCAAATCAAACGGCTGCTTAACTGTTTGATTTATTTAATCATGTGGGATTACTGTTTAGGATCATTAAAATATTCATATGATTACTTTATATGAATTATATATATGAATTCATACAGTTGCATTTCCTAGCCACAATCATCTTTGATCAACACAAAAATTCACAAACCATCATCTATCCTTCTCTAGTATTATTCGGTTAACCACCACGGACCACCTTCGATCATCTTGCCAACCGAGAACTCTCTCCTCCTTTTCTCCTATCTCTACTCAAGATCACCACCACTACCACCTTCTATCCACCATCAAACCCACAACTCACCACCACCACCGTCGCTTATCTCCTGCTGCTGTACTTTTCGGTTTCAACCATTCCAACCCCCACCACTTTGCACGGCCACCACACTCTCCTATTTCTATATATTATTTTCTTTTTCTTTTCCCTCTTTCTTCTCTTTCACTTTCGATGTAAACCGCCACCATAGGACCCCAAGACCATCATTGTTTGCTTCCGTTGCTACCATTTATTGTTTCTGTTGCTCATGTTTCGAAAGGTGCAACCAAAGACAACACCCATGTACTTACGGTTGTGGTTGAATTATCGTTCCATGTCAAAATATCTACCAATCAAGGAACTAGAAAACCTTGTTAATAAATAATGAAACGAGCATACAAATAATAACATAAGGAAGAAAATGATGATCTGCATAATAATCATAAAGATTAATGACGATGATGATAAAGTGAAGTGAAGGTGACGATGAATAGTGCTGGGTGATGGAGATAATACTGTTTCAATGAAATGATTTTTTGGAGACAAATAACAAGAGGGACGATCGTGATAATCAAGAGGGGAAACGTGATAATAATGATCATTTGATGATAATGTGATGATCGATATGTTGATGAACGAAGGAGATGAAGAACGTTGATGAGGAGAGGTGGTGAAAATACGCAACGATGATGATGTTAATGGAATATGTAACATGTTGTGTTTAATGATGATCATGAACGAAAATATGATGGTGATGATATAATGTTAATAAAGATGATTGAAGATGATGACGATCGAGTTAGATAAAGAAGAACAAGACTAGCAGATAGATATATAGGTAATAAGCTTTTAATTAGGAGTTAAGACAGAAATGAAATAACAGATCGATGGCTGAGACGTGTGTGTGTTACCGAGAGGTCCTAGGTTCGAAACTAGGCCACAACTTTAATTTCCTTTTTAGTAATAAAAATCTGCTGGGCCATACTTCTATTGTGTGGTTGGGCCGAGGCTAACCTATCTGATGGGTTGAGGATTTATAAGTTCCATTGGGCCTTTACTTTGCAGTTGGGCTGTGAGAGTTTGATTGGGCTGCCATTCAGTTTTATTATCAAATTGTAGTTGGGCCGATGTTGGGCCAGAAATATTGAAAGGGAAACTGGAATCATCTTTGTAGAAGATAAAATTTCATAATATACGGGTTATATATATGGGGATTCTATTTAAATCAGAAAAACTGTTACGGCAGAGTGGTTAAGGAGGTACTTGGGTTAGCTAGAGGTCTTGGGTTCGAGTCTTATTGATGGCGTATTTTTTTTTAGCCTTTCTTCAAAGGTAGTAATCTTTTATTATTATTATTATTATTATTATTATTATTATTATTATTATTATTATTATTATTATTATTATTATTATTATTATTATTATCATTATTATTATTATTATTATCATAACAAGTATTATTATTAATTAAAATTACCATGTTATTAAGATTAACATTATTAGTTAAATTATTATTTTATCATTATTATCATAAGTAGTATTATTATTATCATTATTATTACTTTTACCATTATTATTGTTACAACTATATTATTATTAGTATCAATATTACTATTAATATTATTATTATAAAAGTTAGTTATATTTAATAAAACTACATTTTTTTAAATTATTTATTCAAAGTATTTAAAGTAAATATACTTAGGTTAATAATGAAACACATGAATTACTAAAACTAACAGTTATATTAATAATAATATATAGATTTATTCGACGTCAATTATATGTTTTAATATATATATGAATAATATAGGTTCGTGAATCCGAGGCCAACCCTGCATTGCTCAATATTGTCATATGTATTTTTACTACAAAATACATTAGGTGAGTTTCATTTGCCTTTTTACCCTTTATATTTTTGGGCTGAGAATACATGCACTGCTTTTATAACTGTTTTACGAAATAGACACGAGTAAATGAAACTACATTCTATGGCTGGATTATTAAACTGAATATGCCCCTTATTTAGTCTGGTAATCTAAGAATTAGGGAACAGACACCCTAATTGACGCGAATTCTAAAGATAGATCTATCGGGCCCAACAAGCCCCATCCAAAGTACCGGATGCTTTAGTACTTCGAAATTTATATCATGTCCGAAGGAGGATCCCGGAATGATGGGGATATTCTTATATGCATATCGTGAATGTCGGTTATCAGGTGTTCAATTCATATGAATGATTATTTTTGTCTCTATGCATGGGACGTATATTTATGAGAAGTGAAAATCTTGTGGGCTATTAAAATGATGGAAATGTTTATTTATGTTAAACTAATGAACTCACCAACCTTTTGGTTGACACTTGAAAGCATGTTTATTCTCAGGTACGAAAGAAATCTTCCGCTGTGCATTTGCTCATTTTATAGATATTACTTGGAGTCATTCATGGCATATTTCAAAAGACGTTGCATTCGAGTCGTCAAGTTTATCAAGATTATTATTAAGTCAATTATAGTTGGATATATTATGAAATGGTATGCATGCCTGTCAACTTTCGATGTAATGAAAGATTGTCTTTTCAAAACGAATGCAATGTTTGTAAAATGTATCATATAGAGGTCAAGTACCTCGCGATGAAATCAACTGTTGTGAATCGTTTATAATCGATATGGACTTCGTCCGGATGAATTAGGACGGGTCTTTACACCTCCTTCACCGCATCTCTCTCAGCTTTTGTCCATTGATTTTACTACAAGTGTGTCTTGATGGACAAATTCCGTTCACTTCAAGTCTTTAATCCCATCATGGAGGTTACATTTATTAAAAAAATAAAATACAACTAATCTAGAATTGTAAATTACATAATTGGCTCAAAACGGCCTCTCAAAATAAAAGATTAAATTACATCCATAATTGACCACAAAACAATGGCATCCATACAACCACAAACATTCAAGATCACAACACATGCACACGGTCTAGGTTTTCATCGGCTATGCACAATTAAATCATCATAATAATAACATGATCATGACAATAATTATGGCTTGCTCCATGGCACAAGATGCATGTTTTGGCCATGAATAAAGAAAACATACAAATATATACACAAGCCATTTAATTAATAACAACCACGAACCACGCATGAATATACTAACCGTATAAAAACATAAGAGGCTCTTGATACCACTGTTGGTGATTTAGGGTTTTAAGAAAAACAATTTTCTCATCATTTAATTATTATCATGTACATACATATAATAACAATAACTTTAAGCGGAAGCGAATTAATTATATTAATAACTAAATCACCAAAACGGATCCATATGATTTATACGGTTAAATAAATAATACATCAAGAGTGTTTAAAGATTATACCTTTCTTGAAGAACCGGATTGAAAAAGAGAAACTAACAACCAAAAGAATGATTGCCGCTAGGGTAGTCCACACTACACTTCGAACAACGTCAAACGGATGTGCTAGTCCCGTCAAGTAATAATAAATAATCGCAAGGATTAGTTATTTAATTGTAAAGAACAAAAGATCTTGTCTTTTGGTTTACTCGTAAACTAACTAAACAGAATTTGTGCTTGTTTTGCCGTTGAAGACGTAGAATGACTTTTATATTCTTTTGGTCGAAAACAAAAAAAATAAGGCAAGATCAGATTCGTGGGGTTTACAATTGTTGTGCTCAAAAAAAAGAGAAACAAGATCATAATATATTTATATATATATGTGTAGAAGTCAGTGGGAAGCCAAATCCCTAATTTGTATCCAAGACCAAAATATCTCATTTAAATCTTCAATATAAATATAATTATACTTCGTAATTTAATTTCTAGTAAATATGCTTGGCCCTTACGAAAGTCTTGTCATGTACGAAACTTATGTTAATTAATTAATTAATTAATTAATTAACTAATTAATAATTTTATTTATTACTTGAATAATATGTATCACATATATATTATTAATTGACGTCTAGGTGTATAAGTGTGTGACCCCGAAGGCTCACATTAATTCAGCCATATAGTTATGTGTTGTACCTTGCGCATAAATCCTACATTATGAACTTTGTAATTATATTATATAAATTATCAAATTATGACTCAAAAGGCATTTATGTCTTACAGTCAAAAGCTTGAAAATGGTTAGAAATTGTATGCAGGTTTAAATTTAAGTTCAAGTAAACACCCAACGTGAAATTGTTGTCATAGATCAGAAGACTCTAAAACTGAGCAACCCGGACAGACTCATGAAACTATTGCTGTTACATTTGCTTTTTAATTTTTTCTTTTCTTGATCATGTTTGTTGTCATTTAAGTTTACTGCTTCAACTATATACAATATTGTTCAAATTAACACGACAAACTCGTAAGCGTGACTCAGACTCGCTCTTTAAATCAGTCATATACCTTTGTCATCCTATGATAATTGCTTTCTACGTGTTTGATTGGTGGCGTAATCAAAGGTATCAAGTTGCAATGCATTCCATCATTTTCAGCTACTTTCAAGTCATTGTCAGTTAGTTGTTACTGTGTTCTTCAACTTGCATAAAAGTCAACATTTAGAATTGGTCAATCAGCCATTCAGATGTAAATCATGTATGCATCAACCCATGTTCTGTAAAAAATAAGTGTAAAAATAAGCGAATAGGTGTTCATTGTTCAGACTACTTGAAAAGGGCAAGTATTTTTACTCAGATCATACAAATACTTCTAACATGTACCAACCAAACAAGCGGTAATCAAGTACAAAATGGGTATGATTTGAATCAACAAATAATACATAATACATAGATACATAAACTAACACCAAAATACCGTACAATTGTTGCATACAATAGTATGTACAAAAACATTACACAATACAAACATTCACATGTCGCTCAATTTTCACTTTCGGCTACTCCCAGATACTGCGGTAGCTTGAAACAAATCATCAATTCGAGCTTCAACGTCTTCAATACTAAACTTAACATGTTTATCAGCATACTTCCCAATATCTTGAAGATGATGAAACCTACCAAGAAAATTTCGATAAGCAGGAAGCAAAGTCCCCGCAACCGAAATCTTCAATTCTTCCCTCAATTGGTCATCGAATATAGCCCATGTCGATTGTGTCCTACAAATCTCATCAAATTGTGAATTGAAGACCTTAAGCTTATCTTTCAACCCTTTTGAAGCAACATTCGACGATAAGTTACTATTGTCTAGTTTCAACGTGTTCACAACTTTATGCCACGAACTTCTTTGAAAATTGACATGATGTTGTCTAACTTTCGATGTTTGTTTACGAATCCAATCATCTCCTAGAAGCGTACCCAACTCATCGTCTTTAACTTTTTTAACAATATATCGCTCATTGTTCATCATAAACACGGCTGATAAAGCAGGGTCTCTATAAACCCTAGCTTTCAATACTAAATTACTTTCTAAAATCTCCATTATCCACGTAATTTGAACCGATAAAGACGACGAAGGTAAAGATTCGCTAAACTTCTCATCGAACACTTGTTTAAGCGTTGCTCGAGAACACGCAGCACGAAGATAATTCATCACGTAACGAGTAATCGGATGAAGCCCACCTCCGGGGACCATAGTTTTAACCGAATCACGACGGATTAAATTCTCTAACTCCGTAAAAATCCCCCTAATCGATTCCCCTAATCTCTTCCAAACCGCAACAGCTTCATTTCTTAAAAACAACGAGTAATCATCCGAAAACAACACTTCGAATTCAGATAACAAATCCTTAATCGTTTCATAAACATCGAGGATCGTAAACAACCTTTCGGGTGCTTTACTCCCCATCGCAATCCCACTCGCGAAATTCAACAAATCCATAACAGAAACTTTACACACATCCATAAACGATAAATCTGCTGCTTCACACGAGAACCCAAACACGCGATCACATAACATTCTTTCGCTAGGATACAACACTTTCACACACATCTTTATCGCTTTACTCCATTTCTCGATTTCGACATCGTTATCAGCATCAGAATCAATCAAACACCTGCTCGATTTATTCTGTAACGATGTAAAGCCTAATCTCGAAAGGCTTTCTTCAATAAACTCCTTTCTGAAAGTACTATAAACATACGATAACTCCTTTCCGTAACCTGCAGAAACCATTCGTTTCGATATTTCGTTTAAATCGTTAACCGTTGACGCCGGTAACGCGTCTATCGTGATATTATAATCGGATACACGATTCGCTACAGGTACATCAGATTCATTAACTTCATCATCATCATTTTCATCTTCAAATACGACAGATTCATCGCTCGAATCTCTCGAATCTAAACCGCTGATAATCGATTCATATTCAGATTCAGACATTAACCGCTTAAATTCTTCTTCTAATCGAAACATACATTGCTGTAACAAATCCTCAGCTCGATCAATACTAATCGAATCAACCGTATGATCATCGCGAACGACATCGTTACAATCACGGATCAAGAGAGTTAACTCATCGACGGATTGGAGGAACGATTGAGCGTTGACGGAGTTTGACCAAATCGGTAAGTCAACGGTTAAGTATTTTGAGATCCGCCGGTCAAGGTTTTTAACAGTTTGGTCAAAATTAGTGTTGTGATTGAGTTTTTGTTTGAATCTGCCGTCGAAATTGGAGAAGATTTGGAGGATGTCGTCAGCGAATGCGTTATCGGTGTGACCTAGGGTTTTGGCTAGGTGACGTGCGACGGCGATGAGTTTTTCTTCGCCGTTATCTGCCATGAATTATTATATGATAAATGATTGTGTGAAACTAAAAGAATTTTCAGAGAAGAAAAGTGAGAATTGATGAGAGTTTAGTGTGGTTTAAAAATGGAAGGTGTTTTGTAGACGACGGAATAATAACGCGGTTGAAAAACAATCAGGATTTGGTTGGGAAGGAGGGAGGAAGTATGCTTAGATAGAGATTGACAAGCAAATTAACCAAATATAAATATATTAATTAATATATTAATCATATTCATTATTAATATTAATATTAATATTTTTTTTTGAAATTCTAAGTTGTTGCATTGAATATTTTCATTTGTCACGTAAGCACATGCTTTTGGGCAGAAACTAGAACCGCATTACAGAGATTCGAACATTAAAATCATCCCGAAGGCAGGAGGGTCTGACCTGGAACTTGAATACGGATCTGGGCAGGAGGGTCGGACCTGGGCAGAAGGGTAAAATCTACTGGAGGCAATCCTGCAGGAAATAAATCTCACTGATATTAATATTTAATATTAATATTAATATTAAAATATTAATATTAATATAAATATAAATATTAATATAAATATAAATTTTATTATATATGTTTATGTTTTAAATTTTCTTTATTATGCTTTAAATTGTATAAATGAAATCAATAAAATCACTGAGAAATGCGAGAAGTTAAAGATTATAGGGATTTTCACGGCTGAATATATTCAATTATACGTGAATATTGACATAATAATCGTCCCCTAACAAAGAAAATTAGATGAATTGTAGTAACTTTTTTGCCAGTGATAAATTGGGAAACCTCGAGTTTATTTTTACAATTAAATTTAAGTTTTGCGTGTGTGTGTGTATTTGTTTATGGAAGATGAAATGAGGATATTAAAATAAGATATTGCTTTTTTAGCATTGATTGAGGAATATGTATATGGGTGGCTAAAGAATACAAATGATATGTTGTAATTATGTTTGTTTTTATAATGAGATACGAATTTTATGAACATTGATTAAGGAGATCATGTGTTAAAGGCTACATAACAATAATTCTCATTCATATAAAATATACGGAGTAATATATAAATATATGTATTTTTACTCTTTTAATATTGATGATTATGATTATGATGATTATTTCTTACTTTTATGAAAATGTATTTTAAAGGATTGTATTACGGAGTATCTGGCTTCTATTTCTGTATACTGCTTTTAAAAAGGTAAAGCAAAACCCATCACTAATCACTTTATCAAACAAGGCGCTAAAGCAGTCAATATATGTCCAACAGAAAGCAACACATAAAACGTAGTAAAGAATTTTAGGTAAATTTTTGTAAGGATTTTAATTAATAACAACTTTTAAGACCGTTATTAGTGCACATAAAATGGTTATACATAACCGTTATTTATGAATTTTAAAGCTACATTTATTAAAAAGTACAATCAATTTATTCATATTAATAAAATTGTGTTGTAGCTCATGTGGTAGTAGTATGTCTCTTTTAAGAGTTCGACTCTCGTGGAGTGTAGCATTGCATACAAGGTTGTCTTTAACCCTTGAATTTTACCCAATGGTCTCTTTCGCACATCGCGTTACGGCCAGTTGAGGAGGGGGGTTTTACCGCCCTGCCCTCGGAGGCTCGGATTGAGCCGGGTTTCCTCCTGCCAGTAGTTGGGGACGAGTTATGCAACTGCGGAAGATGAACGCGTGAGTGGTTTGGTCCCCTAAGTGATCCCAAAATGCTGTTTAAAAAAAAATTATTCACATTAATGACAACTCTAAGAAGTGTTGTTAGCAAATTTATTTTTTGTAAGACCCAAATTATTATTGTACAGCAGTGTAAATATGGTACATAGAGTGTGGGTATTATTGTGTATTGAAACTGAGGTCAGAAACTGTCCAGACCTTCGTGCGCGCCGCGCACACCTAAGGGAGCGCGCCGCGCACTAGCCCTGTGCACAGTTTTCTGCTTTTTAATTAAAAGATAAATGAAGGGTATTGTGGTCTTTTCACATGAGGACGAGTTGGGGCTGTAAAGACCAGTTGTGTGGTGGTTGAAAACACATTCAATACTACACCAACCTTATTTTCAACCCCAAATCAAATTCTAGAGAGAGAAGAGTGTTCTTGAGAGAGAAGGCTTGAATCAAGGAGGAAGAAGCTTGATCCGGGTTAAAGCTCAAGTATTAAAGTTGTTCATCTAGTCTTTTGCTACGTTTTGGTTGTGGTGGTATGTTCTAACCTTGATTTCCCTATTTTAATTTGTTAAGGGTTAGGGTTTGGGTTAGTGATGAACACAAAACCCATATTTGGTGACTTTGGGTGTTCTTGAGTAAGATTGAGTCATGAAGACTCAATAGTAACTAACATAGGGTTTCAAATGGTTAATTGGAGTTTATGAGCCTAAATTGGTTAGTTAATTACTAGCACACCTAGATGTTTGGTAAATGGGTGTTATGTGGGTTTGTGGATGACCCGAAATGGGTATATTGATCTTAAAGTGGTCCAATGGGTGATAATTGACCTAATTGAAATAGATGGGTATGAAACACCCAAATTATGTATTAGTTAGTGTTGTTAGACCTAAATCACTAGCTTTTAGTGATATGTGGTGGTTTTGACCTTTAGGGTCGGTTTTGATGTAAATGAGGCATTTAATGCATTTAAGTCATTTAATGCACATGTGTAAGTTGTTGGCTTTTAGCCCAACTAGTTGGTGTGTTAATCGAGTACTTATTGTATTAGGTACTTTGCTTTGAGGCTTGCGGAAGTTAAAATCGTCACCGAATCGTTAAGGTGAGTGGAATAATTATGCGTGTATGTATATGGCGTATTTATTTGTGAGTGTTATGGTATGAACCACGAGCCGGTAGTACCATAGCATGTATGTGATGTATCATGATGTGAACTACGAGCCGGTAGCATCAAGTGTGAACCACGAGCCAGTAGCACTATAAACAAGTGTGAACCACGAGCCGGTAGCATTATAAACAAAGTGTGAACCACGAGCCGGTAGCACTATAAACAAGTGTGAACCACGAGCCGGTAGCACTATAAACAAAGTGTGAACCACGAGCCGGTAGCACTATAAAAGAGTGAGACTCAAATGCGTATGGTGTGAACCACGAGCCGGTAGCACCATAGCGTTATGGTTAACCATATTATGTTGTTGAACGTTATACAAGCATGCTATATATATACTGTGTTGTGTATATGCTAATGTGATGTTGTGATAGTGTAAGAGTTGTTAGCATTATGAGTAAGACGGCATGCTATTTGAATTATATTCTCGTATGAGGTATTTGGTGTGTGCGAATGCAAATAGATGGGTTATATATGTGTATGTATAATTGTTGCACTCACTAAGCTTTGCTTACCCTCTCGTTGTTTATCTTTTTATAGGCTCCGGCGGAGACAAGGGTAAGGGCATTCGTATGGATTAGAGATCCCGCTTGGTTTGTAGGGGACGCTTTTGGATGTTATAGCTTTTGGAGTTTGACCGAGATTTGGGTAGTTTAACCCCCAAACACCATGCTCATAGTGTCGTTTGGAATTTAAAATCTTATGGTCGAACTTTTATGTTTTGAACGAAACTCGTAAAACGGCCGATGTGGGCCCCATTTTGTAAAACTCATTTTATGATTGAATCGTATGAGTTTTTCATATTAGAACATGTTGTGAAAAGCGTTTCGTCTAAAAATGTCGGGAAGTGGGAGATCTTTTTACGGAAAATGGAAAAAGTGGACAGCGGGCTGCCAGGCCCTGTGCGCGCCGCGCACAGGTGGGGGCTGCGCGCCGCGCACCCCATCTGGACAGCCTGTTTAATTTTTTTTTTATTCCGCGATTTTGGTTGGTTAACGGGTTGGGTTGTTACAAGTGGTATCAGAGCATGGTCTAAGGGATTTAGGCGACTTGAGATAGGTGCCTAGACTTAGACTTTATTGTGTATGCGCGTTATGCGGGACTTGTAGGAGACGGGTCGGACCGGGGATTGGTTAGTGCCTAGTTCTAGGTGAACTAACTATGCGCTAATTGTTTTGTGTTATGTTTTTGCAATCATCGAGCGAAATAGACGTTGTACTAGCGAGTTAATGCGACGTGCTCGCGTAACAATGATTAGCTACCATTGTTACGGGTTCAAATCGTGTCGAACAAGCGATGTACGACGATTGTTGAGCAAGATGGGGCGGTGAGGTGTTCATGTATATTGTGTCATGTCTTTTCGTTAGTTATTTAATTTACTTCGTTTTATAGAATGAAGATGAGAAATGGACATGATACCAATGAAGGGGGCACGAGCGAGGACATTGATCTCACGGCCAAGGTTGAGGCCATCTTTAAAAAGCTAAAAACGGAATTTCTTGACGATGTCCGAAAGGTTTTCCAAGAATCGGTTGATGGGCAAGTAACCGAAATGATCAATGAGCGAATGAATGCCGCGATCGAGGAGGCATTAGAAGCTAGAAACATTCATCCTCGTGGCGAAGGGGCTGATGGTAACGGTGGGAATGGAAGGCGGGACTTCTATTACAAAAATTTCAAGGATGCTCAACCCCCGATGTTTAATGGGGTACGAGATCCGTTGAAAAGCACATGTTGAATTTCCGATATCGAGGGAGCTTTCCGTACCGCGGAATGTCCTCCCGAGAAGAAGGCGAGGTATGGTTCTAGCATGTTACGAGAAGAGGCGAAGTTGTGGTTGTAGTGACCCGAACTTTTCCATGTTTATATATATTAATTGAGATTGATATTTACATGATTAAATGTTTCCAACATGTTAAGCAATCAAACTTGTTAAGACTTGATTAATTGAAATATGTTTCATATAGACAATTGACCACCCAAGTTGACCGGCGATTCACGAACGTTAAAACTTGTAAAAACGACATGACGATATATATATGGATATACATATGGTTAACATGAGATTATGATAAGTAAGTATCTCCATAAGTATATTAACAATGAGTTATATACATATAAACAAGACTACTAACTTAAGGATTTCGAAACGAGACATATATGTAACGATTATCGTTGTAACGACATTTAAATGTATATATATCATATTAAGATATATTAATATATCATAATATCATGATAATATAATAATTTAACATCTCATTAGTTATAATAAACAATGGGTTAACAACATTAATTGAGATCGTTAACTTAAAGGTTTCAAAACAACACTTACATGTAACGACTAACGATGACTTAACGACTCAGTTAAAATGTATATACATGTAGTGTATTTAGATGTGTTTAAATACTTTTTGAAGACTTCAAGACATATATCAAAACACTCATACTTAACGAAAATGGTTACAGTTACTTTTCCATTCTTTTCTTTCATCAAGAATTCTAGTCGTATTCTTATCCGTATTATACACAGCTTCAAAACGTACTTACTATGAGTATATACCAATAGGAACTAGCATGGGATTCCACTCTTGATTATGTCATGTATGACTAATCAATTTTAACTTCTACCATGAGCTAGTCAAGTAACTAGAACTCCTTTTAACCCCACTCACCACTCACCAATTACCACTCATCATTCACTCCATTTCACTTCCAATTCTCTTTCTAATTCTCTCTCAACACACACACACTATTATGAACGTATTTTTCCAGTAGTTAATCATCATCTTCATCAAAAATCACTTCAAGAATTAAGCTATAATCATCATAGGAAGAACACTTCAAGAACACTTCAAAAATCCCTTCAAGTTTACTAATTTACTTCCAAGCTTTCTAATCCATTCCAAGTAATCATCTAAGATCAAGAAACCTTTGTTATATACAGTAGGTTATCTTTCTTATTCAAGGTAATATTCATATTCAAACTTTGATTCAATTTCTATAACTATAAACTATCTTAATTCGAGTAAAAATCTTACTTGAACTTGTTTTTGTGTCATGATCCTACTTCAAGAACTTTCAAGCCATCCAAGATCCTTTGAAGCTAGATCATTTCTTGTCACTTCCAGTAGGTTTACCTACTAAACTTGAGGTAGTAATGATGTTCATAACATCATTCGATTCATATATATAAAACTATCTTATTCGAAGGTTTAAACTCGTAATCACTAGAACATAGTTTAGTCAATTCTAAACTTGTTCGCAAACAAAAGTTAATCCTTCTAACTTGACTTTTAAAATTAACTACACACATGTTCTATATCTATATGATATGCTAACTTAATGATTTAAAACCTGGAAACACGAAAAACACCGTAAAACCGGATTTACGCCGTCGTAGTAACACCGTAGGCTGTTTTGGGTTAGTTAATTAAAAACTATGATAAACTTTGATTTAAAAGTTGTTATTCTGAGAAAATTATTTTTATTATGAACATGAAACTATCTAAAAATTATGGTTAAACTCAAAGTGGAAGTATGTTTTCTAAAATGGTCATCTAGACGTCGTTCCTTCGACTGAAATGACTACCTTTACAAAAATGACTTGTAACTTATTTTTCCGACTATAAACCTATACTTTTCTGTTTAGATTCATAAAATAGAGTTCAATATAAAACCATAGCAATCTGATTCACTCAAAACGGATTTAAAATGAAGAAGTTATGGGTAAAACAAGATTGGATAATTTTTCTCATTTTAGCTACGTGAAAATTGGTAACAAATCTATTCCCACCATAACTTAATCAACTTGTATTGTATATTATGTAATCTTGAGATACCATAGACACGTATACAATGTTTCGACCTATCATGTCGACACATCTATATATATTTCGGAACAACCATAGACACTCTATATGTGAATGTTGGAGTTAGCTATACAGGGTTGAGGTTGATTCCAAAATATATATAGTTTGAGTTGTGATCAATACTGAGATACGTATACACTGGGTCGTGGATTGATTCAAGATAATATTTATCGATTTATTTCTGTACAACTAACTGTGGACAACTAGTTGTAGGTTACTAACGAGGACAGCTGACTTAATAAACTTAAAACATCAAAATATATTAAAAGTGTTGTAAATATATTTTAAACATACTTTGATATATATGTATATATTGTTATAGGTTCGTGAATCAACCAGTGGCTAAGTCTTACTTCCCGACGAAGTAAAAATATGTGAAAGTGAGTTATAGTCCCACTTTTAAAATCTAATATTTTTGGGATGAGAATACATGCAGGTTTTATAAATGATTTACAAAATAGACACATGTACGTGAAACTACATTCTATGGTTGAATTATCGAAATCGAATATGCCCCTTTTTTTTAAGTCTGGTAATCTAAGAATTAGGGAACAGACACCCTAATTGACGTGAATCCTAAAGATAGATCTATTGGGCCTAACAAACCCCATCCAAAGTACCGGATGCTTTAGTACTTCGAAATTTATATCATATCCGAAGGGTGTCCCGGAATGATGGGGATATTCTTATATATATGCATCTTGTTAATGTCGGTTACCAGGTGTTCACCATATGAATGATTTTTATCTCTATGTATGGGATGTGTATTGAAATATGAAATCTTGTGGTCTATTGTTACGATTTGATATATATAGGTTAAACCTATAACTCACCAACATTTTTGTTGACGTTTAAAGCATGTTTATTCTCAGGTGAATACTAAGAGCTTCCGCTGTTGCATACTAAAATAAGGACAAGATTTGGAGTCCATGTTTGTATGATATTGTGTAAAAACTGCATTCAAGAAAGTGATTTCGATGTAACATATTTGTATTGTAAACCATTATGTAATGGTCGTATGTAAACAGGATATTTTAGATTATCATTATTTGATAATCTACGTAAAACTTTTTAAACCTTTATTTATGAAATAAAGGTTATGGTTTGTTTTAAAAATGAATGCAGTCTTTGAAAAACGTCTCATATAGAGGTCAAAACCTCGCAACGAAATCAATTAATATGGAACGTTTTTAATCAATAAGAACGGGACATTACAGTTGGTATCCGAGCGTTGGTCTTAGAGAACCAGAAAATTTGCATTAGTGTGTCTTATCAAGTTTGTTAGGATGCATTAGTGAGTCTGGACTTCGACCGTGTTTTCTTTAAAAATGATTGCTTAACATTTTTGTTTGAAACTATATATTTTTAACATATGAATATTATGTGATATATTAATCTCTTAACGTGTTTGATATTATGTGATAGATGTCTACCTCTAGAACAAGTCCCATTGACTCACCTAATAATAATGAAGAGTCAAATGTAAATTGGAATGATTCGTGGACTGATTCACAAGTTCCCGAAGAGGAACCGGAAGAAGAGTCGGAACCGGAAGAAGAATCGGAACCGGAAGAAGAATCGGAACCGGAAGAAGAAATAGAACCGGTGGGGGAAATAATAAAACGGTTAAGTAAAAGAGAATCCTCAACCAACCGACCAAGGTTAATTATGGTCAATGGTGTTTCCGCCAAGGAAGCAAAATATTGGGAGGATTACCAATTCTCCGATGAATCGTATTCCGACGAGAATTCCGATGATGTTATAGAAATTACCCCAACTGAATTTAAAAAGGCAAAAGAAAATAATAAGGGAAAGGGCATAAAAATAGAGAAATCTAATTCCAACCCCGATGAACTTTATATGTATCGTCAACCCCCGAAGTCCTTAAGTTGTAACAATGACCCGGGAACCTCTAAACCACCAGGTTTTTCTAAACCAATGTGGACAACGACGGCTCGTATTAGGGGAACATCATATATCCCTAGAAACTTGGCAAAATGAACCAAAACCGAACAAGAAGAAACGAGCATGTCGGAATAAGATAGTTGTATTCGTGTGGTGTAATATATGTAATATAGTGTGCTTATGCTTTATGATATATGTAAAAATTGCTTGTATTAATAAGTATTTTTTTTATGAATCTAAATCTTGTCTATTTTACAGTATAAAAACACAAAATGGATAGACAACCCAATATTTTAAGAGACCTACCCGGAGACATGATTGATGAAATCTTGTCTAGAGTCGGTCAGAATTCCTCGGCACAACTATTTAAGGCGAGATCAGTTTGTAAGACATTCGAAGAACGTTCCAAGAATGCATTGGTTTATAAAAGGCTTTCGTTCGAAAGATGGGGGATATCACATTGGGAAATCCATAAGTTACGATGTGTTTACTTTGACGCATATATTGTGGGGAACCCAAATGCTATTTTACGCAACGGGTTAAGAAATTATTTTGACTCAGTATATCCGAATATAGGACTTCGTGATTTAGCAAAAGCGGCTAACATGCAACATAAAGAAGCATGTTATACTTACGGGTTAGTAATGTTCGCTTCTCACCAAAGTGAGAACAAGAACATCGGGCTACAACTATTAAACAAAACGTTCCCACAAGTGACGGAGTCGGTAATTGGGGTAAGAAATGAGGTTTTTAGGTTATTACGAGACTGTTGGTCATTACGTAACCCTCGTCCCTTTGACGACGTTACAACACGCTGTCTTATCAACGGCCATAACAGTTATGTTCCACAAGACCAATGATGGGAAGTAGTCCTAGTAAAACCAGAATGCATGACTTGTTTCTGGACGTATGAATTACGTGTCTTTATTGCCTTTGCTGAACGACTTGTGTACTAGCTAGAATTATCTTCACAACTATCTTGTATCAAAGTTATTGTGTGCTATATTTCATGCTTTATGTAAAATAAGCGGTATTGTAAGTTTGTAAAATATTGTATAAAAGTTTGAACGCGAAATATTATTACAATCAGTTTTTTCATATAGAATTGTAGTAGTTGAATTGTATATTAGCTACTAAGTATGAACTTAACGGGTAGGTACTACCCGAATTTAAACTTATAAAACGCTAATATGAAGAAAAAGCTTTTATAAATGAGTTCATATTATGCTACGAAATACTATTAACTACTCTTAATATTCGGTATGATTAACTTGTTCCATTTGACTATTTTGAAGGAAATGGCACCGACTACTCGACACACCGTGAATATGAATGAAGAGGAATTCCGTACTTTTCTAGCTTCAAACATAGCCGCAGTACAGGCTGCGCTACATACCAACAATAACCTTGGATCTGGCAGTACAGGAAATCGTGTAGGATGCACCTACAAAGAATTCACTGCCTGCAAACCTTTGGAATTTGATGGAACCGAAGGACCGATCGGATTGAAACGGTGGACCGAGAAGGTCGAATCGGTGTTTGCCATAAGTAAGTGTACTGAAGAGGACAAAGTGAAGTACGCTACGCATACCTTCACAGGTTCTGCGTTAACATGGTGGAATACCTATCTAGAGCAAGTGGGACAAGATGATGCGTACACACTACCGTGGTCAGCATTCAAGCACTTGATGAACGAGAAGTACCGTCCTAGAACCGAGGTCAATAAGCTCAAGACAGAACTTAGAGGGTTACGAACCCAAGTATTTGATATTACCACGTACGAAAGACGATTCACAGAATTGTGCCTATTGTGTCCGGGAGCATTCGAAGATGAGGAAGAGAAGATCGACGCGTTTGTGAAAGGATTACCGGAAAGAATCCAAGAAGATATAAGTTCACACGAGCCCGCCTCCATACAACAGGCATGTAGAATGGCTCACAAACTAGTGAACCAGATTGAAGAAAGAATTAAAGAACAGACTGCTGAAGAGGCCAATGTGAAGCAAGTCAAAAGAAAGTGGGAGGAAAACGGTGATAAGAATCACCAATACAACAACAGCAATTACAACAATAATCGCAACAATTATCCCAACAATCGCAACATCAATCGCAACAACAACAAACGGCCCAACAACAACAACAACAACAACAGCAACTATAACAATCATCCCAATAATAATAATAACCGCAACAACAACAACAATCAGAAGCAGCTATGCCAAAGGTGTGAAAAGTATCACTCGGGGTTCTGCACCAAATTTTGCAACAAGTGTAAAAGAAATGGTCATAGCGCGGCGAAGTGTGAGGTCTACGGACCAGGGGTTAATAGAACGAAAGGAACAAATGGTGTCGGAACGAGTAATGGCGGAGCAAGTAGTGTCGGAGCAAGTTATGCCAATGTAGTTTGTTATAAATGTGGAAAACCGGGCCACATTATTAGAAATTGCCCGAACCAGGAGAACACGAATGGACAAGGCCGCGGAAGAGTTTTCAATATTAATGCGGCAGAGGCACAGGAAGACCCGGAGCTTGTTACGGGTACGTTTCTTATTGACAATAAATCTGCTTACGTTTTATTTGATTCGGGTACGGATAGAAGCTATATGAGTAGAGATTTTTGTGCTAAATTAAGTTGTCCATTGACGCCTTTGGATAGTAAATTTTTACTCGAATTAGCACATGGTAAATTAATTTCAGCAGATAATATATGTCGGAATCGAGAAATTAAACTGGTTAGCGAAACATTTAAGATTGATTTGATACCAGTAGAGTTAGGGAGTTTTGATGTGATAATCGGTATGGACTGGTTGAAAGAAGTGAAAGCAGAGATCGTTTGTTACAAAAATGCAATTTGCATTATACGAGAAAAAGGAAAACCCTTAATGGTGTACGGAGAAAAGGGCAACACGAAGCTACATATTATTAGTAATTTGAAGGCACAAAAACTAATAAGAAAAGGTTGCTATGCTGTTCTAGCACACGTCGAGAAAGTACAAACTGAAGAAAAGAGCATCAATGATGTTCCCATTGCAAAAGAATTTCCCGATGTATTTCCGAAAGAATTACCGGGATTACCCCCACAGGGATCCGTTGAATTTTAAATAGATCTTGTACCAGGAGCTGCACCAATAGCTCGTGCTCCTTACAGACTCGCACCCAGCGAGATGAAAGAACTGCAAAGCCAATTACAAGAACTTTTAGAGCGTGGTTTCATTCGACCAAGCATATCACCGTGGGGAGCTCCTGTTTTGTTTGTCAAGAAGAAAGATGGTACATTCAGGTTGTGTATCGACTACCGAGAGTTGAACAAACTTACCATCAAGAACCGCTACCCACTACCGAGAATCGACGACTTATTTGATCAACTACAAGGCTCGTCTGTTTATTCAAAGATTGACTTACGTTCCGGGTATCATCAAATGCGGGTGAAAGAAGATGATATTCCAAAGACTGCTTTCAGAACACGTTACGGTCATTACGAGTTTATGGTCATGCCGTTTGGTTTAACTAATGCACCAGCTGTGTTCATGGACCTTATGAACCGAGTGTGTGGACCATACCTTGACAAGTTTGTTATTGTTTTCATTGATGACATACTTATTTACTCAAAGAATGACCAAGAACACGGTGAACATTTGAGAAAGGTGTTAGAAGTATTGAGGAAGGAAGAATTGTACGCTAAGTTTTCAAAGTGTGCATTTTGGTTGGAAGAAGTTCAATTCCTCGGTCACATAGTGAACAAAGAAGGTATTAAGGTGGATCCGGCAAAGATAGAAACTGTTGAAAAGTGGGAAACCCCGAAAACTCCGAAACACATACGCCAGTTTTTAGGACTAGCTGGTTACTACAGAAGGTTCATGCAAGACTTTTCCAGAATAGCAAAACCCTTGACTGCATTAACGCATAAAGGGAAGAAATTTGAATGGAATGATGAACAAGAGAAAGCGTTTCAGTTATTGAAGAAAAAGCTAACTACGGCACCTATATTGTCATTGCCTGAAGCGAATGATGATTTTGTGATTTATTGTGACGCATCAAAGAAAGGTCTTGGTTGTGTATTAATGCAACGAACGAAGGTGATTGCTTATGCATCTAGACAATTGAAGATTCACGAACAAAATTATACGACGCATGATTTGGAATTAGGCGCGGTTGTTTTTGCATTAAAGACTTGGAGGCACTACTTATATGGGGTCAAAAGTATTATATATACCGACCACAAAAGTCTTCAACACATATTTAATCAGAAACAACTGAATATGAGGCAGCGTAGGTGGATTGAATTATTGAATGATTACGACCTTGAGATTCGTTACCACCCGGGGAAGGCAAATGTGATAGCCGATGCCTTGAGCAGGAAGGACAGAGAACCCATTCGAGTAAAATCTATGAATATAATGATTCATAATAACCTTACTACTCAAATAAAGGAGGCGCAACAAGGAGTTTTAAAAGAGGGAAATTTAAAGGATGAAATACCCAAAGGATCGGAGAAACATCTTAATATTCGGGAAGACGGAACCCGGTATAGGGCTGAAAGGATTTGGGTACCAAAATTTGGAGATATGAGAGAAATGGTACTTAGAGAAGCTCATAAAACCAGATACTCAATACATCCTGAAACGGGGAAGATGTACAAGGATCTCAGGAAATATTTTTGGTGGCCGGGTATGAAAGCCGATGTTGCTAAATACGTAGGAGAATGTTTGACGTGTTCTAAGGTCAAAGCTGAGCATCAGAAACCATCAGGTCTACTTCAATAACCCGAAATCCCGGAATGGAAATGGGAAAACATTACCATGGATTTCATCACTAAATTGCCAAGGACTGCAAGTGGTTTTGATACTATTTGGGTAATAGTTGATCGTCTCACCAAATCAGCACATTTCCTGCCAAAAAGAGAAGATGACAAGATGGAGAAGTTAGCACGACTGTATTTGAAGGAAGTCGTCTCCAGACATGGAATACCAATCTCTATTATCTCTGATAGGGATGGCAGATTTATTTCAAGATTCTGGCAGACATTACAGCAAGCATTAGGAACTCGTCTAGACATGAGTACTGCCTATCATCCACAAACTGATGGGCAGAGCGAAAGGACGATATAAACGCTTGAAGACATGCTACGAGCATGTGTTATTGATTTCGGAAATAGTTGGGATCGACATCTACCATTAGCAGAACTTTCCTACAACAACAGCTACCATTCAAGCATTGAGATGGCGCCGTTTGAAGCACTTTATGGTAGAAAGTGCAGGGCTCCAATTTGTTGGAGTGAAGTGGGGGATAGACAGATTACGGGTCCGGAGATTATACAAGAAACTACCGAGAAGATCATCCAAATTAAACAACGGTTGAAAACCGCCCAAAGTCGACAAAAGAGCTACGCTGACATTAAAAGAAAAGATATAGAATTTGAAATTGGAGAGATGGTCATGCTTAAAGTTGCACCTTGGAAAGGCGTTGTTCGATTTGGTAAACGAGGGAAATTAAATCCAAGGTATATTGGACCATTCAATATTATTGATCGTGTCGGACCAGTAGCTTACCGACTTGAGTTACCTCAACAACTCGCGGCTGTACATAACACTTTCCACGTCTCGAATTTGAAGAAATGTTTTGCTAAAGAAGATCTCACTATTTCGTTAGATGAAATCCAAATCAACGAAAAACTCCAATTCATCGAAGAACCCGTCGAAATAATGGATCGTGAGGTTAAAAGACTTAAGCAAAACAAGATACCAATTGTTAAGGTTCGATGGAATGCTCGTAGAGGACCCGAGTTCACCTGGGAGCGTGAAGATCAGATGAAGAAGAAATACCCGCATCTATTTCCAGAAGATTCGTCAACACCTTCAACAGCTTAAAATTTCGGGACGAAATTTATTTAACGGGTAGGTACTGTAGTGACCCGAACTTTTCCATGTTTATATATATTAATTGAGATTGATATTTACATGATTAAATGTTTCCAACATGTTAAGCAATCAAACTTGTTAAGACTTGATTAATTGAAATATGTTTCATATAGACAATTGACCAACCAAGTTGACCGGCGATTCACGAACGTTAAAACTTGTAAAAACGACATGACGATATATATATGGATATACATATGGTTAACATGAGATTATGATAAGTAAGTATCTCCATAAGTATATTAACAATGAGTTATATACATATAAACAAGACTACTAACTTAAGGATTTCGAAACGAGACATATATGTAACGATTATCGTTGTAACGACATTTAAATGTATATATATCATATTAAGATATATTAATATATCATAATATCATGATAATATAATAATTTAACATCTCATTAGTTATAATAAACAATGGGTTAACAACATTAATTGAGATCGTTAACTTAAAGGTTTCAAAACAACACTTACATGTAACGACTAACGATGACTTAACAACTCAGTTAAAATGTATATACATGTAGTGTATTTAGATGTATTAAAATACTTTTGGAAGACTTCAAGACATATATCAAAACACTCATACTTAACAAAAATGGTTACAGTTACTTTTCCATTCTTTTCTTTCATCAAGAATTCTAGTCGTATTCTTATCCGTATTATACACAGCTTCAAAACGTACTTACTATGAGTATATACCAATAGGAACTAGCATGGGATTCCACTCTTGATTATGTCATGTATGACTAATCAATTTTAACTTCTACCATGAGCTAGTCAACTAACTAGAACTCCTTTTAACCCCACTCACCACTCACCAATTACCACTCATCATTCACTCCATTTCACTTCCAATTCTCTTTCTAATTCTCTCTCAACACACACACTCTATTATGAACGTATTTTTCCAGTAGTTAATCATCATCTTCATCAAAAATCACTTCAAGAATCAAGCTATAATCATCATAGGAAGAACACTTCAAGAACACTTCAAAAATCCCTTCAAGTTTACTAATTTACTTCCAAGCTTTCTAATCCATTCCAAGTAATCATCTAAGATCAAGAAACCTTTGTTATATACAGTAGGTTATCTTTCTTATTCAAGGTAATATTCATATTCAAACTTTGATTCAATTTCTATAACTATAAACTATCTTAATTCGAGTAAAAATCTTACTTGAACTTGTTTTTGTGTCATGATCCTACTTCAAGAACTTTCAAGCCATCCAAGATCCTTTGAAGCTAGATCATTTCTTGTCACTTCCAGTAGGTTTACCTACTAAACTTGAGGTAGTAATGATGTTCATAACATCATTCTATTCATATATATAAAACTATCTTATTCGAAGGTTTAAACTCGTAATCACTAGAACATAGTTTAGTCAATTCTAAACTTGTTCGCAAACAAAAGTTAATCCTTCTAACTTGACTTTTAAAATTAACTACACACATGTTCTATATCTATATGATATGCTAACTTAATGATTTAAAACCTGGAAACACGAAAAACACCGTAAAACCGGATTTACGCCGTCGTAGTAACACCGTAGGCTGTTTTGGGTTAGTTAATTAAAAACTATGATAAACTTTGATTTAAAAGTTGTTATTCTGAGAAAATGATTTTTATTATGAACATGAAACTATCCAAAAATTATGGTTAAACTCAAAGTGGAAGTATGTTTTCTAAAATGGTCATCTAGACGTCGTTCTTTCGACTGAAATGACTACCTTTACAAAAATGACTTGTAACTTACTTTTCCGACTATAAACCTATACTTTTCTGTTTAGATTCATAAAATGGAGTTCAATATGAAACCATAGCAATCTGATTCACTCAAAACGGATTTAAAATGAAGAAGTTATGGGTAAAACAAGATTGGATAATTTTTCTCATTTTAGCTACGTGAAAATTGGTAACAAATCTATTCCAACCATAACTTAATCAACTTGTATTGTATATTATGTAATCTTGAGATACCATAGACACGTATACAATGTTTCGACCTATCATGTCGACACATCTATATATATTTCGGAACAACCATAGACACTCTATATGTGAATGTTGGAGTTAGCTATACAGGGTTGAGGTTGATTCCAAAATATATATAGTTTGAGTTGTGATCAATATTGAGATACGTATACACTGGGTCGTGGATTGATTCAAGATAATATTTATCGATTTATTTCTGTACAACTAACTGTGGACAACTAGTTGTAGGTTACTAACGAGGACAGCTGACTTAATAAACTTAAAACATCAAAATATATTAAAAGTGTTGTAAATATATTTTAAACATACTTTGATATATATGTATATATTGTTATAGGTTCGTGAATCAACCAGTGGCCAAGTCTTACTTCCTGACGAAGTAAAAATCTGTGAAAGTGAGTTATAGTCCCACTTTTAAAATCTAATATTTTTGGGATGAGAATACATGCAGGTTTTATAAATGATTTACAAAATAGACACAAGTACGTGAAACTACATTCTATGGTTGAATTATCGAAATCGAATATGCCCCTTTTTATTAAGTCTGGTAATTTAAGAATTAGGAAACAGACACCCTAATTGACGCGAATCCTAAAGATAGATCTATTGGGCCTAACAAACCCCATCCAAAGTACCGGATGCTTTAGTACTTCAAAATTTATATCATATTCGAAGGGTGTCCCGGAATGATGGGGATATTCTTATATATATTCATCTTGTTAATGTCGGTTACCAGGTGTTCACCATATGAATGATTTTTATCTCTACGTATGGGATGTGTATTGAAATATGAAATCTTGTGGTCTATTGTTACGATTTGATATATATAGGTTAAACCTATAACTCACCAACATTTTTGTTGACGTTTAAAGCATGTTTATTCTCAGATGAATACTAAGAGCTTCCGCTGTTGCATACTAAAATAAGGACAAGATTTGGAGTCCATGTTTGTATGATATTGTGTAAAAACTGCAATTCAAGAAACTGATTTCAATGTAACATATTTGTATTGTAAACCATTATGTAATGGTCGTGTGTAAACAGGATATTTTAGATTATCATTATTTGATAATCTACGTAAAGCTTTTTAAACCTTTATTTATGAAATAAAGGTTATGGTTTGTTTTAAAAATGAATGCAGTCTTTGAAAAACGTCTCATATAGAGGTCAAAACCTCGCAACGAAATCAATTAATATGGAACGTTTTTAATCAATAAGAACGGGACATTACAGTGGTGGGATGATAAAATCCAATTATATGGTGAAGAGCAATGCATGAGCTTGACGTGGGAGGAGTTTAAGAAAGAATTCTTCAAAGAATACCGAACTTCTTCCGACCTTGATAGAATCCGGGACGAGTTGCACAATTTGCGACAAGGTTCAATGGACTTGGTTACTCTCAAGTCTACCTTCTTGGCAAAGACTCGTTTTTGTCCGGAATATGTTGGTGACGATCACTAGTTGATGAAGGATTTCTACCGTACCATGAATGATGAGTTGAAGGGTAAGATTAGTCGGGGAATGGCTAAGTCTTTTGAAGAGTTATTTGAATTAGCTCGGGGTTTTGAACCGAAGGTTCCGAAAAGAAGTGATTTCTCTTTTTCTAAGAGGAAGTTTGAAGGTTCGAGTCATTCGAACTTTTCGAACAAAAAGAACAAGAAAGGCTCCGAAAGTGTTAATAGTGTGAAGAAGGGTGCTTCCGGGGGTTTCGGACCCACGTGTTATAATTGTAATAAAAGAGGACACATGGCCCGTGATTGTACCAAGGCGTTGACCAAGCTTACTTGCTACAATTGTGGTAAAGAAGGGCACAAGAGGCCGGAATGTCCTGATTTGAATAATGATCATGTTAAGAAGATAGAGAAGGCGGCGGGTACAGCTAGGGGTCGCAATTATTTGATGACTAATGACGAAGCCAAGCAATCCAATGAAGTTGTCTCAGGTACTTTCATGGTTAATTCTAATCCGGCAAGGATGCTTTTTGATAGTGGTGCTAACTTGTCGTTTGTGTCACCAAAATTTGTGCCTAAACTTAATAATCCGTTAGCTAAGTTAAGTCGTCCAGTAGAAGTTGAAATAGCGGATGGCAAGACGGTGCTAGTGGTTGATGTGTGTAAAAATTGTAATGTTGTGTTTGGTGCTGAAAACTTTAAAATTGATCTCATCCCGATGACTTTGGGTGATTTTGATATCGTGGTTGGTATGGATTGGCTCGATCATAATAAAGCCGATATTACATGCCATGAAAAATCTATTCGTGTAAAAACCCCAAGTGGGGGAGAGTTAATTACTCATGGCGATAAGCGAAGAAGACTTGTGCAGATATGCACTTTTGCACGGACACGTCGTTTCCTTGTTAGTGGTGGCATGGCTTTTCTTGCCCATGTTGTTGATACTTGTGATGAGCCACCACCAATTCGTGAAATTTCGGTGGTTAATGAATTCGAAGACGTTTTTCCAGATGAGTTACCGGGTGTTCCGGGCGAAAGACAAGTTGAATTTCGCATTGAGTTGGTTCCGGGTGCTACTCCTATTGCTAAAACCCCTTATCGTTTAGCGCCGACGGAAATGCAAGAGTTGTTAAATCAAACCCAAGAGTTACTTGAGAAGGGTTTTATTCGACCGAGTGCTTCGCCATGGGGCGCTCCGGTTTTATTTGTGAAGAAGAAGGATGGTAGTATGCGGATGTGCATCGATTATCGGGAGTTGAATAAAGTGACGATCAAGAATCGTTATCCATTGCCTCGGATCGACGATTTGTTTGATCAACTCCAAGGTGCAACGTATTTCTCAAAAATCGACCTACGGTCCGGCTATCACCAAATGCGGGTCCGTGAGGAAGATATTGAGAAAACGGTTTTTTGAATGCGTTATGGGCATTTTGAGTTTGTTGTAATGCCTTTTGGTCTTACGAATGCACCGGCGGCATTCATGGACCTTATGAACCGAGTGTGCCAACCTATGTTGGACAAGTCGGTAATTGTATTCATTGACGACATACTTGTCTAATCGAAGAGTATGAAGGAACATGAACATCATTTGCGAAGTGTGTTAAAGACGTTGCGGAAGGAGAAGTTGTATGCTAAATTCTCCAAATGTGAATTTTGGCTAAGGGAAGTTCAATTCCTTGGTCATATTGTGAACAAAGACGGTTGATAGTGCTCTAAATGAACAAATATTTAGTATCAATATCCTTCCAATATGTAAAGTTTTTAGTTACTATAGTAATATTCGTTTAAATAAATAAGTGCGAAGACAAAAGAAGAAAACGACGATTTGAAAATGCAAACGTCCAAAAAGCTCAAATGTACAAGATACAATCCAAGTGGTTCAATTTATTGATGAAAAACATCTAAAAATGACAAGAGTACAAGCCGCGGAACTAAAAATACAAGATATCTAAGCGTACGAAAGGACGTTCCAAAATCCGAAACCGAGACATGAACCAACTATCAACGTAAGAGACAACGGACCTAAAATTTCAAGTCAACTATGCACAAGAATATAATATAATATATAAATAATTATATAAATTATATATATATTATATTATATAATAAAATGTCGACAAGCAAAGTGCCAAAATAATTGTGAGCTGGAATTCGAAGCTCCGCACTCGCGGACCTGTAAGGCACAAAAGTACCGCACTCGCGGAGTTGTACAGTTCAAAGTGGGCCTATAAAAGCTCACGCATTCTGCTCGAATTCTACACACCATATCAATTCAATCTCTCTATTTCTATAATATATATTATATATTTATAATATATATTTATAATATATATTAGTTTAGTTTTATATTAGTTAGTTTGGGTAATGTAAAAGTTATTTTACGGGTTTTAAAGTCGGAACTCTGTCCGTGTAACGCTACGCGATTAATAATCATTGTAAGTTAAATTCTCCTTTTTCAATTATGTATCGTACTTAAGTTATTATTATGCTTATTTGAGCCGAAGTAATCGTGATGTTGGGCTAAATATTAAGACGGGGTTATTGGGCTTTGGACCATAATTGGGGTTTGAACAAAAGAACGACACTTGTGAAAATTGGACTATGGGCTATTAATGGGCTTTATATTTAATTAACTACATGATATCTTGTTAATTTAATATAAAGATTATAATTTGACGTATCTATAAATAACCACACACGCTTAATCGGGTACGTTGGGCGGGATATCTATAAATACCAATAATTATTCATTTGACCGAACACGGGAATGGATTAATAGTCAATGGACTCGTTGAAACAGGGGTGGATTACATTCAAGGGTAATTGGTGTAATTGTTAACAAAGTATTGAAACCTTGGATTACACGCAGTCGATAACCTGGTGTATTTATTAAACAAAGTATTAAGACCTTGTTACAGTTCGAATCCCCAATTAGTTGGAATATTTGACTTCGGGTATAAGTTTAATTTGACGAAGACTCTCGCACTTTATAATTATAACCGATGGACTATTATGGACAAAACCAGATGGACATATCGAATAATTCAGGACAAAAGACAATTAACCCATGGTAATAAATTAAAATCAACACATCAAACATCATGATTACGGAAGTTTAAATAAGCATAATACTTTTATTTCATATTTCATCGTACCTTTATTTACTGTCATTTTAATTACTGCAATTTACTTTATCGCAATTTAAATTCTGTCATTTATATTATCGTCATTTATCTTTACGCTTAAAATATAAAATCGACAAACCGGTCATTAAACGGTAAAAACCCTCTTTTATAATAATATTACTATATATAATTATATATATTTTATACAAATATAGTTGTGAAAAATATAGTACGTAATCGCTAGCTCCCTGTGGAATGAACCGAACTTACTAAAAATTATACTACTCTACGATTAGGTACACTGCCTATAGTTTTGTAGCAAGGTTTAGGTATATCCCATCTGTAAATAAATAATTAAAACTCGTGTAATTTGTATCGTATTTCGTAATAAAAATATATAGTATTTCGTACCCCACGCTACACATATCAAGTTTTTGGCGCCGCTGCCGGGGAGCGCGAAACGCTATATTTTTAATCTATATTTGTAATTATATATATGTTTGAGAAAACAATATAATTTTTTTTTAATAATTAATAGAAAACTGAAACTGCCGAACCAGTTTTAACCTGCAAGCATTCTGAGCCTGCATAACTCCGCAGTCGCGGAGGCTCTCAGGCACAAACAAACTGCAGTCGCGGAGTCTGTCTGACAGGTTAAACCTTGGACTGCATTAAATACGAAATAGGGTTTTAATTTTATATTTATTGTTATTATTAGGGTTTAATTATTATATAGTTTTAATATAATTTGTATTTTAAGTTTTAATTATTATTATTTACATATTTATATTAATACTTTTATATAAATAATATAAAAATAATATATTTATAAAATTGTATTTTTATAACTTTAGTTTTATTTTTATATTTTGTATCTTTTTATTCGTTTAAATTCGTAATTTGTATATTTATCGTTCGTTATATAGTTTTAAGTTTAGTATTTTGCCGTAGTTACTTTTATATTTCCAGATTTTTAGGCTTTGCCGTAAAATCCCTTAAGTGCTTTTCTTTAGATTAAGATTTATGCGCTTTAGAATTTTGCGACGCCGTTTATATATTTTAGTGCCTAAATTAAGTTAATTGCCGATTTCCTATAGAATTCCTTTTATGTTATAATACCTTTAGGCGCAACTTTTTAGATTTAATTTTTAGACTTTTAAGTTTCGACGTTTTTCTTTCTTATTTTTATTTTTCGACCTTTTTTGACGCTCTTTTTCTTTTTCGTTTCTACGCGCTAGTTTTTAGGATAAAGATTTTTACTTTTAAATTTTCGATGAAAAATTGTAAGCGATTAAATTAATAGACACCAATTTTCTAGTTCGTAGTAATAGTTGGATTTGTTAGTGGCGAGTTGTGGACTTCCAATTTAAAGGGTCCTGGCTACCTGCTGCATCTATTGGCTATTCGAAACGTGGGCAAAATCAGAAAAGTCTATTAATTTAAAATTTAAGTAATAAGTGTAGTATGGAAAATCTCGAAAATATTTTGGAAACTCTTTATGACATACGAAATCAATACTCTCAAACGGGTGTTGATGACAATTCGTTCGGTCAATCTTGGATCACGAACGACGAAACAATAACTGGTTGTGAAATTTGTGGAGATTATCACTCAACACGGGAATGTTATTATTACGTTCCTATGGAAAATTATGCACCCATGGAACCTAAATGGAATGATTATGAAGAATACAATTCAAATTGGGATTATTCCTAAGAATATATCCAAACTCAACAACCAGAAGACGAGGAAAATTATGTGTCTGAAAATTCTTTAGATTATATGAAAATCAAACTCGAAGAACTTGATGCTCAAAATGAACAAATGAGAGAATTTGTAAATAGGCAAGCTGAAACTCTATCAGATTACACACCTGTTGATCTGAGGAGTATTGTGCAAAAAAATCTCATATCATCGAATTTTGATGAATTCGAGAGCTCCGAAATCACCAATTATCCCGATGATACTTTTTATTCAGCTTTACCAATTTCACAACATATCGACACATTAGCCTCTACTGACGAAATCATCGACCCATCAATGGATGAAGAAGAAGTAAGGATGACAAATTGGTACTCTTGGGAAAACGATAACGTTGAAAATTTTACCCCCGAGACCAAAGTGGTGGGACCGATAAGTACCGTTAATGAAGAAGAATCTACTTCGATCCCGAAATTCACCATTTCACAACCTTCCAACCCAATATTCTCAATAGACGAGTTATCTACCGAAGATGAACTACGAGCTTTAATAGATAATGACACCTCGGATTTCACCCAATTAGGTAATAGAGGTGAAATCTTTGATCCCGAGAATGAACGGAAGGAAATGTTAGGAATTGTCCACCCTATAGTATGTATGTCGGTGTATATCGATCCATTTGACCAAGAACCAGAAAAGAGACATATCCATTTACTAAAAGCTACACTTAAAAAAGAATTAAGTAGTGACGTTCGGGTGGGTCTAAACTTTAAACCCATTGATATATTTTATACCACCCGAGATGTAAATAACTGGCTCACTATTTTAATTCGTGGAACTTATTCTACCGACTTCACATATCGTCAGCTAAGTATGGGGAAGTCTAACCCCACTTAACATTAAATTTGGAGTTCGGGTTAGTGCATAACTCGTTAATAAACATGCATAATAAGTAAGGGTAAAAGATGCATTTTCAAATATTAGCAAACAGTTCAGAAAAGCAACCGTTTTTGAAAAAAAAAACATGTGTGATAAAACAAGAAGGAATGAATGATGAGGCGCGCCATCTATCATTCGACGAGCTTTGTAATTACAAACTGGGTATTTTTAATCATTTTTCTACACTAATCACCCTTATGAATTTATAATTAGAGTCTGATTTCATGCAAATGAGGGCATTGCATGATCTCAAGTGTGGGGAAGGGTTATAAATTCTCTCAGGTTTATACTTGGTTTATTTTCTAAATTTTATGAAATTTTTTTAAAAAAATTTCAATTAAATGAATTCAAAATCATGTTTATACATATTTATGAACGATAAAACTAGGTGATAATACTGAAATTATTGTTACCCTAAAAAGAGGACATAAATTGAGAAACAACTAAAACGCTTGAATTTATTTATTAGAAATAAAAAGACGCATGAAAAAAGCCAAGTGTGGGGAGAATATACCAAGTTATTTAATTAAAAACTATCTATCACATGTTTCTGTAAAGTTTATTGCAGGTGCTTTTGTTTTGGACTATATTAACTGTTTTACCCGGTTTATTGTAATACATTTAAAAGAAAAGATGGATCTACACGATGAATCAATTCCATCATTAAGAGGAAGTAAAGTCTTCCGAAAAAGACACGCGCTTCTTGATTTTGGTCAGGAAGTTGTCGTCCAGACCAGCTGTAGGTTGATGAAAAATCTAGAAAAGTCATCTCTAAAATCAGCAGGAAATCCATGGACCTCAGCATCAAACAGGGTCGCTAAGTGGTCAGACTTATCCTATCCATGAGAGGATCTGTCTCGTAAAATGGGGAGGGCGCCGTGCAAATTAGCTTGATAAGACTAATGAATCAGACCCCCAGAAAGGATAATCTCCTTAAAGATTAAAAATCAGCTTTTAAGCCTGATATTACTCAATCCTTGAGATTGACCTTAAAGATTGAGAATTACAAACTCTTGGAATTCGATGATATCTAAACTCGAACTTGAACGAGAAAATATTTTGATCAAATTAAAACCGATTTGTTTTCTGAAAACCTATTTTCGATGCGTTCATTACCATTGAACGTAAAATCCTGAGAATTCATCAGAATTCATTAGGTCACCTGAACCAAATCGGGTGTCAACCGTAAGAACGGTGGTTGCATAGCATGGTCAGAGACAGGGTCTTGTGCCAGATCGAAAAATTATAGGGTGATCTTTATTATTGCTCCTACAAAGGATAGTAATTGCATCCGACACGTTTTTGACCATGATCATCTGCATGTCATTAGACATTGCCTTAACAGTTGCTTGTTAATCACTTTCCTTTACAACCGGACGGTAGTTTACCGAAAGGTAATATACGGAACAAGTATACTGGACGTGTTGCTTTCTTAATACAAGGATTAGCAAGTGGGTGACACAAAACCACAAGTTTTGAGCTAAAATTTTAAAAATCTGAAATCCACAAAATCCACAAAAACATTTTGCAAACACCGGTGAAGGGTTATTCCGGAAAACTTGTCTAGGGTAAAATCTAGCTTGAATTTTCAAAAGATCAAATGTTTTCATAAAGATCCAATTTCCTTAAAGGATCTAAATTTTTATAGTCATGTGGGACTGTAAACCACATTGTTACTATCATTATTTATACCACTGTATCAAAATCACTGATGTATAAAGTGTGAGAATAAAAAAGTGATTCGAGTGAAGTGTGATCTAATTTCAAGTTCTGTATTGCTTGAGGACAAGCAACGTTCAAGTGTGGGGATATTTGATAGTGCTCTAAATGAACATATATTTAGTATCAATATCCTTCCAATATGTAAAGTTTTTAGTTACTATTGTTCTATTTTTAAGTAATATTCGTTTA
This sequence comes from Rutidosis leptorrhynchoides, assembly GCF_046630445.1. NCBI lineage: Eukaryota > Viridiplantae > Streptophyta > Magnoliopsida > Asterales > Asteraceae > Rutidosis > Rutidosis leptorrhynchoides. Next base: position 40,109,178 of record NC_092343.1, read on the forward strand.
AATAAATAAGTGCGAAGACAAAAGAAGAAAACGACGATTTGAAGACGTAAACGTCCAAAAAGGTCAAATGTACAAGATACAATCCAAGTGGTTCAATTTATTGATGAATAACATCTAAAAATGACAAGAGTACAAGCCGCGGAACGCAAAGTACAAGATATCTAAGCGTACGAAAGGACGTTCGAAAATTCGGAACCGAGACATGAACCAACTATCAACGTACGAGACAACAGTCCTAAAATTTCAAGTCAACTATGCACAAGAATAAAATATAATATATAAATAATTATATAAATTATATATATATATATATATATATATATATATATATATATATATATATATATATATATATATATATATATATATATATATATATATATATATATATATATATATATATATATATTATATAATAAAACGTCGACAAGCAAAGTGCCAAAATAATTGTGAGCTGGAATTCGAAGCTTCGCACTCTCGGAGCTGTAAGGCACAAAAGTACCGCACTCGTAGAGCTGTACAGTTCAAAGTGGACCTATAAAAGCTCAAGCATTCTGCTCGAATTCTACACACCATATCAATTCAATCTCTCTATTTCTATAATATATATTATATATTTATAATATATATTTATAATATATATTAGTTTAGTTTTATATTAGTTAGTTTGGGTAATGTAAAAGTTATTTTACGGGTTTTAAAGTCGGAACTCTGTCCGTGTAACGCTACGCGATTAATAATCATTGTAAGTTAAATTATCCTTTTTCAATTATGTATCGTACTTAAGTTATTATTATGCTTATTTGAGCCGAAGTAATCGTGATGTTGGGCTAAATATTAAGACGGGGTTATTGGGCTTTGGACCATAATTGGGGTTTGAACAAAAGAACGACACTTGTGGAAATTGGACTATGGGCTATTAATGGGCTTTATATTTAATTAACTACATGATATCTTGTTAATTTAATATAAAGATTATAATTTTACGTATCTATAAATAACCACACATGCTTAATCGGGTACGGTGGGCGGGATATCTATAAATACCAATAATTGTTCATTTGACCGGACACGGGAATGGATTAATAGTCAATGGACTCGTTGAAACAGGGGTGGATTACATTCAAGGGTAATTGGTGTAATTGTTAACAAAGTATTGAAACCTTGGATTACACGCAGTCGATAACCTGGTGTATTCATTAAACAAAGTATTAAGACCTTGTTACAGTTCGAATCCCCAATTAGTTGGAATATTTGACTTCGGGTATAAGGTTAATTTGACGAAGACTCTCGCACTTTATAATTATGACCGATGGACTATTATGGACAAAACCAGATGGACATATCGAATAATTCAGGACAAAGGACAATTAACCCATGGTAATAAATTAAAATTAACACATCAAACATCATGATTACGGAAGTTTAAATAAGCATAATACTTTTATTTCATATTTCATCGTACCTTTATTTACTGTCATTTTAATTACTGCAATTTACTTTATCGCAATTTAAATTCTGTCATTTATATTATCGTCATTTATCTTTACGCTTAAAATATAAAATCGACAAACCGGTCATTAAACGGTAAAACCCCCCTTTTATAATAATATTACTATATATAATTATATATATTTTATACAAATATAGTTGTTAAAAATATAGTATGTAATTGCTAGCTCCCTGTGGAACGAACTAAACTTACTAAAAACTACACTACTCTACGATTAGGTACACTGCCTATAGTGTTGTAGCAAGGTTTAGGTATATCCCATCTGTAAATAAATAATTAAAACTTGTGTAATTTGTATCGTATTTCGTAATAAAAATATATAGTATTTCGTACCCCACGCTGCACATATCAACGGTATTCAAGTAGATTCGGGGAAGATAGAGACGGTGAAGAGTTGGGGACGACCGACTACGCCTACGAAAATTCGAAATTTTCTCGGATTGGCCGGTTATTATCGTCGGTTTATCCAAGACTTTTCTAAGATCGCTTCTCCATTGACGAAATTGACGAGGAAGAACGCGAAATTTAATTGGGAGAATGAGCAAGAAATTGCTTTTCAATTGTTAAAAGAGAAATTGTGTCAAGCTCCGGTGTTAGTGTTGCCGGAAGGTCTAACGACCCGTCCTAATCCATCTGGACAAATACATTACATTTGGTTACATTGCGAGGTTCTGACCTCTATATGATACATTTTACAAACATTGCATTCATTTTTAAATGACAAACTTTCATTTCAACTTAAGTTGACAGGCATGCATACCATTTCACAATATATCAAACTATAAATGACTTATAATAATCTTGTTGAACTCAATGACTTGAATGCAACATCTTTTGAAATATGTCATGAATGACTCCAAGTAATATCTCTAATATGAGCAAATGCACAGCGGACGATTTCTTTCATACCTGAGAATAAACATGCTTTCAAGTGTCAACCAAAAGGTTGGTGAGTTCATTAGTTTATCATAAACATTCATTTCCATCATTTTAATAGACCACAAGATTTTCATTTCTCATAAATATGCGTTCCATGAATAGAGACAAAAATAATCATTCATATGGTGAACACCTGGTAACCGACATTAACAAGATGCATATAAGAATATCCCCTATCATTCCGGGAAATCCTTTGGACATGATAAAACAACATCGAAGTACTAAAGTATCCGCAACCATGGATGGGGTTCGTTATGTAGTGACCCGAACTTTTCCATGTTTATATATATATTAAATGAAATTGTTATTTATATGATTAAGTGTTTCCAACATGTTAAGCAATCAAACTTGTTAAGACTTGATTAATTGAAATTGGTTTCATATAGACAATTGACCACCCAAGTTGATCGGCGATTCACGAACGTTAAAACTTGTAAAAACTATATGATGACATATATATGGATATATATATAGTTAACATGATATTATGATAAGTAAACATATCATTAAGTATATTAGCAATGAACTATATATGTAAAAACAAGACTACTAACTTAATGATTTTGAAATGAGACATATATGTAACGATTATCGTTGTAACGACATTTAATGTATATATATCATATTAAGATATATTAATACATCATGATATCATAATAATGTAACAATTTAACATCTCATTTGATTTAATAAACAATGGGTTAACAACATTTAACAAGATCGTTAACCTAAAGGTTTCAAAACAACACTTACATGTAACGACTCACGATGACTTAACGACTCAGTTAAAATGTATATACATGTAGTGTTTTAATATGTATTCATACACTTTTGAAAGACTTTAAGACACTTATCAAAATACTTCTACTTAATAAAAATTCTTACAATTACATCCTCGTTCAGTTTCATCAACAATTCTACTCGTATGCACCAGTATTCGTACTCGTACAATACACAGCTTTTAGATGTATGTACTATTAGTATATACACTCCAATGATCAGCTCTTAGAAGCCCATTTGAGTCACCTAACACATGTGGGAACCATCATTTGGCAACTAGTATGAAATATCTCATAAAATTACAAAAATATGAGTAATCATTCATGACTTATTTACATGAAAACAAAATTACATATCCTATATATCTAATCCATACACCAACGACCAAAAACACCCATAAACACTTTCATTCTTCAATTTTCTTCATCTATTTGATCTCTCTCAAGTTCTATCTTCAAGTTCTAAGTGTTCTTCATAAATTCTACAAGTTCTAGTTTCATAAAATCAAGAATACTTCCAAGTTTGCTAGCTTACTTCCAATCTTGTAGAGTGATCATCCAACCTCAAGAAATATTTTATTATTTACAGTAAGATATCTTTCTAATACAAGGTAATACTCATATTCAAACTTTGATTCAATTTCTATAACTATAACAATCTTATTTCGAGTGGAAATCTTACTTGAACTTGTTTTCGTGTCATGATTCTGCTTCAAGAACTTTCAAGCCATCCAAGGATCCTTTGGAGCTAGATCCATTTTTCTCATTTCTAGTAGCTTTATCCAGAAAACTTGAGGTAGTAATGATGTCAATAACATCATTCGGTTCCAACATATAAAGCTATCTCATTCGAAGGTTTAAACTTGTAATCACTAGAACATAGTTTAGTTAATTCTAAACTTGTTCGCAAACAAAAGTTAATCCTTCTAACTTTACTTTTAAAATCAACTAAACACATGTTCTATATCTATATTATATTCTAACTTAATGATTTAAAACTTAAAAACACGAAGAACACCGTAAAATCGGACATACGCCGTCGTAGTAACACCGCGGGCTGTTTTGGGATAGTTAATTAAAAACTATGATAAACTTTGATTTAAAAGTTGTTCTTTTGGAAAAATGATTTTTCTTATGAACATGAAACTATATCCAAAAATCATGGTTAAACTCAAAGTGAAAGTATGTTTTCCAAAATGGTCATCAAGATGTCGTTTTTCGACGGAAATGACTACCTCTTTAGTAATTGACATGTAACTTAAATTTCCGACTATAAACCTATACCTTTTCTGTTTAGATTCATAAAATAGAGTTCAATATGAAACCATAGCAATTTGATTCACTCAAAACGGATTTAAAATGAAGAAGTTATGGGTAAAACAAGATTGAATAATTTTTCTTGTTGTAGCAACGTGAAAATTGGTAACAAATCTATATTAATCATATCCTACCTAACTTATATTGTATTATACATGTATTCTAATATATTATGTAATCTTGGGATACCATAGACACGTATGCAAATGTTTTGACATATCATATCGACCCATGTGTATATATTATTTGGAACAACCATAAACACTCTATATGCAGTAATGTGGGAGTTAGCTATACAGGGTTGAGGTTGATTCCAAAAATATTTATACTTTGAGTTGTGATCTAGCCTGAGACGTGTATACACTGGGTCGTGGATTGATTCAAGATAATATATATCAATTTTTTTCTGTACATCTAACGTTGAACAACTAGTTGTAGGTTACTAACGAGGACAGCTGACTTAATAAACTTAAAACATCAAAATGTATTAAAAGTGTTGTAAATATATTTTGAATATACTTTGATATATATGTACATATTTGTTATAGGTTCGTGAATCGACCAGTGACCAAGTCTTACTTCCTGACGAAGTAAAAATCTGTGAAAGTGAGTTATAGTCCCACTTTTAAAATCTAATATTTTTGGGATGAGAATACATGCAGGTTTTATAAATGATTTACAAAATAGACACAAGTACGTGAAACTACATTCTATGGTTGAATTATCAAAATCGAATATGCCCCTTTTTATTAAGTCTGGTAATCTAAGAATTAGGGAACAAACACCCTAATTGACGCGAATCCTAAAGATAGATCTATTGGGCCTAACAAACCCCATCCAAAGTACCGGATGCTTTAGTACTTCGAAATTTATATCATATCCGAAGGGTGTCCCGGAATGATGGGGATATTCTTATATATGTTTCTTGTTAATGTCGGTTACCAGGTGTTCACCATATGAATAATTTTTATCTCTATGCATGGGATGTGTATTGAAATATGAAATCTTGTGGTCTATTGTTACGATTTGATATATATAGGTTAAACCTATAACTCACCAACATTTTTGTTGACGTTTAAAGCATGTTTATTCTCAGGTGAATACTAAGAGCTTCCGCTGTTGCATACTAAAATAAGGACAAGTTTTGGAGTCCATGCTTGTATGATATTGTATAAAAACTGCATTCAAAAAACGTATTTCGATGTAACATATTTGTATTGTAAACCATTATGTAATGGTCGTGTGTAAACAGGATATTTTAGATTATCATTATTTGATAATCTACGTAAAGCTTTTTAAACCTTTATTGACGAAATAAAGGTTATGGTTTGTTTTAAAAATGAATGCAGTCTTTGGAAAAATGTCTCATATAGAGGTCAAAACCTCGTAACGAAATCAATTAATATGGAACGTTTTTAATCAATAAGAACGGGACATTTCAGTTGGCATCAGAGCTGGTATAACACTGTCCATGTGTGGCGGGTTAGTCGTAAAGGAGGTTCTCACAGTGTTACCTGTGACGAAGCATTGGCTCTTACTCCTTGCGATCCCTTACGAGGGTTGGCAGTAGCCGAGAGGCAGGCCCTAAAATCAGTATCTGAGGTACACTCAGTGGTCACCAGGCGGTTAGCTGAGAAGGCACTGGGTGGGACGGTGGTTGTCCCCAACTATTTCAGTTGGTATCCGAGCGTTGGTCTTAGAGAACCAGAAAATTTGCATTAGTGTGTCTTATCGAGTTTGTTAGGATGCATTAGTGAGTTTGGACTTTGATCGTGTTTTCTTTAAAAATGATTGCTTAACATTTTTGTTGGAAACTATATATTATTAACATGTATATATTATGTGATATATTAATCTCTTAACATGTTTAATATTATGTGATAGATGTCTACCTCTAGCACAAATCCCATTGACTCACCTAATAATAACGAAGAGTCAAATATATATTGGACTGATTCACAAGTTCCCGAAGAGGAACCGAAAGAAGAATCAGAACCGGAAGAAGAATCAGAACCGGAAGAGGAGGAACCGGAGGAGGAGGAACCGGAAGAAGAAATTGAACCGGTGGGGGAAATAATAAAACAGTTAAGTAAAAGAAAATCCTCAACCAACCGACCAAGGTTAATTATGGTCAATGGTGTTTCTGCCAATGAAGCAAAATATTGGGAGGATTACCAATTCTCTGATGAATCGGATCCCGACAAGGATTCCGATGATGTTATAGAAATTACCCCAACATAATTTAATAAGGCAAAAGAGAACAATAAGGGAAAGGGCATAAAAATAAAGAAATTTGATTCCAAACTCGATGAACTTTATATGTATCGTCAACCCCCAAAGTCCTTAAGTTGTAACAATGACCCGGGAACCTCTAAACCACCAGGTTTTTCTAAACCGTTGTGGAAAATGACAGCTCGTATTAGGGGAACATCATATATCCCTAAAAACTTAGCAAAAAGAACCAAGTTCGAAGAAGAAGAAACGAGTGAGTCGGAATAAGATAATTGTATTCGTGCGGTGTAATATATGTAATATAGTGTGCTTATGCTTTATGATATATGTAAAAACTGCTTGTATTAATAAGTATCTTTTATGAATCTAACTCTTGTCTATTTTACAGTATAAAAACACAAAATGGATAGACAACCCAATATTTTAGAAGACCTACCCGGAGACATGATTGATGAAATCTTGTCAAGAGTCGGTCAGAATTCTTCGGCACAAATATTTACGGCGAAATCAGTTTGTAAGACATTCGAAGAACATTCCAAGAATGCCTTGGTTTATAAGAGACTTACATTTAAAAGATGGGGGATATCACATTGGGAAACCCATAAGTTACGATGTGTTTACTTTGACGCATATATTGCGGGGAACCCAAGTGCTATTTTACGCAACGGGTTAAGAAATTATTTTGACTCAATGTATCCGAACATAGGACTTCATGATTTAGAAAAAGCGGCTAACATGCAACATAAAGAAGCATGCTATGCTTACGGGTTATTAATGTTCGCTTCTCACCAAAGTGAGAAAAAGAACATCGGGCTACAACTATTAAACAAAACGTTCCCACATGTGACGGAGTCGGTAATTGGGGTAAGAAATGAGGTTTTTAGGTTGTTACGAGACTGTTGGTCATTACGTAACCTTCATCCTTTTGACGATGTTACAACACGTTGTCTTACTATCGGTCACAACGGTTATGTTCCACAAGACCAAGGATGGGAAGTAGTCCTAGTAAAACCAGAATGCATGACTTGTTTCTGGACGTATGAATTACGTGTCTTTATTGCCTTTGCTGAACGACTTGTGTACTAGCTATAATTATCTTCACAACTATCTTGTATCAAAGTTATTGTGTGCTATATTTCATGCTATATGTAAAATAAGCGGTATTGTAAGTTTGTAAAATATTGTATAAAAGTTTGAACACGAAATATTATTATAATCAGTTTTTCATATAGAATTGTAGTAGTTGAATTGTATATTAGCTACTAAGTATGAACTTAACGGGTAAGTACTACCCGAATTTAAACTTATAAAACGCTAATATGAAGAAAAAGCTTTTATAAATGAGTTCATATTATGCTACGAGATACTATTGACTACTCTTAATATTCTGTATGATTAACTTGTTTCATTTGACTATTTTGAAGGAAATGGCACCGACTACTCGACACACCTTGAATATGAGCGAAGAGGAATTTCGTGCCTTTCTTGCTTCAAACATAGCCGCAGTACAGGCTGCGCTACATACCAACAATAACCTTGGATCTAGCAGTACAAGAAATCGTGTAGGATGCACCTACAAAGAATTCACTGCCTGCAAACCTTTGGAATTTGATGGAACCGAACGACCGATCGGATTGAAACGGTGGACCGAGAAGGTCGAATCGGTGTTTGCCATAAGTAAGTGTACTGAAGAGGACAAAGTGAAGTACGCTACGCATACCTTCACAGGTACTGCGTTAACATGGTGGAATACCTATCTAGAGCAAGTGGGACAAGATGATGCTTACGCACTACCGTGGTCAGCATTCAAGCACTTGATGAACGAGAAGTACCGTCCCAGAACTGAGGTCAATAAGCTCAAGACAGAACTTAGAGGGTTACTAACCCAAGAATTTGATATTACCACGTACGAAAGACGATTCACAGAATTGTGCCTATTGTATCCGATAGCGTTCGAAGATGAGGAAGAGAAGATCGACGCGTTTGTGAAAGGATTACCGGAAAGAATCCAAGAAGATATAAGTTCACACGAGCCCGCCTCCATACAACAGGCATGTAGAATGGCTCATAAACTAGTGAACCAGATTGAGGAAATAATTAAAGAATAGGCGGTGGAAGAGGCCAATGTGAAGCAAATCAAAAGAAAGTGGGAGGAAAACGGTGATAAGAATCACCAATACAATAACAACAGCAATTACAACAATAATCGCAACAACTATCCCAACAATCGCAACATCAATCGCAACTACAACAAACGGCCCAACAACAACAACAATAACAACAACAACAACAACAACAACAACAACAACAACTACAACAATCATCCTAACAACAATAACAACCGAAACAACAACAACAACAATCAGAAGCAGCTATGCCAAAGGTGTGAAAAGTATCACTCGGGGTTCTGCACCGAATTTTGCAACAAGTGTAAAAGAAATGGTCATAGCGCGGCGAAGTGTGAGGTCTACGGACCAGGGGTTAACAGAACGAAAGGAACAAATGGTGTCGGAACGAGTAATGGCGGAGCAAGTAGTGTCGGAGAAAGTTATGCCAATGTAGTTTGTTATAAATGTGGAAAACCGGGCCACATTATTAGAAATTGCCCGAACCAGGAGAACACGAATGGACAAGGCCGCGGAAGAGTTTTCAATATTAATGCGGCAGAGGTACAGGAAGACCCGGAGCTTGTTACGGGTACGTTTCTTATTGATAATAAATCTGCTTACGTTTTATTTGATTTGGGTGCGGATAGAAGCTATATGAATAGAGATTTTTGTGCTAAATTAAGTTGTCCATTGACACCGTTGGATAGTAAATTTTTACTCGAATTAAAAAACGGTAAATTAATTTCAGCAGATTATATATGCCAGAATCGAGAAATTAAACTGGGTAGCGAAATATTTAAGATTGATTTGATACCAGTAGAGTTAGGGAGTTTTGATGTAATAGTTGGCATGGACTGGCTGAAGAAGGTGAAAGCAGATATCGTATGTTATAAAAATGCAATTCGCATTGTACGAGAAGAAGGAGAACCCTTAATGGTGTACCGAGAAAAGGGCAACACGAAGCTACATCTTATTAGTAATTTGAAGGCACAAAAACTGATAAGAAAAGGTTGCTATGCTGTTCTAGCACACGTCGAGAAAGTACAAACTGAAAAAAAGAGCATCAATGATGTTCCCATCGCAAAAGAATTTCCCGATGTATTTCTGAAAGAATTACCGGGACTACTTCCACATCGATCTGTTGAATTTCAAATAGATCTTGTACCAGGAGCTGCATCAATAGCTCGTGCTCCTTATAGACTCGCACCCAGCGAGATGAAAGAACTGCAAAGTCAACTGCAAGAACTATTAGAACGTGGTTTCATTCGACCAAGCACATCACCATGGGGAGCTCCTATTTTGTTTGTCAAGAAGAAGGATGGTACATTTAGGTTGTGTATTGACTACAGAGAGTTGAACAAACTTACCATCAAAAACCGTTATCCACTGCCGAGAATTGACGACTTATTTGATCAACTACAAGGCTCGTCGGTTTATTCGAAGATCGATTTACGTTCTGGATATCATCAAATGCGAGTAAAGGAGGATGATATTCCAAAAACTGCTTTTAGGACGCGTTATGGTCATTACGAGTTTATGGTTATGCCGTTTAGATTGACTAACCCACCAGCTGTGTTCATGGACCTTATAAACCGAGTGTGTGGGCCATATCTTGACAAGTTTGTCATTGTTTTCATCGATGACATACTTATTTACTCAAAGAATGATCAAGAGCACGAAGAACATTTGAGAAAGGTGCTAGAAGTATTGAGGAAAGAAAAACTGTACGCTAAGTTTTCAAAATGTGCATTGTGGTTAGAAGAAGTTCAATTCTTCGGTCACATAGTGAACAAAGAAGGTATCCAGGTGGACCTGGCAAAGATCGAAACAGTTGAAAAGTGGGAAACCCCGAAAACTCCAAAACACATACGCCAATTTTTAGGGCTGGCTGGTTATTACAGGAGATTCATCCAAGATTTTTCCAAAATAGCAAAACCCTTGACTGCATTAACGCATAAAGGGAAGAAATTTGAATGGAAGGATGAACAAGAGTGTAAGACCCAAATATTGATTGTACATAATGTATTTATGGTGTATGATGCGTGTATGAAGTGTACGTGTTGCTTGCTCGAACGTCGAAGGAAACTGGACGTTGTCCGAAGTGACAAGGTGTGTACGTATCTTTTCAACCCCAAATAAAGTTTGTGTTGATGTTCCAAAGCCTTACCATTGGAAAGTAAATCTTATCACGTTTCCAACGATATTTGATTCATCGAAAACGGAGCTACGGTCAAAAAGTTATGGCCAAAACAAGAAACTGAAAACTGACCTGAAGGTTGGAGCGGCGCTCCACCTTTCGGCGCGGCGCGCCGAACCCGTCTGATGCAATTTTCAGCCTTTTTAAAAGGTCTAAATGAAGGGTACTTTGGTCTTTTCACTTGGGATCGGTTTGGGGTCATCAAAACTGATCCTTTGATCAGTTTGGATCACATTTTCACTCATCAAACACTCCCAACCTTATCTAGTGAGAGAGTAAGAGTTTTAGAGAGAGAGAGGTGGATTTAGAGAAGAAGGAGGCGGATTCTCATCAAAGCTCGAGTTCTAAAATTGTTCCTCTAGTTCTTGGCTACGCGGTGATAGTATTGGTAAGCTCAAACTCCGAATTTCATCTATTTGATTTGATATTCAAGTTAGGGTTTGAGTTAGTTTGATGAAAAACCCTTTTAGATGATGAAATGGGTTTAGTGATGCTAGTAATTGGGTTTATTGTTAATTGTTGGTGGATTTTGGGTTGGTGAACTAATTGGCCATGTTTAGGACTTGAAATTGAGTTTAATCACTTAAGTTAGTGATTATGGAAGTATTGAAACCCATTTAAGGTTATTTGGTTGACTAATTGTGACTTTGGGTCAAATTAGGGTTTGGTGGTGATTATGACCCATTTGGCGATTTAATGAGGTTTATAAACTTAAAATGGATTAAGTTGAAGTATTAAACCGAGTTAAATGTGTTTTGGTGTTAAAACTTGTAAATGGTGAGATTTTGACTTAATGGGTCAAAACTAGGGTTTTAGTGTCAAAATGGGTATGACGCGTGTTTAACACTTGAGTTCGGGTTTAATTGGCGTATTAGGACCATTCTCACTTGTGTTAGTGATTATTGGTTAGTTTTGGGCACGGTTTGTGCTTGGAAGTGCATTTGGGTCGAAATTGCACTAAGTGACGAATTGGGTTGATTTGTAAATCCACTCTAAGTGTATTGTTGTAATTGTGATAATGGAATAGGTACTTTCCATTGGCGAGTTGCGGATTACTTGGAAGCATTCTTCAAGACTTCAAGGTGAGTGATAATATCCTATGTGCATATGTATGTGTAGGATGGGTGCGGGTCGGGTGAAGTGATTCTCGGCTATAGAGCTCACTTCACATATAGATGGATTTGATGGACTTTTGTATGAGTCCAATTGGCACGGTTGTGCGTTTTGGTTGACCATCTTTGGCGAAGTACGCGTTCGCGTGTACATTATCACACGTGGTTGTGATGTGGTTGATATAACCCCAATGGCGAAGGGTATAATATTGAGAAGTGAATCGCGTGTGTATTCGGATTCACGATGACGCGTGTGGTTTCGGTCATCTTATTGTATTGTGAAAATGAATCTCGTGTAGTTCGGATTCATGGTGACTCGTGTAGTTCGGTCATCTTATTGAGGTAGTAATCTCGTGTGGTTTCGGATTACTAAGGCTCGTGTAGTTCGGCCAACCTCGATGTTGTGAAGATAGTAATCTCGTGTGGTTTCGAATTACTAAGGCTCGTGTAGTTCGGCCAATCTTCATTGTGGTATTTGGTTCTCGGTATTCGGTTAAGGTGTTAACCTTGTTTGTTTATATTGTTATATATTAATGTATTGTTGTGTTGTAGCTAACCCTCCGGGTGTAGCTATTTGGCGTTGTTCACATCGTCGTTGGTGAACTTATATTGTTGTTGTATCTTTAGCTCGTTGCTTAGAGATCGTACGGTATGCTTAGTGTAGTGCCTTATATGGATGCCTCGGTATGCGGTATTTGTTATTTTGTGGCGTGTCCATTTTATACATATATATGTATATAGTATATTATCATTCACTAAGCGTTAGCTTACCCTCTCGTTGTTGACTCTTTTTATAGATTGCATGCGGATGGTGGCTCGGGTAAGCGCGAGGATTAGAGGACTTGCATAGTTTGCGTAGAAGGCTTGCTTTTGGATTTATTAGGATTGGGTAGCGTATCCCCAATCGTCATGCTCGGCTTTGTTTTGTATTAAAAGTCTTATGGTCGAAAATTGTATTTTGATACTTAAAGGGTAATTTGGGTCGATGTGGGCCCCGCTTCGTAAACATAATTTTATTAATAGAACGTGCTAGTTTTTATATATGGAACATGGGGTTAAAAGCGTTACGCCTAAATATGTCGGGAACTAGTCAAACATTTTCACGTTTAAAGACTTTCCGGACAGACAGGTTTGGCGCGCCGCGCACCCCTGGTGGCGCGCCGCGCCAGGTGGCAGTTCAGCAAAATTTTTTTTTTGTAATTTTACACGTTTTAATCGCGGGTTGGTTTGGGTTGTTACAAGTGGTATCAGAGCATGGTCTAAGGGATTTAGGTGACTTGAGATAGGTGCCTAGACTTAGACTTGTGTGTGCTTAAATTGTTGCGGGACTTGTAGGATTACGGGTCGGAATGGGTTTGGTTAGTGCCTTGGCTATAGGTTGACTAACGTTTATATTAGTAATGCGGATATTATTAATATGTTGTTGTGTTGTGATAATAATTCTCGCGTGTGTTTGTACCGCGTAGAATTTTGGTTGTGTTTGTGTATATCATCGAGCGAGACGGTCGTTGTACTAACGAGTCGATGCGGCATGTGTGCGTAATAAGAACTTGCAAACCTTATTACGGGTACAAATCGTGTCTAACAAGTGATGTACGATGAGTGTTTAGCAAGATGGGGCTGTGTCGTGCGTACGGTTTTACACGTTCGTGGACTAATCGTTTTGCATTCTTTAGAATGACGACGCGAAACGAGACCGAGGCGAATGACGTGGAGTTTAACGCTAGGGTTGCGGCCGCCGTTGCGGAGCAAATGGGTGCGTTAGAAGAAAGAATGGAAAGGAGGTATTCCGAACTTCAAAGTAGTGGTGAAATGGAGCGTTATCTTAAGAGCTTCATGAGGACTAAACCCCCTATGTATGACGGAAAGCCGGATCCTTTGGTAAGCACAACTTGGATTTCGGATGTCGAAGGGTGTTTCCGTACTATTGATTGCCCTCCCGAGAGAAAGACGAGACTCGCTACGAGTTTGTTGCGGGGTAGGGCAAGGGATTGGTTGGATGGTAAGATTGATCTTGTCGGTGGCGAGACGTTTATGGCTTTATCGTGGGACGACTTTAAGGAGGAATTCTTCGAGGAGTTCCGAACTTCGGCCGACTTGTGGGAATTGCGTAATGAGTTACGAAATTTGCGACAAGGATCTATGGATTTGAGTACTCTCAAGACGACCTTTATGGCGAAGGCTCGTTTTTGTCCGGAGTATTTGGGGAATGATCGTTTGTTGATGGGAGATTTCTATCGGACCTTGAATGATGACTTGAAAAGTAAAATTAGCCGGGGTCAAGCGAAATCATTTTCGGAATTATTCGACTTGGCTAGAGGTTTCGAGTCGTATTCACGATCGAAAAAGGGTGAACCTTCAAGTGAGCGAAGGGTCGTTTCTTATGGTGCTCCGAGTAAGAGGGCTAAGGGTCCGAGTGTGAGCACGGGTGGTACGCGAACGGGTATGTCGGATTCTAGTACGGCTAGATGTTACAATTGTGGCGTGAGGGGTCACAAGTCTTGGGAATGTTCGGTACCAAAGGGTGATGGTATGGTGTGCTTTAATTGCCAAAAAGAAGGACATCGTAAGTCGGAATGTCCCAAGTTAGCGGGGACGGGTGCAGCCCGGAGACGTTAAGGTACGTTTAATTTTGATAAATATGTCTTTTGATTATTTATTAAATGCCGTTTGAGTTTGAGTTGCGTGCCTTTGTTGTGCATGTTATGCTATGGGTGACGTTCCTAATGGAAGTACCCTATGTTGATGTTTGATTGACGGGCGAAGGGCGTAAGACTTGGCGTAACCAAGCATTCCTTAGTATTTGGAAAATGTCTCTACCAAGCCATGGAAATGAGTTTTGGTGTTCGGATGTTAGAGCATGTTCGCTCTCGTGTTGAAGTTGATGAACCATGAGGTTCGACGGGTGGGATGAAACCCGAGAAATCGAGTGTTTTGGATCTCGATGTATGTTGGTAAAGGATTCTACGTGACGCGACATTAGGTGCCTCTTTTATACCTACTAGCGTGGTGTTCGACTCCGATTGTGTTGCGGTTACATTGTACTTAGGGTACCGAAGTGAAACCCTTAGGTTCATGAGTGATCGGGTGAAATTCGACAAACTAAAGCAATTGGATGATTGCGAGTGTATAGTTCGTGTAATTTGTGGTACACTTTTCGTTCGAAATGTTCAAGGATAGGTTAGGATTCTTGGTATGCTCAAAGTTGGAACAAGACATGGTGATGGGCCGTGCGAACCCAATTATTGGTAAAGTCTACCTTTGGTAGCATTGTATAGGTGTACGAGATGCGGTTATGGAACGTAATTCCAAGTGGAGGAGTTACACTCCCGCACGAGGAGGTTTTAGTGTGAGATTTCGGACAATGTTTTAGTAAACCGAAACTTGTGTCGGGACCTAGATTTGGTCGATTTGTGGTAGAGTACAATTTCGGATAAATTGTACTTATGGTTTGGATTTGAATCATCACCGAGGTGGTAACGTGGTAAATATCGTTGAGAGATAATGGACGTGTTTGGCGAGCAAGGGGAAATCCTCCGGTTAAGGGAGGTGTGTGTCGGGTTCTTTTGTGGAGAATTATTGTTTGGTACCTATGTTTGGTATAGGTGGTTCTTGCTCGATTATGGTATGGTTGTTTGATGAAGTATGATCTTTAGGGTCCGCTGACTTCATCATGGGAATACGTGATTGGTGGAGCATGACTTTCGGGGTCCGCTGACTTCATCATGAGCGTGGTGTTATATCGGTGAAGCATGATCTTCGGGTCCGCTGACTTCATCCGGTGTTGTGATTGGTAGAGCATGACCTTCGGGGTCCGCTGACTTCATCAAGGGAGTAGTGTTATGTCGGTATGGTGTAACACTATCGGGAAATGCGAGTACCGGTGGGAAATGTGAGTACCATTCCTGTGTTGAGATTGTGGATCGCGTGTGTTTTCGGATTCACGATGACGCATGTAGTTCGGTCATCTTATTGGAATGAATCTCGTCTAGTTCGGATTCATGGTGACTCGTGTAGTTCGGTCATCTTATTGAGGTAGTAATCTCGTGTGGTTTCGGATTACTAAGGCTCGTGTAGTTGGGCCAACCTCGATGTTGTGGAAGTGAATCTCGTGTAGTTCGGATTCACAAATGACTCGTGTGGTTTCGGTCATTGTATTGAGGAGTGAGTCTCGTGTAGTTCGGATTCACAAATGACTCGTGTAGTTCGGTCATTCCTCCGTGATAGTGACTCTCGTGTAGTTCGGATTCACTATGGCGCGTGTAGTTCGGCCATTCCCGATTGTTGTTGTGGTGAAGGTAGTGAGTCGCGTGTAGTTCGGATTCACTAGGGCGCGTGTGTTTTCGGCCAGCCTTCGTGTCGTGTGATCTATTGGTTGTTTGATACACCAATGGTAGGGTCGTAAGCACCATGTTGCGGGAACTATCGGTCGTTTTATACGTCGATGGTGGGGTCGTGAGGACCATGTGGTGGGATTAGTGAGGCGATAGCCGTGTTTCGCTCACATGTTTGTTACGGGTGTGACGATGGTTGATTTCGTACACCTTGGGTTTTGCGTTTCCATAGTCGTTTTGGGCGCTATCGGTTCTAGCCGTTAGATTATGATGTTACGGTTGTTGTGTATTGGTCGTATGGCGCACTACAAGGGATGTTTAGTGATTGGTGTAATCCGTAAGGGTTCGTTTGGTTCGGTCTTCATCGTTTCGGGTTGTTGACCTTAGGTCGATATTTGGTTGTTTTTAGCATTGTACTTGGAAAGGGTACACTATAGGGTTGATAACTCGGTACGAGATCGGTTGAGTTTTCCTGATGAATGGGGGATTGAGCAGGTTTTAGTGCTCGGATTTTAGTTTCGATAAAATTGCGGGTGACGATTTTAGTTGTTAAAGGCGATTCATTGGGAAGAATTGCTTAGAAAAGTCGGATTGGGACTTATAATTGAGGACCGTTGAGTAATTCTGAATTGGTTAAGTGGAGAAGATCACGAGGACGTGATCGAGTTTAAGTGGGGGAGAGTTGTAAGACCCAAATATTGATTGTACATAATGTATTTATGGTGTATGATGCGTGTATGAAGTGTACGTGTTGCTTGCTCGAACGTCGAAGGAAACTGGACGTTGTCCGAAGTGACAAGGTGTGTACGTATCTTTTCAACCCCAAATAAAGTTTGTGTTGATGTTCCAAAGCCTTACCATTGGAAAGGAAATCTTATCACGTTTCCAACGATATTTGATTCATCGAAAACGGAGCTACGGTCAAAAAGTTATGGCCAAAACAAGAAACTGAAAACTGACCTGAAGGTTGGAGCGGCGCTCCACCTTTCGGCGCGGCGCGCCGAACCCGTTTGATGCAATTTTCAGCCTTTTTAAAAGGTCTAAATGAAGGGTACTTTGGTCTTTTCACTTGAGATCGGTTTGGGGTCATCAAAACTGATCCTTTGATCAGTTTGGATCACATTTTCACTCATCAAACACTCCCAACCTTATCTAGTGAGAGAGTAAGAGTTTTAGAGAGAGAGAGGTGGATTTAGAGAAGAAGGAGGCGGATTCTCATCAAAGCTCGAGTTCTAAAGTTGTTCCTCTCGTTCTTGGCTACGCGGTGATAGTATTGGTAAGCTCAAACTCCGAATTTGATCTATTTGATTTGATATTCAAGTTAGGGTTTGAGTTAGTTTGATGAAAAACCCTTTTAGATGATGAAATGGGTTTAGTGATGCTAGTAATTGGGTTTATTGTTAATTGTTGGTGGATTTTGGGTTGGTGAACTAATTGGCCATGTTTAGGACTTGAAATTGAGTTTAATCACTTAAGTTAGTGATTATGGAAGTATTGAAACCCATTTAAGGTTATTTGGTTGACTAATTGTGACTTTGGGTCAAATTAGGGTTTGGTGGTGATTATGACCCATTTGGCGATTTAATGAGGTTTATAAACTTAAAATGGATTAAGTTGAAGTATTAAACCGAGTTAAATGTGTTTTGGTGTTAAAACTTGTAAATGGTGAGATTTTGACTTAATGGGTCAAAACTAGGGTTTTAGTGTCAAAATGGGTATGACACGTGTTTAACACTTGAGTTCGGGTTTAATTGGCGTATTAGGACCATTCTTACTTGTGTTAGTGATTATTGGTTAGTTTTGGGCACGGTTTGTGCTTGGAAGTGCATTTGGGTCGAAATTGCACTAAGTGACGAATTGGGTTGATTTGTAAATCCACTCTAAGTGTATTGTTGTAATTGTGATAATGGAATAGGTACTTTCCATTGGCGAGTTGCGGATTACTTAGAAGCATTCTTCAAGACTTCAAGGTGAGTGATAATATCCTATGTGCATATGTATGTGTAGGATGGGTGCGGGTCGGGTGAAGTGATTCTCGGCTATAGAGCTCACTTCACATATAGATGGATTTGATGGACTTTTGTATGAGTCTAATTGGCACGGTTGTGCGTTTTGGTTGACCATCTTTGGCGAAGTACGCGTTCGCGTGTACATTATCACACGTGGTTGTGATGTGGTTGATATAACCCCAATGGCGAAGGGTATAATATTGAGAAGTGAATCGCGTGTGTATTCGGATTCACGATGACGCGTGTGGTTTCGGTCATCTTATTGTATTGTGAAAATGAATCTCGTGTAGTTCGGATTCATGGTGACTCGTGTAGTTCGGTCATCTTATTGAGGTAGTAATCTCGTGTGGTTTCGGATTACTAAGGCTCGTGTAGTTCGGCCAACCTCGATGTTGTGAAGATAGTAATCTCGTGTGGTTTCGGATTACTAAGGCTCGTGTAGTTCGGCCAATCTTCATTGTGGTATTTGGTTCTCGGTATTCGGTTAAGGTGTTAACCTTGTTTGTTTATATTGTTATATATTAATGTATTGTTGTGTTGTAGCTAACCCTCCGGGTGTAGCTATTTGGCGTTGTTCACATCGTCGTTGGTGAACTTATATTGTTGTTGTATCTTTAGCTCGTTGCTTAGAGATCGTACGGTATGCTTAGTGTAGTGCCTTATATGGATGCCTCGGTATGCGGTATTTGTTATTTTGTGGCGTGTCCATTTTATACATATATATGTATATAGTATATTATCATTCACTAAGCGTTAGCTTACCCTCTCGTTGTTGACTCTTTTTATAGATTGCATGCGGATGGTGGCTCGGGTAAGCGCGAGGATTAGAGGACTTGCATAGTTTGCGTAGAAGGCTTGCTTTTGGATTTATTAGGATTGGGTAGCGTATCCCCAATCGCCATGCTCGGCTTTGTTTTGTATTAAAAGTCTTATGGTCGAAAATTGTATTTTGATACTTAAAGGGTAATTTGGGTCGATGTGGGCCCCGCTTCGTAAACATAATTTTATTAATAGAACGTGCTAGTTTTTATATATGGAACATGGGGTTAAAAGCGTTACGCCTAAATATGTCGGGAACTAGTCAAACATTTTCACGTTTAAAGACTTTCCGGACAGACAGGTTTGGCGTGCCGCGCACCCCTGGTGGCGCGCCGCGCCAGGTGGCAGTTCAGCAAAAAATTTTTTTTTGTAATTTTACACGGTTTAATCGCGGGTTGGTTTGGGTTGTTACAAAGAGAAAGCATTTCAATTGTTGAAGAAAAAGTTAACTACGGCACCTATATTGTCATTACCTGAAGGGAATGATGATTTTGTGATATATTGTGATGCCTCAAAGAAAGGTCTCGGTTGTGTATTAATGCAACGAACGAAGGTAATTACTTATGCATCTAGACAATTGAAGATTCACGAGCAAAATTATACGACACATGATTTGGAATTAGGCGCGGTTGTTTTTGCATTAAAGACTTGGAGGCACTACTTATATGGGGTCAAAAGTATTATATATACTGACCACAAAAGTTTTCAACACATATTTAATCAGAAACAACTGAACATGAGGCAGCGTAGGTAGATTGAATTGTTGAATGATTACGACTTTGAGATTCGTTACCACCCGGGGAAGGCAAATGTGGTAGCCGACGCCTTGAGTAGAAAGGACAGAGAACCCATTCGAGTAAAATCTATGAATATAATGATTCACAATAACCTTACTACTCAAATAAAGGAGGCGCAACAAGGAGTTTTAAAAGAGGGAAATTTAAAGAATGAAATACCCAAAGGATCGGAGAAGCATCTTAATATTCGGGAAGATGGAACCCGGTATAGGGCTGAAAGAATTTGGGTACCAAAATTTGGAGATATGAGAGAAATGGTACTTAAAGAAGCTCATAAAACCAGATACTCAATACATCCTGGAACGGAAAAGATGTACAAGGATCTCAAGAAACATTTTTGGTGGCCAGGTATGAAAGCCGATGTTGCTAAATACGTAGGGGAATGTTTGACGTGTTCTAAGGTCAAAGCGGAGCATCAGAAACCATCAGGTCTACTTCAACAGCCCGAAATCCCGGAATGGAAATGGGAAAACATTACCATGGATTTCATCACTAAATTGCCAAGGACTGCAAGTGGTTTTGATACTATTTGGGTAATAGTTGATCGTCTCACCAAATCAGCACACTTCCTGCCAATAAGAGAAGATGACAAGATGGAGAAGTTAGCACGACTGTATTTGAAGGAAGTTGTCTCCAGACATGGAATACCAATCTCTATTATCTCTGATAGGGATGGCAGATTTATTTCAAGATTCTGGCAGACATTACAACAAGTATTAGGAACTCGTCTAGACATGAGTACTGCCTATCATCCACAAACTGATGGGCAGAGCGAAAGGACGATACAAATGCTTGAAGACATGCTACGAGCATGTGTTATTGATTTCAGAAACAGTTGGGATCGACATCTACCGTTAGCAGAATTTTCCTACAACAACAGCTATCATTCAAGCATTGAGATGGCGTCGTTTGAAGCACTTTATGGTAGAAAGTGTAGGTCTCCAATTTGTTAGAGTGAAGTGGGGGATAAACAGATTACGGGTCCGGAGATAATACAAGAAACTACCGAGAAGATCATCCAAATTCAACAACGGTTGAAAACCGCCCAAAGTCGACAAAAGAGCTACACCGACATTAAAAGAAAAGATATAGAATTTGAAATTGGAGAGATGGTCATGCTTAAGGTTGCACCTTGGAAAGGTGTTGTTCGATTTGGTAAACGAGGGAAATTAAATCCAAGGTATATTGGACCATTCAAGATTATTGATCGTGTCGGACCAGTAGCTTACCGACTTGAGTTACCTCAACAACTCGCGGCTGTACATAACACTTTCCACGTCTTGAATTTGAAGAAATGTTTTGCTAAAGAAGATCTCACTATTCCGTTAGATGAAATCCAAATCAACGAAAAACTTCAATTCATCGAAGAACCTGTCGAAATAATAGATCGTGAGGTTAAAAGACTTAAGCAAAACAAGATACCAATTGTTAAGGTTCGATGGAATGCTCGTAGAGGGACCGAGTTCACCTGGGAATGAGAAGATCAGATGAAGAAGAAATACCCGCATTTATTTCCAGAAAATACGTCAACACCTCCAACTGCTTAAAATTTCGGGACGAAATTTATTTAACGTGTAGGTACTGTAGTGACCCAAACTTTTCCATGTTTATATATATATATATATATATATTAAATGAAATTGTTATTTACATGATTAAGTGTTTCCAACATGTTAAGCAATCAAACTTGTTAAGACTTGATTAATTGAAATAGGTTTCATATAGACAATTGACCACCCAAGTTGACCGGCGATTTACGAACGTTAAAACTTGTAAAAACTATATGATGACATATATATGGATATATATATATAGTTAACATGATATTATGATAAGTAAACATATCATTAATTATATTAGCAATGAACTATATATGTAAAAACAAGACTACTAACTTAATGATTTTGAAACGAGCCATATATGTAACGATTATCGTTGTAACGACATTTAATGTATATATATCATATTAAGATATATTAATACATCATGATATCATGATAATGTAATAATTTAACATCTCATTTGATTTAATAAACAATGGGTTAACAACATTTAACAAGATCGTTAACCTAAAGGTTTCAAAACAACACTTACATGTAACGACTAACGATGACTTAACGACTCAGTTAAAATGTATATACATGTAGTGTTTTAATATGTATTCATACACTTTTGAAAGACTTCAAGACACTTATCAAAATACTTCTACTTAATAAAAATTCTTACAATTACATCCTCGTTCAGTTTCATCAACAATTCTACTCGTATGCACCCGTATTCGTACTCGTACAATACACAGCTTTTAGATGTATGTACTATTGGTATATACACTCCAATGATCATCTCTTAGCAGCCCATGTGAGTCACCTAACACATGTGGGAATCATCATTTGGCAACTAGCATGAAATATCTCATAAAATTACAAAAATATGAGTAATCATTCATGACTTATTTACATGAAAACAAAATTACATATCCTATATATCTAATCCATACACCAACGACCAAAAACACCTACAAACACTTTCATTCTTCAATTCTCTTCATCTAATTGATCTCTCTCAAGTTCTATCTTCAAGTTCTAAGTGTTCTTCATAAATTCTACAAGTTCTAGTTTCATAAAATCAAGAATACTTCCAAGTTTGCTAGCTTACTTCCAATCTTGTAGAGTGATCATCAAACCTCAAGAAATCTTTTGTTATTTACAGTAATATATCTTTCTAATACAAGGTAATACTCATATTCAAACTTTGATTCAATTTCTATAACTATAACAATCTTATTTCGAGTGGAAATCTTACTTGAACTTGTTTTCGTGTCATGATTCTGCTTCAAGAACTTTCAAGCCATCCAAGGATTCTTTGGAGCAAGATCCATTTTTCTCATTTCCAGTAGCTTTATCCAGAAAACTTGAGGTAGTAATGATGTCAATAACATCATTCGATTCCTACATATAAAGCTATCTTATTCGAAGGTTTAAACTTGTAATCACTAGAACATAGTTTAGTTAATTCTAAACTTGTTCGCAAACAAAAGTTAATCATTCTAACTTGACTTTTAAAATCACCTAAACACATGTTATATATCTATATGATATGCTAACTTAATGATTTAAACCCTTAAAACACGAAGAACACCGTAAAACCGGACATACGCCGTCGTAGTAACACCGCGGGCTGTTTTGGGTTAGTTAATTAAAAACTATGATAAACTTTGATTTAAAAGTTGTTCTTTTGGGAAAATGATTTTTCTTATGGACATGAAACTATATCCAAAAATCATGGTTAAACTCAAAGTGAAAGTATGTTTTCCAAAATGGTCATCAAGATGTCGTTTTTTCGACGGAAATGACTACCTCTTTAGTAATTGACATGTAACTTAAATTTCTGACTATAAACCTATAACTTTTCTGTTTAGATTCATAAAATAGAGTTCAATATGAAACCATAGCAATTTGATTCACTCAAAACGGATTTAAAATGAAGAAGTTATGGGCAAAACAAGATAGGATAATTTTTCTTGTTGTAGCAACGTGAAAATTGGTAACAAATCTATATTAATCATATCCTAGCTAACTTATATTGTATTATACATGTATTCTAATATATTATGTAATCTTGGGATACCATATACACGTATGCAAATGTTTTGACATATCATATCGACCCATGTGTATATATTATTTGGAACAACCATAGACACTCTATATGCAGTAATGTGGGAGTTAGCTATACAGGGTTGAGGTTGATTCCAAAAATATATATACTTTGAGTTGTGATCTAGCCTGAGACATGTATACACTGGGTCGTGGATTGATTCAAGATAATATATATCAATTTTTTTTCTGTACATCTAACGTTGAACAACTAGTTGTAGGTTACTAACGAGGACAGCTGACTTAATAAACTTAAAACATCAAAATGTATTAAAAGTGTTGTAAATATATTTTGAATATACCTTGATATATATGTACATATTTGTTATAGGTTCGTGAATCGACCAGTGGCCAAGTCTTACTTCCCGACGAAGTAAAAATCTGTGAAAGTGAGTTATAGTCCCACTTTTAAAATCTAATATTTTTGGGATGAGAATACATGCAGGTTTTATAAATGATTTACAAAATAGACACAAGTACGTGAAACTACATTCTATGGTTGAATTATCGAAATCGAATATGCCCCTTTTTATTAAGTCTGGTAATCTAAGAATTAGGAAACAGACACCCTAATTGACGCGAATCCTAAAGATAGATCTATTGGGCCTAACAAACCCCATCCAAAGTACCGGATGCTTTAGTACTTCAAAATTTATATCATATCCGAAGGGTGTCCTGGAATGATGGGGATATTCTTATATATGTGTGACGATCGCTCCAAATCCATATGGACAATACGTCATTCATTGATTTCATTGCGAGGTATTTGACCTCTATATGATACGTTTTGTAAACATTGCATTCTTTTGAAAAGGCATACCATAAATGAATCTTTAAATCAAAGGTTTTCAACATCTGATGATTTCTACATATAGACAATCACTGTAAATAATAGTTTACAATAGTACTTCCATTGACAATGCAGTCAAAATAAGATACATGGTGATGATTTGGTGAATGCAACGTTTCCTTGAAAAATATGCCATGTATGACTCCATGCACATAGCTTGTCTAACATATAAGCAAACAGCGGAAGACTTCTAGGGAACCTGAGAATAAACATGCTAACAAGTGTCAACACAAAGGTTGGTGAGTTCATAGTTTTAGTGTTTCACATAATCTGTATATAAAAGTGGATCACAATATTTCAGTTGTTTCATCCAGAAATGTTTATCATTATATTATATAAAAGTGGATCAAAAGATTTCAGTTGTTTCATTCAGAAACGTTTATCAAAATATTCTACAAAATTGAGCACCCTGGTAACTAAACTTAACGTATATATAATTTATACCCTTTGTATAATCATCTTAATAATACACGCAAACCAACGTGTACGCTTCTCAAATAGCATACGTCCGTTAAAAGGCTAGCGCTCTAGCTCGGACGGGGATATCAAGCCCTATGGATCCATATACTACTACTCGCGCCCACCAGTTCTTATAATCGGCAGTTACTAGTTACCAAAGCTAAGGGATTTTCGGTTTAAACTCAGTATAGAATTTAGTATGTACTTGTATCCATTGCCTTTAAAATAAAGTGCATGTATTCTCAGCCCAAAAATATATATTGCAAAAGCATTTAAAAAGGGAGCAAATGAAACTCACGCATATAAATATTGTATATCGGTTAATGAAGCATTTGCATGTATTCTCAACCCAAAAATGTAGAGAGTAAAAGGGATCTTATGAAACTCACCTTAGCAGCACATAAAGTTGTTCATCGTAATGTGACCGAAACTCGGAATATCAAATAATCGTAGATCTCAACGTATCAATATTGAGATTCAATATTGTAGGAAAGTACGTTGTGACGACCCGGAAATTTCCGACCAAATTTAAACTTAACCTTTATATGTTTCTGACACGATAAGCAGAATTTGTAATGTTGAATCTCAAAAAGTTTGGAACTACATTCATGTAATCAATTACCCTTTGACCGTGTTTGACGATTCACGAACAATTATGTGTATATAGATATGTATATATAATATATAATAACTGAAAACATTAACAAAGTATTTGATATATATGATACTTTACATGAACATATTTGTTTCGATATATTTATCGACAGAATTAAGAGATAATATCAAATGATTGAATTATCAGATACATTATGATATGATTACGGGCCAATGTTATGAGGTCCACTGTGATTTAAGAAATCTATTCTTTTTGACAATATTCGGAAAATGGTAAAGTGATCTATAAGTAAGAACGTGGAGTGTAAATAACTTAGATGTTTGATATCGACAAGTTAAGTAACTCGACATTTTTCATTAAGATGATTTCATACGTTTATTAAACCTTTGGATTTTATCCCATGCTTCACCAACAGACTGTAATTTAAAAACTTGAAACCTATTATGAATATATATAATTCTACTTTTCTAAAATGTTTTATGATATAACGATTTAAATTAATATTAAATATATTTATACGCGTATTATACGTACATAGTTTTATACTTTTACTATACTTTAACTTTACCTTTACTTTACTTTTACTTTACTTTTACTTTACTTTAACTTTAATAATTCACTTTAATAATTCACTTTAATAATTCACTTTAATAATTCATACTTTAATAATTCACTTTAATAATTCATACTTTAATAATTCACTTTAATAATTCATACTTTAATAATTCACTTTAATAATTTAAAAATCTATTATAAATAGAATTCAATAGGTTTTATTATTTCATAGAAACTTGAAAATATATTTCTCTAAACTCTCTCAATCGAATTACATATATATATTTACTTAGTATTATTTCAAGATATTATTAGTATACATAAAATACTACGACGGAGTTATATTCAGACGATTTCAAAATAAGTTTTCAAACGGGATAGAGCTAAGGAAATTATGGGTTATAGCTATGGAGGTTATGGATATTGTTCGAGGGTATTACTCGTGAGGTCAACCTAACTTTTATCATTTTCGTTGCGTCTACGTACTTTCCTGCAATATTGAATCACAATATTGATACGTGAGCATTCATATCTTATCTTTTATATATTAATAGTGTATCCCTGACTAGTGCTCGAGTATATATGATTATGCATGTTTGTATGCTTAGTTTCGTCGTTAAATAGTTTATGATAAATCACGAATTTGATACATATGCTACTGAGATAAGGTATATGATATGCATGTCGTTGAAAAGCTAAAGAAAAATTAATAACTTTTCATTTAGAAATCGTGTGGGTTCGATGAACGGATTAAAAGATATGGTCAACTAAATTATTATTAATTTTAATATTATTATTAAAACGATTATTATAATTGTTATCAGTTGATGTTATTACTAAAATTATTTTTATTAATAAAAATTAATATTTTTATTGAAACTATCATTTTATTATTTTTATCATTATTATTATTATCAATATTATTTAATCAAATAAATATGCGTACAAAGATATTTTTACCACACGTAATATAATTACATTAATAATACATACCACTATATTTTTATGATATTAAGTGAATTTTATAAATTTTATTACATGAGATATATAAAAGTATATTTTTATCATATATGAATTTAAATATAAATTTTTATTTATTAATAAATGACTTGTATTATTTAGTATAATAAGATCTGATAAA
The DNA here is from genome assembly GCF_046630445.1 of Rutidosis leptorrhynchoides. Taxonomy (NCBI): domain Eukaryota; kingdom Viridiplantae; phylum Streptophyta; class Magnoliopsida; order Asterales; family Asteraceae; genus Rutidosis; species Rutidosis leptorrhynchoides. The sequence goes on from NC_092343.1 coordinate 40,136,611, forward strand.
TATATTTAAATATATAAAACGACTATATATAAGTTATATAATAAACATGTATAGATTTTGGAAGTCATTTTGGGTCAAGTTGACTTTTGTTGACTTTTGCATGTCGGTCTCGAGCATTAGGATTGTGATACACTACGACCTGACCTAAATTGTTAGACAGATATTGACCAACATATAAATATATATATATACTTAATATAGGTTCATGAATCCGAGACAAACCCTGCACTTGTTCAGTGCCGTCATATACATAATTGCTACGAAATACAGTATTGTGAGTTTCATTACTCCCTTTTTATATATATTTTTGGGCTGATAATACATGCGCTGTTTTATAAATGTTTTACGAAATAGGCACAAGTACTAAAACTAATTCTATGTGGGTTTAAACCAGAAATATACCCTTAGCTTGGTAACATTAAACTACTTGTCTATGTACGGTAGGCGCGAATCCTAAAGATAGATCTATTGGGCCTGACAAACCCCATCCTGACTATGGGATGCTTTAGTACTTCGAGGTTATTTTAAACACACCTGATCTGGTGTACTTCAGAGGGTAAAATATGAATGTTAAGGCTTGTTACCGGGTGCCTACAACTTATAGAATACTTTTATACACTTGCGAGTGTACGGATATTTATAGAAACTGAAATCTTATGGTCTATTACTATTACGGAAATGGTGGATTATGATAAACTAATGAACTCACCAACCTTTTGGTTAACACTTTAAAGCATGTTTATTCTCAGGTATTAAAGAATTCTTCCGCTGTGCATTAGCTCATTTTAAGGATATTACTTGGAGTCATTCAAGACATACTTTGAAAGATGTTGCATTCGAGTCGTTGAGTTCATCAAGATTAATATTAAGTCAATTATAGTTGGATGTAATATGAAATGGTATGCATGCCGTCAATTTTTGATGTAAAGAAAGTTTGTCTTTTAAAAACGAATGCAATGTTTGTAAAACGTATCATATAGAGGTCAAATACCTCACGATGTAATCAACTATTGTGAATCGTTTATAATGTATATGAACGGGTCCTTTCAGTTGGTATCAGAGCGGTGGTCTTAGCGAACCAGGTCTTGCATTAGTGTGTCTAACTGATAGTTGTTAAGATGCATTAGTGAGTCTGGACTTCGACCGTGTCTGCATGTCAAAAGTTTTGCTTATCATTTTTAGTCAGAAATCATCTACTTACCATCCTTAGGAAATTACCTGCTTATCATTCTTAAGTCTAGACGCGTTTTCATACATTTATTGCATAATAGTGTATAGACGAATTATTATCTTAGCATATCTGTTACTGTGAACTTTGACTGACATCTTTCAAAGATTCCTCCGTAATTTATGGAATTTTGGTATTATATATACATATATAAATTATATATTGAAGAATACCAAATCTAAATTCTACAATCTATTTCATACCAAAAAAATTCTTTCCCTGATCATACAAGATGGATCCCTCAACCAGTTCGAGTTCCTCGAATTCCGACAGCTATGCCGATATGGATTTCCACATGAGCTCCGAAAGCAGCGTGACCGGAATGGATCAACCAATTAGCCATCATCTATTCTGGATGAATTGGGGATGGGTTCATAATCTACTTAACCATTGGAGACAAGAAGAAGGCGATCCCTTTCATCCACCACATTGCCCTCTTGGCAATGAACCTGAAGCACTTACCGGCGAACCTGTCCGAAACACCATTTTCTCTCTCATTTCCAGAGTATCTCGTCATGATTATATACTACACCAAATTCTAGATCTTATTTATCCGCTCGTCCGAACCGACAATCACCTCGGTGTAATAGAAGAAGTCAACGAGCTTCGCGCTCGGGTAGTGGCTTTGGAGAATATGGTGCAAAGGTTACAAACACCAGCAGCAGCACCAGCAGCATAACCAGTACCACCATCAACAACATCAACAGTACCATTACCACCACCAACAACAACCGCATCGCAAACCTCAACTTCACAATCTGTCCCACGAGCATCGACGTCATACGCCATGTAGATACCAAGGAATACCACAACGATGAAGTACTGATTCATAACTTCATTGGGAAAACATTCTACGACGATTATGTAATTTCTAAAGTTTAGAAATTATCTATGCTAGCCTTAACCATAAATCAAATGAGTTTAATTTAATATTAACTCATTAAATCTATATTATATCTGAAGAAATATACACATATATATTTCCATAAAGACTGTAATAAAATTCTTTTGTACAAAATATTAATTGTGAAATTTTTTTTAACGGGTAGGTAATACCCGAGAGATATATAAATTCACAATTAATATGTTACATTCTTCTAATCTGATTCAGCAAATCATCTATTATACTCCCTACTTTCACAACAATATACATTCTTTTATAGAAATCAAAACAACCATACTCATTCAAAATCTAATTACATATTCTGATTTTGAAATCTCAGAATTCGATTCAAGATATAACCGAAATCATCACTCTTATATTTCTACATCTTTCAAAACTATACTTTGACTTCAAAACTGTCCTAGAACCTCATTTCTATTCATGGAACTCACAAAAATATTTGTATCATTCAAAATCTTAGAACATCATATGTATATTAACAATTACAATATGTGTTCAAACACTTCGAAATTATTAAAGACATGCGAGATGATGATCCAACCACACATTACCCACTGCCATGCACCTGAAAAGCTCTCGAAACCAAAGTTATAGTTTAACACGTATCCGTGTCAGATCCTTTGATATTTATTACCAAATATAATTTTTCAATCTCTTTTCAAAATAGACAGTTTTGTCATAGCTTCAACAAATCACCTTCATTTGTTTATACGAATAAACCTTATTATAACAATTACCCCTTCATCATTGTTACCGGGGAACCTTTCATATCTCGCCACATTAGCAGTAAACTTATCAAAAACTTCATTAACCTTCGACTTAAGCCTCTCCGAAAAGCCACTATACTTATTCATTAAAACCCCATCATGTACTCACCTACATCCTGTAACAATAATTATCACACCAACTACTGGGAATTAGCAATCAGTATTTTGAATTTCGCGACAATTTTACGTCAAAAGTTATATGTATACATATAACGTCTATCTCCTAGACTTACATACTTCGAATGTGAATTTTCTGAAAAACATCCCAAACTATGAACTAGTTCTCCGAAATTGGAAAAATGCTTATGAAGCAGCAAAAACTGTAAACGACTTTAACAGTTAAAAGTTTGATGATAAAGAATAGTATGGTGGTAAAGCTGAGAAAAAGAGAAGGTTTGAAACTGGAAAACGGATTGAGCAGACCATGAAGGAGGCTGTGGACAAATCACAAAGACTAAACCTGCCTTCAAAGGATCCAAATGATTCAGAGTCTACTGAAATAGTTAGCAAACACCTTACTTCTTATTCTAAACCTTCACAGACAAATCTTCTTCATCATCCATCTATGTTAAGAATTCTAAGATATTATCGTATCTTTTATTATAAATATCTTCGATATTCCTGAAGATATTTTCACAACTATTCTTATCCAAAATCTTCTATCTATTCGCAATATCTGCGTTACAACATAAAAAGAAACTGTGTTAGTTTCTAAATTCCGAAGAAAAAAAAATTTGAATTTAAAATAGGAATGTTTTTGAAGTAGTATTGGGAACTGAAGCATGAGTTAGTATAATATAATGACACTTGATCAATGTGATTATATTACAGTAAGTCATACTGAGTTTCTAATGGAACGTGATGATTCACAGAACATACCGTCATCATGTACTATTTACACGACTCTTACATTATACCCAATTTCCAAACATATTAAGAACATATCATCTTGATAGCTCTATATTTTAGGATATTCTGGTAATTTGCCAAATCAAGATCGTGCCATTACGATTTTCTCCTAGACTTACATACTTCGAGTCGTTGAGTTCATCAAGATTAATATTAAGTCAATTATAGTTGGATGTAATATGAAATGGTATGCATGCCGTCAATTTTTGATGTAAAGAAAGTTTGTCTTTTAAAAACGAATGCAATGTTTGTAAAACGTATCATATAGAGGTCAAATACCTCGCGATGTAATCAACTATTGTGAATCGTTTATAATGTATATGAACGGGTCCTTTCATACATAGACGCAACGGAGATGATAAACACTAGGTTTGATTCACAAATATACCCCCGGACATTACCCATAATCTCCTTGGCAATAACCCATAATATCCTTAGCTCTATCCGGCTTGAAAACCATTTTGAAAGTGACACGCTCATGACCTCGTCGTAGTATTTTATGTATAATACTAATTAATAATAATATTACTAATAATATTAATATTAATAATAATATTAATCATAATAATAATAATAATAATAATAATAATAATAATAATATAAATAATTAAATGTTTACGGAGTATATAAAAAAATGAGATCAAAGTGCAGAAATCGATCAATTTATAGATGTAATCTGGAATCCATTGTCATGCGATCGCATGAGTTTCATTTGATATGGCCATGCGATCGCATGGCCAGCTGTACCTGGTCACAAAGTTTTAACTTTTTGTTTGTCGACATAATTTAATAATAATATATATAATATATATAATTTAAATTAATTAATTATATATTATATTTTATTCCCGTGCTTAGTGGACTTGTAACTTTTGCTTCGATAAGTCGTACGTCATCACTCGACTTATGTCTCGGTTTCAGTTTTTCGAATGTCCTTTCGTACGCTGAGAAAACTTGTACATTACATTTTGGGACACGTACCTTAGTCAAAATATAGCCTTAAATTATCCCTAAATTATATCACACGAAATATAATTTATACATTTGAGTGTTTTGGTCATTTACTTCTATAAATCATTATCTCGATTTTTACTGTAGCAATTCACTGTAGCAAATACAATTTTTACTATAGCAATTCACTGTAGCAAATAGTGATTTTCGAAAATACTGTAGCATTTTGGGTACTGTAGCAATTTGAAAATACTGTAGCAAATTAGTGTTTTACTGGTTCATCTTAAACGCTTTAGTTAACTTATCTAAATATCAATCGAATCAATAAACGAATGTTACTATCGTTTACTAAATAACTTGAAATTATATATATGTATATATCTTTTTAATATACATAAATCAGTTTTTAAATACACATTGGTAGTTATTTATAAATAAATTTTAATAATAAATATTTCAACTTATCAAATATATATTCAAATAGATATTTAAACCAGTAAGTTTAATGCACGGTATCAAACAATTAATACATTGTTACCTTTTCAAGTTATAGTATATATGTATCTATTTACATATAATTGTTCGCGAATCGTCGAAAACAACCCAAGGGTATTTAAATATATAAAAGTAGTTCAAAAATTTTGAGATTCAGTTTTACAGACTTTGCTTATCGTGTCGAAAATGTTAATCATACAAAGATTAAGTTTAAATTTGGTCAGAAATTTCCGGGTCATCACAGTTTCTTCCCGTTAAAGAAATTTCGTCCCGAAATTTGAGTGAGGTCGTCATGGCTAATAATGAAAATGTTTTAATGATGAATATGAGTTGATAATAGAGTTTTATCTATGTTTGAATAATATGGATAAAATAATCCAATTACTCTAAGCGTATGAGAAAAGTTATCGTAATCAAGTGAAATGGAGAATAGAGATGCGTCTTATCTCTTGATGTAGTAACGATTGATTTTCGGATTTTAAGGAATAGAAAATCTTCATAATTTAAATAAGATTTGATTCTTCGGAATTTAAGGAAATTAGGATTTTCTTTGATTAAATGCTTAATCTGCCTCGATTGCTATGTCTGATATTTTGCTATAAATTAACCTCTTCCATTTCATTTATTTTCACCACTCCTATAATCTTCTTTCTTATTTCATACTTACAAAATATTTGCGAAAATGCTTCATCCAGTTCTGATTCTTGATATTTTCTTGACTATCATATCATTCATTCTTCTTTTTCATCTGCCACCAGAGGAGGTTATTTTCTTCTACTATTACCTTGGGGTTATATTGTTTTTCATTCTCCCGTGTCTTTATATTGCTATACGCATTGATATACACGGTTTGTAATTTCGGGGTTATTTTCGGGCTTTATATTTTCCATTATATTTCGGAGCTTCATGCTTTCGTTTTCTCCTCCCGACTTTAAGTCAAGCGAATAATGGTCCAAAATTCGTAGGTATGGATTTGGAAATGAACATAATTAATGTTCTAAGAAAGAAACGGTAATTGCAAAATCTGACTTGTCAAATTACCAGAATACCTCGAAAAAGACCGAATCATCAAGAAAAATATTTTTTTGATATGTTTAGAGGTTAAATAGAATGAAAGAGTTATGTAACATGGTTCATGATGAGGGTATGATCTGTGAACCTTTATCACGTTCCATCAGAAACTCAGCATGACTTACTGTAATATAATCACGTTGATCAAGTGTCATTATATTATAATAACTCATGCTTCAATTCCCAACATTACTTCAAAATATTTATATTTTAAACTTGAAAGTTTCAGAATTTAGAAACTAAAATAGTTTCTGTTATGGTGTAACACAGATATCGTAAGGAGAAAATTGATTTCCAATAAGAATGATTATGGAATTATCTCCAGAAATATGGAGGATATTTATAATGAAAGATACGATGATATCTTAGAATTTCTAATATTAGAGGATGATGCCGAAAATCTGTCTGTGAAGGTTTAGAATAAGAAGTAAGGTTCTTACTAATGGTTTCAACAGTCACTGAATCATTTGGATTCTTTGAAAGCAGGTTCAGTCTTTGTGATTTATTCACAGCCTCTTTCATACTTTACTCAATCCGTTTTTCAGTTCCAAACCTTCTCTTTTTCTCAGCTTTACCACCATACTATTCTTTATTACCAAACTTTTGACTGTTAAGGTCATTTACAGTTTTTGCTGCTTCATTAACATTTTTCCAAAATTCGGAGAACTAGTTTCGTAGTTTGGGGTGTTTTTTTCTGAAACCTCACATTCGAAGTATGTAAGTCCAGGAGGTAGACGTTATATGAACACATATTGAAATGTCCCGTTCTTATTGATTAAAAACGTTCCATCTTAATTGATTTCGTTGCGAGGTTTTGACCTCTATATGAGACGTTTTTCAAAGACTGCATTCATTTTAAAACAAACCATAACCTTTATTTCATCAATAAAGGTTAAAAAAACTTTACGTAGATTATCAAATAATGATAATCTAAAATATCCTGTTTACACACGACCATTACATAATGGTTTACAATACAAATATGTTACAACAAAATAAGTTTCTTGAATGCAGTTTTTACACAATATCATACAAGCATGGACTCCAAATCTCATCCTTATTTAAGTATGCGACAGCGGAAGCTCTTAATAATCACCTGAGAATAAACATGCTTAAAACGTCAACAAAAATGTTGGTGAGTTATAGGTTTAACCTATATATATCAAATCGTAACAATAGACCACAAGATTTCATATTTCAATACACATCCCATACATAGAGATAAAAATCATTCATATGGTGAACACCTGGTAACCGACAATAACAAGATGCATATATAAGAATATCCCCATCATTCCGGGAAACCCTTCGGATATGATATAAATTTCGAAGTACTAAAGCATCCGGTACTTTGGATGGGGTTTGTTAGGCCCAATAGATCTATCTTTAGGATTCGCGTCAATTAGGGTGTCTGTTCCCTAATTCTTAGATTACCAGACTTAATAAAAAGGGGCATATTCAATTTCGATAATTCAACCATAGAATGTAGTTTCACGTACTTGTGTCTATTTTGTAAATCATTTATAAAACCTGCATGTATTCTCATCCCAAAAATATTAGATTTTAAAAGTGGGACTATAACTCACTTTCACAGATTTTTACTTCGTCGGGAAGTAAGACTTGGCCACTGGTTGATTCACGAACCTATAACAATATATACATATATATCAAAGTATGTTCAAAATATATTTACAACACTTTTAATATATTTTGATGTTTTAAGTTTATTAAGTCAGCTGTCCTCGTTAGTAACCTACAACTAGTTGTCCACAGTTAGATCTACAGAAATAAATCGATAAATATTATCTTGAATCAATCCACGACCCAGTGTATACGTATCTCAGTATTGATCACAACTCAAACTATATATATTTTGGAATCAACCTCAACCCTGTATAGCTAACTCCAACATTCACATATAGAGTGTCTATGGTTGTTCCGAAATATATATAGATGTGTCGACATGATAGGTCGAAACATTGTATACGTGTCTATGGTATCTCAAGATTACATAATATACAATACAAGTTGATTAAGTTATGGTTGGAATAGATTTGTTACCAATTTTCACGTAGCTAAAATGAGAAAAATTATCCAATCTTGTTTTACCCATAACTTCTTCATTTTAAATCCGTTTTGAGTGAATCAAATTGCTATGGTTTCATATTGAACTCTATTTTATGAATCTAAACAGAAAAAGTATAGGTTTATAGTCGGAAAAATAAGTTACAAGTCGTTTTTGTAAAGGTAGTCATTTCAGTCGAAAGAACGACGTCTAGATGACCATTTTAGAAAACATACTTCCACTTTGAGTTTAACCATAATTTTTGGATATAGTTTCATGTTCATAATAAAAATCATTTTCTCAGAATAACAACTTTTAAATCAAAGTTTATCATAGTTTTTAATTAACTAACCCAAAACAGCCCGCGGTGTTACTACGACGGCGTAAATCCGATTTTACGGTGTTTTTCGTGTTTCCAGGTTTTAAATCATTAAGTTAGCATATCATATAGATATAGAACATGTGTTTAGTTGATTTTAAAAGTCAAGTTAGAAGGATTAACTTTTGTTTGCGAACAAGTTTAGAATTAACTAAACTATGTTCTAGTGATTACAAGTTTAAACCTTCGAATAAGATAGCTTTATATGTATGAATCGAATGATGTTATGAACATCATTACTACCTTAATTTCCTTGGATAAACCTACTGGAAAAGAGAAAAATGGATCTAGCTTCAATGGATCCTTGGATGGCTCGAAGTTCTTGAAGCAGAATCATGACACGAAAACAAGTTCAAGTAAGATCATCACTTGAAATAAGATTGTTATAGTTATAGAAATTGAACCAAAGTTTGAATATGATTATTACCTTGTATTAGAATGATAACCTACTGTAAGAAACAAAGATTTCTTGAGGTTGGATGATCACCTTACAAGATTGGAAGTGAGCTAGCAAACTTGAAAGTATTCTTGATTTTATGAAACTAGAACTTTTGGAATTTATGAAGAACACTTAGAACTTGAAGATAGAACTTGAGAGAGATCAATTAGATGAAGAAAATTGAAGAATGAAAGTGTTTGTAGGTGTTTTTGGTCGTTGGTGTATGGATTAGATATAAAGGATATGTAATTTTGTTTTCATGTAAATAAGTCATGAATGATTACTCATATTTTTGTAATTTTATGAGATATTTCATGCTAGTTGCCAAATGATGGTTCCCACATGTGTTAGGTGACTCACATGGGCTGCTAAGAGCTGATCATTGGAGTGTATATACCAATAGTACATACATCTAAAATCTGTGTATTGTACGAGTACGAATACGGGTGCATACGAGTAGAATTGTTGATGAAACTGAACGAGGATGTAATTGTAAGCATTTTTGTTAAGTAGAAGTATTTTGATAAGTGTATTGAAGTCTTTCAAAAGTGTATAAATACATATTAAAACACTACATGTATATACATTTTAACTGAGTCGTTAAGTCATCGTTAGTCGTTACATGTAAGTGTTGTTTTGAAACCTTTAGGTTAACGATCTTGTTAAATGTTGTTAACCCAATGTTTATAATATCAAATGAGATTTTAAATTATTATATTATCATGATATTATCATGTATGAATATCTCTTAATATGATATATATACATTAAATGTCTTTACAACGATAATCGTTACATATATGTCTCGTTTAAAAATCATTAAGTTAGTAGTCTTGTTTTTACATATGTAGTTCATTGTTAATATACTTTATGATATGTTTTCTTATCATAGTATCATGTTAACTATATATATATATATATATCCATATATATGTCATCATATAGTTTTTACAAGTTTTAACGTTCGTGAATCACCGATCAACTTGGGTGGTCAATTGTCTATATGAAACATATTTCAATTAATCAAGTCTTAACAAGTTTGATTGCTTAACATGTTGGAAACATTTAATCATGTAAATATCAATCTCAATTAATATATATAAACATGGAAAAGTTCGGGTCACTACAGTACCTACCCGTTAAATAAATTTCGTCCCGAAATTTTAAGCTGTTGAAGGTGTTGACGAATCTTCTGGAAATAGATGCGGGTATTTCTTCTTCATCTGATCTTCACGCTCCCAGGTGAACTCGGGTCCTCTACGAGCATTCCATCGAACCTTAACAATTGGTATCTTGTTTTGCTTAAGTCTTTTAACCTCACGATCCATTATTTCGACGGGTTCTTCGATGAATTGAAGTTTTTCGTTGATTTGGATTTCATCTAACGGAATAGTGAGATCTTCTTTAGCAAAACATTTCTTTAAATTCGAGACGTGGAAAGTGTTATGTACAGCCGCGAGTTGTTGAGGTAACTCTAGTCGGTAAGCTACTGGTCCGACACGATCAATAATCTTGAATGGTCCAATATACCTTGGATTTAATTTCCCTCGTTTACCAAATCGAACAACGCCTTTCCAAGGTGCAACTTTAAGCATGACCATCTCTCCAATTTCAAATTCTATATCTTTTCTTTTAATGTCAGCGTAGCTCTTTTGTCGACTTTGGGCGGTTTTCAGCCGTTGTTGAATTTGGATGATCTTCTCGGTAGTTTCTTGTATAATCTCCGGACCCGTAATCTGTCTATCCCCCACTTCACTCCAACAAATCGGAGACCTGCACTTTCTACCATAAAGTGCTTCAAACGGCGCCATCTCAATGCTTGAATGGTAGCTGTTGTTGTAGGAAAATTCTGCTAATGGTAGATGTCGATCCCAACTGTTTCCGAAATCAATAACACATGCTCGTAGCATGTCTTCAAGCGTTTGTATCGTCCTTTCGCTCTGCCCATCAGTTTGTGGATGATAGGCAGTACTCATGTCTAGACGAGTTCCTAATGCTTGCTGTAATGTCTGCCAGAATCTTGAAATAAATCTGCCATCCCTATCAGAGATAATAGAGATTGGTATTCCATGTCTGGAGACGACTTCCTTCAAATACAGTCGTGCTAACTTCTCCATCTTGTCATCTTCTCTTATTGGTAGGAAGTGTGCTGATTTGGTGAGACGATCAACTATTACCCAAATAGTATCAAAACCACTTGCAGTCCTTGGCAATTTAGTGATGAAATCCATGGTAATGTTTTCCCATTTCCATTCCGGGATTTCGGGTTGTTGAAGTAGACCTGATGGTTTCTGATGCTCAGCTTTGACCTTAGAACACGTCAAACATTCTCCTACGTATTTAGCAACATCGGCTTTCATACCCGGCCACCAAAAATGTTTCTTGAGATCCTTGTACATCTTCCCCGTTCCAGGATGTATTGAGTATCTGGTTTTATGAGCTTCTCTAAGTACCATTTCTCTCATATCTCCAAATTTTGGTACCCAAATCCTTTCAGCCCTATACCGGGTTCCGTCTTCCCGAATATTAAGATGCTTCTCCGATCCTTTGGGTATTTCATCCTTTAAATTTCCCTCTTTTAAAATTCCTTGTTGCGCCTCCTTTATTTGAGTAGTAAGGTTATTATGAATCATTATATTCATAGATTTTACTCGAATGGGTTCTCTGTCCTTCCTGCTCAAGGCATCGGCTACCACATTTGCCTTCCCCGGGTGGTAACGAATCTCAAAGTCATAATCATTCAATAATTCAATCCACCTACGCTGCCTCATATTCAGTTGTTTCTGATTAAATATGTGTTGAAGACTTTTGTGGTCAGTATATATAATACTTTTGACCCCATATAAGTAGTGCCTCCAAGTCTTTAATGCAAAAACAACCGCGCCTAATTCCAAATCATGCGTCGTATAATTTTGTTCGTGAATCTTCAATTGTCTAGACGCATAAGCAATCACCTTCGTTCGTTGCATTAATACACAACCGAGACCTTGCTTTGATGCGTCACAATAAATCACAAAATCATCATTCCCTTCAGGCAATGACAATATAGGTGCCGTAGTTAGCTTTTTCTTCAATAACTGAAACGCTTTCTCTTGTTCATCATTCCATTCAAATTTCTTCCCTTTATGCGTTAATGCAGTCAAGGGTTTTGCTATTCTGGAAAAGTCTTGGATGAACCTTCTGTAGTAACCAGCTAGTCCTAAAAACTGGCGTATGTGTTTCGGAGTTTTCGGGGTTTCCCACTTTTCAACAGTTTCTATCTTTGCCGGATCCACCTTAATACCTTCTTTGTTCACTATGTGACCGAGGAATTGAACTTCTTCCAACCAAAATGCACACTTTGAAAACTTAGCGTACAATTCTTCCTTCCTCAATACTTCTAACACCTTTCTCAAATGTTCACCGTGTTCTTGGTCATTCTTTGAGTAAATAAGTATGTCATCAATGAAAACAATGACAAACTTGTCAAGGTATGGTCCACACACTCGGTTCATAAGGTCCATGAACACAGCTGGTGCATTAGTTAAACCAAACGGCATGACCATAAACTCGTAATGACCGTAATGTGTTCTGAAAGCAGTCTTTGGAATATCATCTTCTTTCACCCGCATTTGATGATACCCGGAACGTAAGTCAATCTTTGAATAAACAGACGAGCCTTGTAGTTGATCAAATAAGTCGTCGATTCTCGGTAGTGGGTAGCGGTTCTTGATGGTAAGTTTGTTCAACTCTCGGTAGTCGATACACAACCTGAATGTACCATCTTTCTTCTTGACAAACAAAACAGGAGCTCCCCACGGTGATGTGCTTGGTCGAATGAAACCACGCTCTAAAAGTTCTTGTAATTGGCTTTGCAGTTCTTTCATCTCGCTGGGTGCGATTCTGTAAGGAGCACGAGCTATTGGTGCAGCTCCTGGTACAAGATCTATTTGAAATTCAACGGATCGATGTGGGGGTAATCCCGGTAATTCTTTCGGAAATACATCGGGAAATTCTTTTGCAATGGGAACATCATTGATGCTCTTTTCTTCAGTTTGTACTTTCTCGACGTGTGCTAGAACAGCATAGCAACCTTTTCTTATTAGTTTTTGTGCCTTCAAATTACTAATAAGATGTAGCTTCGTGTTGCCCTTTTCTCCGTACACCATTAAGGGTTTTCCTTTTTCTCGTATAATGCGAATTGCATTTTTGTAACAAACGATCTCCGCTTTCACTTCTTTCAACCAGTCCATACCGATTATCACATCAAAACTCCCTAACTCTACTGGTATCAAATCAATCTTAAATGTTTCGCTAACCAGTTTAATTTCTCGATTCCGACATATATTATCTGCTGAAATTAATTTACCATTTGCTAATTCGAGTAAAAATTTACTATCCAAAGGCGTCAATGGACAACTTAATTTAGCACAAAAATCTCTACTCATATAGCTTCTATCCGCACCCGAATCAAATAAAACGTAAGCAGATTTATTGTCAATAAGAAACGTACCCGTAACAAGCTCCGGGTCTTCCTGTGCCTCTACTGCATTAATATTGAAAACTCTTCCACGGCCTTGTCCATTCGTGTTCTCCTGGTTTGGGCAATTTCTAATAATGTGGCCTGGTTTTCCACATTTATAACAAACTACATTGGCATAACTTGCTCCGACACTACTTGCTCCGCCATTACTCGTTCCGACACCATTTGTTCCTTTCGTTCTATTAACCCCTGGTCCGTAGACCTCACACTTCGCCGCGCTATGACCATTTCTTTTACACTTGTTGCAAAATTTGGTGCAGAACCCCGAGTGATTCTTTTCACACCTTTGGCATAGCTGCTTCTGATTGTTGTTGTTGTTGCGGTTATTATTGTTGTTGGGATGATTGTTGTAGTTGCTGTTGTTGTTGTTGTTGTTGTTGTTGGGCCGTTTGTTGTAGTTGCGATTGATGTTGCGATTGTTGGGATAATTGTTGCGATTATTGTTGTAATTGCTGTTGTTGTTGTTGTATTGGTGATTCTTATCACCGTTTTCCTCCCACTTTCTTTTGACTTGCTTCACATTGGCCTCTTCAGCAGTCTGTTCTTTAATTCTTTCTTCAATCTGGTTCACTAGTTTGTGAGCCATTCTACATGCCTGTTGTATGGAGGCGGGCTCGTGTGAACTTATATCTTCTTGGATTCTTTCCGGTAATCCTTTTACAAACGCGTCGATCTTCTCTTCCTCATCTTCGAATGCTCCCGGACACAATAGGCACAATTCTGTGAATCGTCTTTCATACGTGGTAATATCAAATCCTTGGGTTCGTAACCCTCTAAGTTCTGTCTTGAGCTTATTGACCTCGGTTCTGGGACGGTACTTCTCGTTCATCAAGTGCTTGAATGCTGACCACGGTAGTGCGTACGCATCATCTTGTCCCACTTGCTCTAGATAGGTATTCCACCATGTTAACGCAGAACCTGTGAAGGTATGCGTAGCGTACTTCACTTTGTCCTCTTCAGTACACTTACTTATGGCAAACACCGATTCAACCTTCTCGGTCCACCGTTTCAATCCGATCGGTCCTTCGGTTCCATCAAATTCCAAAGGTTTGCAGGCAGTGAATTCTTTGTAGGTGCATCCTACACGATTTCTTGTACTGCCAGATCCAAGGTTATTGTTGGTATGTAGCGCAGCCTGTACTGCGGCTATGTTTGAAGCTAGAAAAGTACGGAATTCCTCTTCATTCATATTCACGGTGTGTCGAGTAGTCGGTGCCATTTCCTTCAAAATAGTCAAATGGAACAAGTTAATCATACAGAATATTAAGAGTAGTTAATAGTATTTCGTAGCATAATATGAACTCATTTATAAAAGCTTTTTCTTCATATTAGCGTTTTATAAGTTTAAATTCGGGTAGTACCTACCCGTTAAGTTCATACTTAGTAGCTAATATACAATTCAACTACTACAATTCTATATGAAAAACTGATTATAATAATATTTCGCGTTCAAACTTTTATACAATATTTTACAAACTTACAATACCGCTTATTTTACATAAAGCATGAAATATAGCACACAATAACTTTGATACAAGATAGTTGTGAAGACAATTCTAGCTAGTACACAAGTCGTTCAGCAAAGACAATAAAGACACGTAATTCATACGTCCAGAAACAAGTCATGCATTCTGGTTTTACTAGGACTACTTCCCATCCTTGGTCTTGTGCAACATAACCGTTATGGCCATTGATAAGACAGCGTGTTGTAACGTCGTCAAAGGGACGAGGGTTACGTAATGTCCAACAGTCCCGTAATAATCTAAAAACCTCATTTCTTACCCCAATTACCGACTCCGTCACTTGTGGAAACATTTTGTTTAATAGTTGTAGCCCGATGTTCTTGTTCTCACTTTGGTGAGAAGCGAACATTACTAATCCGTAAGCATAACATGCTTCTTTATGTTGCATGTTAGCCGCTTTTTCTAAATCACGAAGTCCAATATTCGGATATATTGAGTCAAAATAATTTCTTAACCCGTTGCGTAAAATAGCATTTGGGTTCCCCGCAATATATGCGTCAAAGTAAACACATCGTAACTTATGGGTTTCCCAATGTGATATCCCCCATCTTTCAAACGAAAGTCTCTTATAAACCAAGACATTCTTGGAACGTTCTTCGAATGTCTTACAAACTGATCTCGCCTTAAATAGTTGTGCCGAAGAATTCTGGCCGACTCTAGACAAGATTTCATCAATCATGTCTCCGGGTAGGTCTCTTAAAATATTGGGTTGTCTATCCATTTTGTGTTTTTAAACTGTAAAATAGACAAGAGTTAGATTCATAAAAAAAATACTTATTAATACAAGCAATTTTTACATATATCATAAAGCATAAGAACACTATATTACATATATTACACCACACGAATACAACTATCTTATTCCGACTCGCTCGTTTCTTCTTCTTCGGTTTTGGTTCGTTTTGCCAAGTTTCTAGGGATATATGATGTTCCCCTAATACGAGCCGTCGTTGTCCACATTGGTTTAGAAAAACCTGGTGGTTTAGAGGTTCCCGGGTCATTGTTACAACTTAAAAACTTCGGGGGTTGTCGATACATATAAAGTTCATCGGGGTTGGAATTAGATTTCTCTATTTTTATGCCCTTTCCCTTATTATTTTCTTTTGCCTTTTTAAATTCAGTTGGGGTAATTTCTATAACATCATTGGAATTCTCGTCGGAATCCGATTCATCGGAGAATTGGTAATCCTCCCAATATTTTGCTTCCTTGGCGGAAACACCATTGACCATAATTAACCTTGGTCGGTTGGTTGAGGATTCTCTTTTACTTAACCGTTTTATTATTTCCCCCACCGGTTCCGATTTTTCTTCCGGTTCCGATTCTTCGTTCGGTTCCGATTCTTCTTCCGGTTCCGACTCTTCTTCCGGTTCCTCTTCGGGAACTTGTGAATCAGTCCACGAATCATTCCAATTTACATTTGACTCTTCATTATTATTAGGTGAGTCAATGGGACTTGTTCTAGAGGTAGACATCTATCACGTAATATCAAACACGTTAAGAGATTAATATATCACATAATATTCATATGTTAAAAATATATAGTTTCCAACAAAAATGTTAAACAATCATTTTTAAAGAAAACACGGTCGAAGTCCAGACTCACTAATGCATCCTAACAAACTCGATAAGACACACTAATGCAAATTTTCTGGTTCTCTAAGACCAACGCTCGGATACCAACTGAAATGTCCCGTTCTTATTGATTAAAAACGTTCCATCTTAATTGATTTCGTTGCGAGGTTTTGACCTCTATATGAGACGTTTTTCAAAGACTGCATTCATTTTAAAACAAACCATAACCTTTATTTCATCAATAAAGGTTAAAAAAACTTTACGTAGATTATCAAATAATGATAATCTAAAATATCCTGTTTACACACGACCATTACATAATGGTTTACAATACAAATATGTTACAACAAAATAAGTTTCTTGAATGCAGTTTTTACACAATATCATACAAGCATGGACTCCAAATCTCATCCTTATTTAAGTATGCGACAGCGGAAGCTCTTAATAATCACCTGAGAATAAACATGCTTAAAACGTCAACAAAAATGTTGGTGAGTTATAGGTTTAACCTATATATATCAAATCGTAACAATAGACCACAAGATTTCATATTTCAATACACATCCCATACATAGAGATAAAAATCATTCATATGGTGAACACCTGGTAACCGACAATAACAAGATGCATATATAAGAATATCCCCATCATTCCGGGACACCCTTCGGATATGATATAAATTTCGAAGTACTAAAGCATCCGGTACTTTGGATGGGGTTTGTTAGGCCCAATAGATCTATCTTTAGGATTCGCGTCAATTAGGGTGTCTGTTCCCTAATTCTTAGATTACCAGACTTAATAAAAAGGGGCATATTCAATTTCGATAATTCAACCATAGAATGTAGTTTCACGTACTTGTGTCTATTTTGTAAATCATTTATAAAACCTGCATGTATTCTCATCCCAAAAATATTAGATTTTAAAAGTGGGACTATAACTCACTTTCACAGATTTTTACTTCGTCGGGAAGTAAGACTTGGCCACTGGTTGATTCACGAACCTATAACAATATATACATATATATCAAAGTATGTTCAAAATATATTTACAACACTTTTAATATATTTTGATGTTTTAAGTTTATTAAGTCAGCTGTCCTCGTTAGTAACCTACAACTAGTTGTCCACAGTTAGATCTACAGAAATAAATCGATAAATATTATCTTGAATCAATCCACGACCCAGTGTATACGTATCTCAGTATTGATCACAACTCAAACTATATATATTTTGGAATCAACCTCAACCCTGTATAGCTAACTCCAACATTCACATATAGAGTGTCTATGGTTGTTCCGAAATATATATAGATGTGTCGACATGATAGGTCGAAACATTGTATACGTGTCTATGGTATCTCAAGATTACATAATATACAATACAAGTTGATTAAGTTATGGTTGGAATAGATTTGTTACCAATTTTCACGTAGCTAAAATGAGAAAAATTATCCAATCTTGTTTTACCCATAACTTCTTCATTTTAAATCCGTTTTGAGTGAATCAAATTGCTATGGTTTCATATTGAACTCTATTTTATGAATCTAAACAGAAAAAGTATAGGTTTATAGTCGGAAAAATAAGTTACAAGTCGTTTTTGTAAAGGTAGTCATTTCAGTCGAAAGAACGACGTCTAGATGACCATTTTAGAAAACATACTTCCACTTTGAGTTTAACCATAATTTTTGGATATAGTTTCATGTTCATAATAAAAATCATTTTCTCAGAATAACAACTTTTAAATCAAAGTTTATCATAGTTTTTAATTAACTAACCCAAAACAGCCCGCGGTGTTACTACGACGGCGTAAATCCGATTTTACGGTGTTTTTCGTGTTTCCAGGTTTTAAATCATTAAGTTAGCATATCATATAGATATAGAACATGTGTTTAGTTGATTTTAAAAGTCAAGTTAGAAGGATTAACTTTTGTTTGCGAACAAGTTTAGAATTAACTAAACTATGTTCTAGTGATTACAAGTTTAAACCTTCGAATAAGATAGCTTTATATGTATGAATCGAATGATGTTATGAACATCATTACTACCTTAATTTCCTTGGATAAACCTACTGGAAAAGAGAAAAATGGATCTAGCTTCAATGGATCCTTGGATGGCTCGAAGTTCTTGAAGCAGAATCATGACACGAAAACAAGTTCAAGTAAGATCATCACTTGAAATAAGATTGTTATAGTTATAGAAATTGAACCAAAGTTTGAATATGATTATTACCTTGTATTAGAATGATAACCTACTGTAAGAAACAAAGATTTCTTGAGGTTGGATGATCACCTTACAAGATTGGAAGTGAGCTAGCAAACTTGAAAGTATTCTTGATTTTATGAAACTAGAACTTTTGGAATTTATGAAGAACACTTAGAACTTGAAGATAGAACTTGAGAGAGATCAATTAGATGAAGAAAATTGAAGAATGAAAGTGTTTGTAGGTGTTTTTGGTCGTTGGTGTATGGATTAGATATAAAGGATATGTAATTTTGTTTTCATGTAAATAAGTCATGAATGATTACTCATATTTTTGTAATTTTATGAGATATTTCATGCTAGTTGCCAAATGATGGTTCCCACATGTGTTAGGTGACTCACATGGGCTGCTAAGAGCTGATCATTGGAGTGTATATACCAATAGTACATACATCTAAAAGCTGTGTATTGTACGAGTACGAATACGGGTGCATACGAGTAGAATTGTTGATGAAACTGAACGAGGATGTAATTGTAAGCATTTTTGTTAAGTAGAAGTATTTTGATAAGTGTATTGAAGTCTTTCAAAAGTGTATAAATACATATTAAAACACTACATGTATATACATTTTAACTGAGTCGTTAAGTCATCGTTAGTCGTTACATGTAAGTGTTGTTTTGAAACCTTTAGGTTAACGATCTTGTTAAATGTTGTTAACCCAATGTTTATAATATCAAATGAGATTTTAAATTATTATATTATCATGATATTATCATGTATGAATATCTCTTAATATGATATATATACATTAAATGTCTTTACAACGATAATCGTTACATATATGTCTCGTTTAAAAATCATTAAGTTAGTAGTCTTGTTTTTACATATGTAGTTCATTGTTAATATACTTTATGATATGTTTTCTTATCATAGTATCATGTTAACTATATATATATATATATATATCCATATATATGTCATCATATAGTTTTTACAAGTTTTAACGTTCGTGAATCACCGATCAACTTGGGTGGTCAATTGTCTATATGAAACATATTTCAATTAATCAAGTCTTAACAAGTTTGATTGCTTAACATGTTGGAAACATTTAATCATGTAAATATCAATCTCAATTAATATATATAAACATGGAAAAGTTCGGGTCACTACACATATAACTGTTGTCGTAGACGTGCTGCAAGATTTCAAAATACTGCTTGCTAATTCCCGATAGTTGGTATAGCAATTGCCGTTACAATATGTGGATGAGTACATGATATGGTTTCAATGAGTATAAGGATTTTTCGGAAGGTCAAAGATCAATGAAGTTGTTGGTAAATTTACTGCTAATGTGGTGGAACATGAAAGATTCCCCGATAACAAAAACGTATATGCCAAAATTACAAGTCTGAAAGGTCGTCGTTGACTGGTTGAACGGTTGATAATACTGGATACTTTGAAAAGAAATTACAAGGTTATTTTCAGTAATAACAATGCTAAAGGATCTTTCACATTTTTGAAGTCAAAGTATAGCTTTGAAAGATGTAGAGATCTAAGAATGATGTCACCCGTTAAATCTTGACTTGGATTCTGATCCGTCAATATCAGAATATGTAATTGAATTTGTATGGAAACGATTGTATATCGCTGTGAGCATAGTTAATAATTTTTGAATCAAAGTTGAGGAATGTACAGTATAACATATTAATTGTGAACTTATATATTTCCCGGGAATTACCTACCCGTTAAAGATTTCACAGGTAATATTTTGTACAAAAGAATTTTTATTACTGTCTGTATGAAAATATATGTATGTATATTTTCTTCAAATGTAATACAGATTTGATGAGTTAATATCATATTAAGCTCATTTGATTTTTGACTGGAATTATAAATGAATAATCTCTAAAACATTAAAGATTTAATAATCTTTACGGAGTATTTCACTAATGTAATCAATACTCAGTTTTATTGATATTTTCTCAGTGAATCATGTTGGTGCTCATGGAACTCTTGCTAACTTCACAAGGTACGAATGATGTATTCTAGAAAGTTTCAAATACATAGAAGATGAAAGTATAAAATCAACCATATAATTGAATAATATACTTAGTTTATTATGAAATGGAATTCATTGAGTTGGAAACAGAGATTGTAGTTAACGATGGTTAAATCATTAACGAAGGATGTACATCATAGCATATTAGTAATATGAATTTAACCGAGTAGTATTTACCCTTTTTCAATTCATACTTAATAGCTTAGTACGAAAAGATTTATGATGGTTTTAAAATATATATAAGATATACATATAAATTCTTCAGAGGGAATGGGTTAAGATTTCATAACTCGTTGATACAAATATACGCGTTGTTGACTTGTAATAATATCCACGGTGCTTTCTTGAACCGGCGGAGCTTGTGATGTTAGAGATGCTAATGATTCTAATGATGTTGACAGCACTAACTGTGCTGGTGAGGCTAAGGGTACTATTGATGCTGTTGGTAAAACAAGTCTAGCTTGTACCTTACGCATCATTCTTGTCAGGGTTTCTATTCTTCCTTCTATTTATCTGATTTACGGTTAGAACTGGGATAAATAATCTCTAAGATTTTAGAGATTACATAATCCCCGTAGAATATTTCTTCGATGAAGTTATGAATCAGTACTTCATCATTTATTGTTGTTGGCACTCCTTGGTATCTACGGTGCGTATGATGTTGATATCCGAAGTATAGTTTTTAGATGTGATATTGAGGTGTGGGATGCGGATGTGGTTGTTGGTGGTGGTAATGGTACTGTTGTTGTTGATGATGGTGGTACTGGTTATGCTGCTGGTGCTGCTACTGGTGTTTGTAACCTTCGCACCATATTCTCCAAAGCCACTACCCGAGCGCGAAGCTCGTTGACTTCTTCTATTATACCGGGATGATCGGTGGTTCGGACGAGCAGACGAATAAGATTTAGAATGTGAGATAATATATAATCATGACTAGATACTCTGGAAATGAGAGAGAAAATGGTATTACGAACAGGTTCGCCGGTAAGTGCTTCAGGTTCTTCGCCAAGAGGGCAATGTGGTGGATGGAAGGGATCACCTTCTTCTTGTCTCCAATGACTAAGTAAGCTACGAACCCATCCCCAATTCATCCAGAATAGATTATGGCTAATTGGTTGATCCATTCCGGTTACACTGTCTTCGGAGTTAAGGTGAATATCCATATCGGAATAGCTGTCGGAATTTAAGAAATTTGAACTAGATACGTGATCCATCTTGTATAATCAGGGAATTGATTTTTGATATAAGATAGATTATAGAATTTAGATTGGTACTCCTCAATACATAATTTACTTATGTATATATAATACCAAAATCCCGTAAATTACGGAGAAATTTTCGGAAGATGTCAGGAAAAGTTTACAGTAACAGATATGCTAAGATATGAATTTTGTCGGTACATTATCTATGCAGTAAATGCAGTAAGACGTGTCTAGACTTAGGAATGATAAGCAAGTAATTTCCGACGATAAATGGTAAGCAAAACTTGGTAAAAACATATACGGTCATAGTCCAGACTCACTAATGCATCCTAACAATAACCAGTTAGACACACTCATGCAAGACCTGGTTCACTAGGACCAACGCTCTGATACCAACTGTGACGATCGCTCCAAATCCATATGGACAATACGTCATTCATTGATTTCATTGCGAGGTATTTGACCTCTATATGATACGTTTTGTAAACATTGCATTCTTTTAAAAAGGCACACCATAAATGAATCTTTAAATCAAAGGTTTTCAACATCTGATGATTTCTACATATAGACAATCACTGTAAATAATAGTTTACAATAGTACTTCCATTGACAATGCAGTCAAAATAAGATACATGGTGATGATTTGGTGAATGCAACGTTTCCTTGAAAAATATGCCATGTATGACTCCATCCACATAGCTTGTCTAACATATAAGCAAACAGCGGAAGACTTCTAGGGAACCTGAGAATAAACATGCTAACAAGTGTCAACACAAAGGTTGGTGAGTTCATAGTTTTAGTGTTTCGCATAATCTGTATATAAAAGTGGATCACAAGATTTCAGTTGTTTCATCCAGAAACATTTATCAATATATTATATAAAAGTGGATCAAAAGATTTCAGTTGTTTCATCCAGAAACGTTTATCAAAATATTCTACAAAATTGAGCACCCTGGTAACTAAACTTAACGTATATATAATTTATACCCTTTGTATAATCATCTTAATAATACACGCAAACCAACGTGTACGCTTCTCAAATAGCATACGTCCGTTAAAAGGCTAGCGCTCTAGCTCGGACGGGGATATCAAGCCCTATGGATCCATATACTACTACTCGCGCCCACCAGTTCTTATAACCGGCAGTTACTAGTTACCAAAGCTAAGGGATTTTTGGTTCAAACTCAGTATAGAATTTAGTATGTACTTGTATCCATTGCCTTTAAAATAAAGTGCATGTATTCTCAGCCCAAAAATGTATATTGCAAAAGCATTTAAAAAGGGAGCAAATGAAACTCACACATATAAATATTGTATATCGGTTAATGAAGCATTTGCATGTATTCTCAACCCAAAAATGTAGAGAGTAAAAGGGATCTTATGAAACTCACCTTAGCAGCACATAAAGTTGTTCATCGTAATGTGACCGAAACTCGGAATATCAAATAATCGTAGATCTCAACGTATCAATATTGAGATTCAATATTGTAGGAAAGTACGTAGACGCAACGGAGATGATAAACACTAGGTTTGATTCACAAATATACCCCCGGACATTACCCATAATCTCCTTGGCAATAACCCATAATATCCTTAGCTCTATCCCGCTTGAAAACTATTTTGAAAGTGACACGCTCATGACCTCGTCGTAGTATTTTATGTGTAATACTAATTAATAATAATATTACTAATAATATTAAGATTAATAATAATGTTAATCATAATAATAATAATAATAATAATAATAATAATAATAATAATAATAATAATAATTAAATGTTTACGGAGTATATAAAAAAATGAGATCAAAGTGCAGAAATCGATCAATTTATAGATGTAATCTGGAATCCATTGTCATGCGATCGCATGAGTTTCATTTGATATGGCCATGCGATCGCATGGCCAGCTGTACCTGGTCACAAAGTTTTAACTTTTTGTTTGTCGACACAATTTAATAATAATATATATAATATATATAATTTAAATTAATTAATTATATATTATATTTTATTCCCGTGCTTAGTGGACTTGTAACTTTTGCTCCGATAAGTCGTACGTCATCACTCGACTTATGTCTCGATTTCGGTTTTTCGAATGTCCTTTCGTACGCTGAGAAAACTTGTACATTACATTTTGGGACACGTACCTTAGTCAAAATATAGCCTTAAATTATCCCTAAATTATATCACTCGAAATATAACTTATACATTTGAGTGTTTTGGTCATTTACTTCTATAAATCATTATCTCGATATTTGTTAAAATACATTTTAAAATAGTGTTTTACTGTAGCAATTCACTGTAGCAAATACAAATTTTACTGTAGCAATTCACTGTAGTAAATAGTGATTTTTGAAAACACTGTAGAATTTTGGGTACTGTAGCAATTTGAAAATACTGTAGCAAATTAGTGTTTTACTGGTTCATCTTAAACGCTTTAGTTAACTTATCTAAATATCAATCGAATCAATAAACGAATGTTACTATCGTTTACTAAATAACTTGAAATTATATATATGTATATATCTTTTTAATATACATAAATCAGTTTTTAAATACACATTGGTAGTTATTTATAAATAAATTTTAATAATAAATATTTCAACTTATCAAATATATATTCAAATAGATATTTAAACCAATAAGTTTAATGTATGGTATCAAACAATTAATACATTGTTACCTTTTCAAGTTATAGTATATATGTATCTATTTACATATAATTGTTCGCGAATCGTCGAAAACAACCGAGGGGTATTTAAATATATAAAAGTAGTTCAAAAATTTTGAGATTCAGTTTTACAGACTTTGCTTATCGTGTCGGAAATGTTAATCATACAAAGATTAAGTTTAAATTTGGTTAGAAATTTTCGGGTCATCAGAATATGTATCTTGTTAATGTCGGTTACCAGGTGTTCACCATATGAATGATTTTTATCTCTATGTATGGGATGTGTATTAAAATATGAAATCTTGTGGTCTATTGTTACGATTTGATATATATAGGTTAAACCTATAACTCACCAATATTTTTGTTGACGTTTAAAGCATGTTTATTCTCAGGTGAATACTAAGAGCTTCCGCTGTTGCATACTAAAATAAGGACAAGATTTGGAGTCCATGCTTGTATGATATTGTATAAAAACTGCATTCAAGAAACGTATTTCGATGTAACATATTTGTATTGTAAACCATTATGTAATGGTCGTGTGTAAACAGGATATTTTAGATTATCATTATTTAATAATCTACGTAAAGCTTTTTAAACCTTTATTGAAGAAATAAAGGTTATGGTTTGTTTTAAAAATGAATGCAGTCTTTGGAAAAACGTCTCATATAGAGATCAAAACCTCGCAACGAAATCAATTAATATGGAACGTTTT
The DNA here is from genome assembly GCF_046630445.1 of Rutidosis leptorrhynchoides. Taxonomy (NCBI): domain Eukaryota; kingdom Viridiplantae; phylum Streptophyta; class Magnoliopsida; order Asterales; family Asteraceae; genus Rutidosis; species Rutidosis leptorrhynchoides. The sequence continues at coordinate 40,162,278 of NC_092343.1, forward strand.
TAATCAATAAGAACGGGACATTTCACGTTAGGCCCAATAGATCTATCTTTAGGATTCACGTCAATTAGTAGACCGGTTTACTAATTCTTAGGCTACCAAGCAAAAAGGGGCATATTCGGCTTCGATCATTCAACCATAGAATGTAGTTTCAATTACTTGTGTCTATTTCGTAAAACAGTTATAAAAGCAGCGCATGTATTCTCAGTCCAAAAATATATATTGCAAAAACATTTAAAAATGGGGCAAATGAAACTCACTATACGATATTTTGTAGTAAAAATATGCATACGGCAGAACTGAACAATTCAGGGTTGGCCTCGGATTCACGAACCTATAACAAGTATATATATTAACACATGTAATCACATAATTCTTTCTATATAATATTTATATATATATTAAGTATTGTAGTTATATAAATATATATACTTTATTTATATCTTATATCTTCAATTATATTTTATATATAGTTATTTTGTAAAATAATCAATATTCATACATATAGTTTTATTAAAATATATATGTATCTGTAGTTGTTATTATATTAAAAATCAATAATTTGTTATATGTAATTTTTATATAAACAATGTTTAGATGTTTAGTATAATTTTTATGTACTATTAATATAAGTATATAATATTTATTTGTTATAAAAATACTACTATTAATAATAATAATAATCATGATTCTAGTAATAATAAAGATGATAATAATAACAATAATGTTAAAAATAATAATTTTAATGTTTAAAAATAATAATGATAATCTTAGTAAAAATGATAAATTCAATAATACTACTACTACTACTAATAATAATAATAATGATAATAATATAAATGGTATTAATGATAGTAATAATAATAATAATTAACTTAATAATAATAACAAAAATTAATAATAATAATAACAATAATTAATAATAATAATAACAATAATTAATAATAATAATAATAATAATAATAATAATAATAATAATAATGCTAATGATGAAAATAATAATAATAATAATAATAATAATAATAATAATAATAATAATAATAATAATAATAATAGTAATATTTCATTTAAATCATAATTTAATTATAGTTTAATCATTTTCATAATAATATTTTTATTCATAATTTTTATATTTATAAAGATAATCATTACAACCTTTTAACCAAGTCAATAACAATAATCATAATCTTAACTTTTTACTATCTTTTATGTTATTAAAACCTTCTTGATATATATTATCCATAATTTATAACTCAAGATTAAAATAAAAGGTTAAGTTTTAGTTATACCATTCAAGTAATCGAGCAAGGAAAAACGATTGTGCGTTTCGTCGATCGTGATGGCGCTCTCTATTAACCACAATAACGAACAACAGAAACAAGTAGTAATCATCATCATCAACATTATCATACCCATAATCATAATAACCTATCATCATCATCTAATTCATAATATCATCATCATACATCGTAACAACCATCATCATCATAATTGTTTATTTTGCCGTTCCAAAATTAGCATAGTCATTTAATCAAGTGATAACGGGCCTTGATTGGAACACATGGGTAACGGCCCAAGTTCTAAAGAAATAAAACCTATATATACGTTCCAGTCCAAAAAGCCTTTCGACCCAACAACAGAAAATAAAAAATTTCGTTCCACTACAAAAGAAGATACTCGGTCTTTTTCATCCTCTTCTTTTTAGCCGACAAAAAGAAAAAAGAATACGCAATCATCATCATCATTATCCAGGTATTATCATTATCTTACGCATGATTAGAAACAGATCGTAAAGCTGCAGTTTAATTTAATGGTGTTTGATGAGTTTTAATGAGTCATGAATTGAAGTGGTGATGAGGTGATGGTTCTTTGATGGGTCGATGGGTGATGCTTGGCTTTTCGACAGGAAACATAAAAACGAAGGTGTTTATTCGATGATGGTGGTGATTGAAGAAAATTGAACACACTAAACATGGCCGTAAATGAGATGGTCGAGCAGGTTGCAGGTAGTTCTTAATATATATATATATATTCTGGGTTACATTTTAACAGTAACAACCGTGATTGGGTAGTAACTATGGTGTTCATGTCGTGGTTGTATTGAACACAAGGGTTGTAGTTTGGGTTTTATTCTTCAAACAGGAACAACGACGGTAGCTGTAACAATAGTGCAAGGTTCGCATCGGTTATAACCAGGAAACATAAAGATATAAACGTAGTAGCAATCGGTTAATGGGTGGCTTTGGTGTGATGGTTTGATGATTAAATGGGTTTTGTTGTTTTATGGTTGCACGAAGAAAAAAAAAATTTGGGTAACAGCTTGCAGTTTTTAACCGTGACTGTTGATGTAGTTGTGGTGTTGTTTGGGGTTGGTTTGATGTTGTTTGAAGGCTGCAGAATCAGAAGAAAAATATGAGGTTTGCGATGGTGTATTTGGTTTGAATAAGAAATAGAAACATGCAAGTAACAGCGAAACATTAATGTATATTGATAATGATCGATTGGAATGGGTGGTGACTCATGTTGATGATGATGTTGTGGTTCTTGGTTTGGCTTTTTAAACGGGAACATAAACTGTAAGTTCTTGAGCATTAGTAACAATAAGAACGACAAGTTATGGTGGTGTTTCAAAGGTGATAGTGTGTTCTTGTTGGTTGAAGAAACAGAAAACGACTAGTTCCATGTGAAGTGGGTTGTTTCTTTGGTCAGAAGAAAACAGAAAAATAGAAGCGACTAAAGCATTATTTTGATCGATTTGTTGTGGTATTCCATGGGGGTTGATGATTACAAAGTGGTGGTGACTCCGGTGATAGATGGTTGTAAGGAGGCGGTGTCTTTGTGGGTTCACGTAGAGGAGAGGGAATGAGAGTGGAGGATCACGATGGGTTAGAGAAGAAGAAGGGAAGTTAAGTGTTAAGGTATGTGTGAGTTGCAAAGGAGTGTGAGCATATATCATATACAGATGCTTATAAAAAGAAATATATGCTATGTATATTATGCATATCTGTAAAGATTCGGTTGAGAATAAAACCAAATGCAATAGTAAACCCATTTACAAATAAATCAAATCACAAGTGGGAGAATGAAACTTAAAAAAAAAACAGTAGTGTGTAAGATTCTATTAACATGTGTCCACACAGTAAAGCCATCAGACATTTGTCCATTTCCAGTCGACATAGGATATTATTTTGTACTCCGTTGATAATCAGTGGCAAATAAAAGTATTCAGAAAAATCCCAAATTTTTACAGTAATTATATTTATTTATTTTGGTCATTATGGTATAAAATCCGAGCATTAACTATTAAATAAAAATTACATTAATTATTCACTCCCAACCCCAAGTAAAATATAAAAAGTTTTAACATTTAATAACTAGATCCTAAATTCATTTTTAGTAAGCCTAAAGTTTATAGAACTCATTTTCGAGTCACCGTTTATTTTAAAATAATATAAGTTTGAATTTAACTTGTGTAATATCCATCGAATGATGATCGAGTGCTGCTATCCTTTACTAAATGAATTCGAAACCAAATATATATATTCAATATACTTTATGTATATAGATTTATTTTAACAATAAATTTTATTATTAATTACATCATTTTTCATACTTATTTCTAACAATTAAGTTGTATATTATTTTACATATTTATTTATAATAATAATTTCATACAACGATTAATAACATTTATGTACATATATTTATTTATATTTATATACATATCTACTCACAAATAGTTGTTCGTGAATCGTCGGGAATGGTCGAGGTCAAATGGTAATTGAATATATGAACATAGTTCCAAAATTTTCGAGACTCAACATTACAGACTTTGCTTATCATGTCGGAATCATAATAAGATTAAGTTTAAATTTGGTCGGAAATTTCCGGGTCGTCACAGTACCTACCCGTTAAAGAAATTTCGTCCCGAAATTTGAGTGAGGTGGTCATGGCTAACAATAAAAATGTTTTCATGACGAATATGAGTTAATAAATAGAGTTTTACCGTTATTGAGTAATATGGATAAAACAATTTGATTATTCGAAGCGTATGAGTGAAATTATCACAAAAGAGAGAATTGAAGAAATAAAGTTTCGTATTAACTTTTGACGTTGTCTTGGTTGAATTCCGGAATTCATGGGATTTAAAGAAAATCTTCGAAATGTAAAAGATTTGATTCTTCGGCGAGTAAGGAAATTAAAATCCTCTTTGATTAAATGTGATGATCTGTCTCGATTGCCCTTTCTGATTTTTCACTATAAATCCACCCTCTTCGTTTCCTTTATATTTTTGGAGTTCCATTTATTTGGTTTTCTCTTCCCGACTTTAAGTCAAAAGAATAAGGGTCCAGAATTCGTAGGTTTGAAGTTTGAAATGAAAATAACTAATGTTCTGAGAGAGGGATTGCAATAGCATGATCTTGATTGGTTAAATTACCAGAATTCAAGAGAAAAGATTATAAGTTCTTGATATGTTTGGAGATTAGATAGAATATAAGAGTCGTGTAACATGGTACGTGATGATGTTATGATTCTGTGAATCATCACGTTCCATTAGAAACTCAGCATGAATTACTGTAATATAATCACGTTGATCAAGTGTCATTATATTATACTAACTCATGCATCAATTTCCAACACTACTTCAAAATCATTCATAATTCAAACTCAAATTTTAAAGAAATTTTGAAACTAAAGTAGTTTCCTTTATGATGTAATATAGATAGCACGAAGAGATAAATAATTTCGGACGAGAATATTTATGAAAATATCTTCAGAAATATCGAAGATATTTATAATGATATTTTGGAATTCTAAGTTCGATGGTTGATGAAGAAAGATTTTCCGCAATATTTTTAACACGAGTACAAAGCAAGATATTCGTTGGAGGTTTCATCGGATCCAGAATTACCTGGATTCTTTGAATATATGGTATGATTCTTGTATTTGGCCTTGGTCTCCTTTATAGTTTGCTCAATATATTTTTCAGTACCAAATTTTCTATCGAGCGTTCCTAACACTCCCTTCTTTATCATCAACCTTTTGGCTGTTTAGACCATCTACATATTTTTTGTTCCCTCTGCATTTAATGCTATGATATCTGAATCATCGGTTATCAATCCGAGGTGGTTTAAGGAGAATTGTGTTTTTAGATGATTAAACGCTGATGGTAATATGGTAAAATATAAAAGGTTTCTCCGGTAGCGATGATGAATAAGGTAATCATATATATCAAGGTTATAATAAGGTTGTTTCGAACGAAAAGTCGAAGTTGACTTGCTGGAGCTGTGACAAAACTGGCTATCTCGAACAGGAGTTGCAAAGTTATTTTTAGTAATAATAACGCTAAAGGAATTAGCACAGCTACGTGTTAAACGTTTACTCAATTCCCGAGAGTTTTTCAGGTGCATAACTATATGCATCAATCTTTTCTTCCGTAGATGAAGTACGGTTGGTTCATCCTCTCGATTGAGGTGTTTTCAAAAATCATGAAAGGTTTGAACGCAGATTGTGATTGTCAAGATACAAATGAGGTTTAAGATGAAATCAAGTGGCAAACTTGAAGAATTGTTTAGTTTCATATGTTATAATCAATATTTTAATTCATTTTAATTGTCCAATGTTGGTAGTCCTCAGTTGATAGTCCACAGTTAGCAGTTCAATAATTAATATATAGTTTGATATATAATATTCGAAATAATTAATACATATCGTGACCTGTGTATATATCTCAAACTCGATCACAACTCAAAGTATATATATTATTGTAGAATCAACCTCAACCCTGTATAGCTAACTCTATCATTACTGCATATAGAGTGTCTATGGTTATTCCAAATAATATATATATAGATGCGTCGATATGATATGTCAAAACCTTGTATACGTGTCCCGATATTTAAAGTGCATAAAAATAAATAACATAAATTAAATGACGATAAATAAAATTGCGAGAATTAAAATTGCGATAATTAAATTGCGATAAATAATTTGCGATAAATAAATGTAATAAGGAATTAACAGTTAGCTAGGAATAGTTAGCGTGGATTCTTAACAAAATTTCTCATAGTTAATTTGTTTGTTTCTAACAAATTTTATTTTTGTCCAATGTTTTCTTCATTATGCCACTTGTTGGATTCTGATAGGTCAAAATCCAAATATGAAATTGAATGAAAATGGTTATTCTGTGGTGAACGGATTCGTATATCGGTGGATGTAAGTAGGATAATAAATGACTGTTGAATCAGATTCGAAGAATGTACAATATAACTTATTAAAGTGAAATCTAAATATTCCTCGAGTATTACCTACCCGTTAAAATATTTTCACCATTAACAGTTTGTACACATGAATTTTTAATTACAATCTTTATGAAAACATATATACATATATATTTTCTTCAGATGTAATCATGGATTTAATGAGTTAATATGATATTAAACTCATCTGATTTACGGCTAGAACTAGAGTACATAATCTCTAAAACATTTAGAGATTACATATTCATCATGTCGTACGAAGATAAATGTTGTAGAACGTCATATTATGATTATGCTCGAGGTACAGAATGAGATGTTGAGACATGGATTGTTGATGGTACTGGTGCTGTTACTGATGGTACTGTTGGTGCCGGTGATGTTGTTGAAGCTGGTACGTTTTGCACTATATTTTCCAAGGCTACAACTCGGGCGCGAAGCTCGTTGACTTCTTCTGTAACATCGGGATGATTGTAGGTTCGGACGAGCGGATGAATGAGGTTTAGAATCTGAGATAGTATATGATCGTGACGAGATACTCTGGAAATGAAAGAGAAAATTTTGTCTCAAACAGGTTCGCCGGTAAGCGCTTCAGGTTCATTGTCAAGAGGTGAATTTGGTTGATGAAAAGGATCACCTTCTTTTTGTCTCCAATGATTAAGTAGGCTACGAAACCATCAGATGAATTGGTTGTTTCATTCTGGTGACACAGCTTTCGGAGCTTAAGTGAAACTCCATATCGGAATAGCTGTCGGAATCCGAGGAATTCGAACTGGTTGAGGGATTCATCTCGTACGATCAGATGAAGGATTTTCGATAAGAAATGGATTTTAGGATGTAGATTAGTACCCTGCAATACATAATTTACATATGCATATATAATACTAAAACCTATAAGTTACGGAAGAATCTACGGAAGCTGTCAGGCAAAGGTAACAATAACAGATACGCTAAGATATGAATTCATCTATACACTGTCTATGCAATAGAGGCAGTAAGACGTGTCTAGACTTTCAGGATGATAAGCAAATAATTTTCCACACTAAATGATAAGCAAAACTTTTGACATGCAGACACGGTCGAAGTCCAGACTCACTAATGCATCTAAGCAACTATCATTTAGACACACTAATGCAAGACCTGGTTCGCTAAGACTAACGCTCTGATACCAACTCTAACGACCTGTCCTAATCCATCTGGACGAATACATTACATTTGGTTACATCGCGAGGTTCTGACCTCTATATGATACATTTTACAAATATTGCATTCGTTTTTAAAAGACAAACTTTCATTTTAACGAAAGTTGACAGGCATGCATACCATTTCACAATATATCAAACTATAAATGACTTATAATAATCTTGTTGAACTCAATGACTTGAATGCAACGTCTTTTGAAATATGTCATGAATGACTCCAAGTAATATCTCTAATATGAGCAAATGCACAGCGGAATATTTCTTTCATACCTGAGAATAAACATGCTTTCAAGTGTCAACCAAAAGGTTGGTGAGTTCATTAGTTTATCATAAACATTCATTTCCATCATTTTAATTGACCATAAGATTTTCATTTCTCATAAATATGCGTCCCATGCATAGAGACAAAAATAATCATTCATATGGTGAACACCTGGTAACCGACATTAACAAGATGCCTATAAAAATATCCCCTATCATTCCGAAAAATCCTTCGGACATGATAAAACAATATCGAAGTACTAAAGCATTCGCAACCATGGATGGGGTTCGTTAGGCCCAATAGATCTATCTTTAGGATTCGCGTCAATTAGTAGATCGGTTTACTAATTCTTAGGCTACCAAGCAAAAAGGGGCATATTCGGCTTCGATCATTCAACCATAGAATGTAGTTTCAATTACTTGTGTCTATTTCGTAAAACAGTTATAATAGTAGGGCATGTATTCTCAGTCCCTAAAATATATATTGCAAAAGCATTTAAAAAGGGGGCAAATGAAACTCACTATACGATATTTTGTAGTAAAAATATGCATACGGCGGAACTGAACAATTCAGGGTTGGCCTCGGATTCACGAACCTATAACAAGTATATATATTAACACATGTAATCACATAATTCTTTCTATATAATATTTATATATATATTAAGTATTGTAGTTATATAAATATATATACTTTATTTATATCTTATATCTTCAATTATATTTTATATATAGTTATTTTGTAAAATAATCAATATTCATACATATAGTTTTATTAAAATATATATGTATCTGTAGTTGTTATTATATTAAAAATCAATAATTTGTTATATGTAATTTTTATATAAACAATGTTTAGATGTTTAGTATAATTTTTATGTACTATTAATATAAGTATATAATATTTATTTGTTATAAAAATACTACTATTAATAATAATAATAATCATGATTCTAGTAATAATAAAGATGATAATAATAACAATAATGTTAAAAATAATAATTTTAATGTTTAAAAATAATAATGATAATCTTAGTAAAAATGATAAATTCAATAATACTACTACTACTACTAATAATAATAATAATAATGATAATAATAATAATAATAATAATAATAATAATAATGATAATAATAATATAAATGGTATTAATGATAGTAATAATAATATTAATAATTAACTTAACAATAATAACAATAATTAATTATAATAATAATAATAATAATAATAATAATAATAATAATAATAATAATAATAATAATAATAATAATAATAATAATAATAATAATAATAATGGTAATAATGAAAATAATAATAATGATAATGATAATAATAATAATAATAATAATAATAATAATAATAATAATAATAATAATAATAATAATAATAATAATAGTAATAGTTCATTTAAATCATAATTTAATTATAGTTTAATCATTTTCGCAATAATATTTGTATTCATAATTTTTATATTTATAAAGATAATCATTACAACCTTTTAACCAAGTCAATAATAATAATCATAATCTTAACTTTTAACTATCTTTTATGTTATTAAAACCTTCTTGATATATATTATCCATAATTTATAACTCAAGATTAAAATAAAAGGTTAAGTTGTAGTTATACCATTCAAGTAATCGAGCAAGGAAAAACGATTGTGCGTTTCGTCGATCGTGATGGCGCTCTCTATTAACCACAATAACGAACAACAGAAACAAGTAGTAATCATCATCATCAACATTATCATACCCATAATCATAATAACCTATCATCATCATCTAATTCATAATATCATCATCATACATCGTAACAACCATCATCATCATAATTGTTTATTTTGCCGTTCCAAAATTAGCATCGTCATTTAATCAAGTGATAACGGGCCTTGATTGGAACACATGGGTAACGGCCCAAGTTCTAAAGAAATAAAACCTATATATACGTTCAAGTCCAAAAAGCCTTTCGACCCAACAACAGAAAATAAAAAATTTCAGTCCACTACAAAAGAAGATACTCGGTCTTTTTCATCCTCTTCTTTTTTACCGACAAAAAGAAAAAAGAATACGCACTCATCATCATCATTATCCAGGTATTATCATTATCTTACGCATGATTAGAAACAGATCGTAAAGCTGCCGTTTAATTTAATGGTGTTTGATGAGTTTTAATGAGTCATGAATTGAAGTGGTGATGAGGTGATGGTTCTTTGATGGGTCAATGGGTGATGCTTGGCTTTTCGTCAGGAAACATAAAAACGAAGGTGTTTATTCGATGATGGTGGTGATTGAAGAAAATTGAAAACACTAAACATAGTCGTAATTGAGATGATCGAGCAGGTTGCAGGTAGTTCTTAATATATATGTATTTTGGGTTACATCCGAACAGTAACAACCGTGATCGGGTAGTAACTATGGTGTTCATGTCGTGGTTGTATTGAACACAAGGGTTGTAGTTTGGGTTTTATTCTTCAAACAGGAACAACGACGGTAGCTGTAACAATAGTGCAAGGTTTGCATCGGTTATAACCAGGAAACATAAAGATATAAACGTAGTAGCAATCGGTTAATGGGTGGCTGTGGTGTGATGGTTTGATGATTAAATGGGTTTTGTTGTTTTATGGTTTCACGAAGAATTTTAATTTTTTTTGGGTAACAGCTTGCAGTTTTTAACCGTGACTGTTGATGTAGCTGTGGTGGTGTTTGGGGTTGGTTTGATGTTGTTTGAAGGCTGCAAAATCAGAAGAAAAATATGAGGTTTGCGAAGGTGTATTTGTTTTGAATAAGAAATAGAAACATGCAAGTAACAGCGAAACATTAATGTATAGTGATAATGATCGATTGGAACGGGTGGTGACTCATGTTGATGATGATGTTGTGGTTCTTGGTTTGGCTTTTTAAACGGGAATATAAACTGTAAGTTCTTGAGCATTAGTAACAATAAGAACGACAAGTTATGGTGGTGTTTCAAAGGTGATAGTGTGTTCTTGTTGGTTGAAGAAACAGAAAACGACTAGTTCCATGTGAAGTGGGTTGTTTCTTTGGTCAGAAGAAAACAGAAAAATAGAAGTGACTGAAGCATTATTTTGATCGGTTTGTTGTGGTATTCCATGGTGGTTGATGGTTACAAAGTGGTGGTGACTCCAGTGATAGATGCTTGTAAGGAGGCGGTGTCTTTGTGGGTTCACGTAGAGGAGAGGGAGTGAGAGTGGTGGATCACGATGGGTTAGAGAAGAAGAAGGGAAGTTAAGTGTTAAGGTATGTGTAAGTTGCAAAGGTGTGTGAGCATATATCATATACAGATGCTTATAAAAAGAAATATATACTATGTATATTATGCATATCTGTAAAGATTCGGTTGAGAATAAAACCAAATGCAATAGTAAACCCATTTACAAATAAATCAAATCACAAGTGGGTGAATGAAACTTAAAAAAAAAACAATAGTGTGTAAGATTCAATTAACATGTGTCCACACAGTCAAGCCATCAGACATTTGTCCATTTCCAGTCGACATAGGATATTATTTTGTACTCCGTTGATAATCAGTGGCAAATAAAAGTATTCGGAAAAATCCAAATTTTTACAGTAATTATATTTATTTATTTTGGTCATTATGGTATAAAATCCGAGCATTAACTATTAAATAAAAATTACATTAATTATTCACTCCCAACCCCAAGTAAAATATAAAAAGTTTTAACATTTAATAACTAGATCCTAAATTCATTTTTAGTAAGCCTAAAGTTTATAGAACTCATTTTTGAGTCACAGTTTATTTTAAAATAATATAAGTTTGAATTTAACTTGTGTAATATCCATCGAATGATGAACGAGTGCTACCAACGTTTACTAAATGAATTTGAAACCAAATATATATATTCAATATACTTTATGTATATAGATTTATTTTAACAATAAATTTTATTATTAATTACATCATTTTTCATACTTATTTCTAACAATTAAGTTGTATATTATTTTACATATTTATTTATAATAATAATTTCATACAATGATTAATAACATTTATGTACATATATTTATTTATATTTATATACATATCTACTCACAAATAGTTGTTTGTGAATCGTCGGGAATGGTCGAGGTCAAATGGTAATTGAATATATGAACATAGTTCCAAAATTTTTGAGACTCAACATTACAGACTTTGCTTATCATGTCGGAATCATAATAAGATTAAGTTTAAATTTGGTCAAAAATTTTCGGGTCGTCACAGAAGGTGTGGAAGACATGACGGTGTATTGTGATGCTTTTTCTAAATGGGCTTGGGTGTGTTCTAATGCAAAGGTGTAAAGTCATCGCTTACGCCTCTCGACAATTAAAGGAACACGAAAAGAGATACCCGACTCATGATCTTGAATTGGTGGCGGTGGTTCATGCATTGAAAATTTGGCGCCACTACTTGTATGGTGTCAAGAGTACGCTTTATTCGGATCATAAGAGTTTGAAACATCTCTTTAACCAATGAGATTTGAATTATCACCAACGTAGGTGGATGGATGTGGTAAAAGATTATGATTGTGAAATACTTTATCATCCGGGCAAGGCAAATGTGGTCGCGGATGCGTTAAGTCGAAAGAGTCATCACCCGGCGTTACGATTGGGATTGTTACGTATGATTATTACTAACGATTTTCTTGTAAAGTTTGGCGAGACTCAAATTGAAGCTTTTGTTAACAATAAGCATGAGGAACGAATTGTGGGACAAACGGAGTTTATTACCTTAGGTCCGCATGGTTTATTATCTTTTCAAGGAAGGGTGTGGGTGCCTAAAATGGGTGATCATCTACGAGTGCTACTTGATGAAGCACATAAGTCAAAGTATTCTATTCATCCGGGTGCGACAAAAATGTATCTTGATTTGAAGAGAGAGTATTGGTGGCCGGGCATGAAACGTGATGTTGTTAAGTTTGTTGAACAATGCGTCACGTGTTTGCAAGTGAAAGCCGAACACCAAAAGCCGTATGGTAAGTTACAACCGTTAGAAATCCCGAAATGGAAATGGGAGCACATTACCATGGATTTCATCACAAAGTTACCAAAAATGACGAGAACCCAATTTGACTCGATTTGGGTAATAGTTGATCGATCGACGAAAACTGCCTTGTTTCTTCCCATTCGGGAAGCTATATCATCGGAAACTTTGGCTAAATTGTTTATCAAGGAGGTGATATCGAGGCATGGAGTTCCTATATCTATTATTTCGGATCGAGATACCCGTTTTACATCTCGGTTTTGGGAAAAGTTTCATGAAGATATGGGTACAAGAGTGAATATGAGCACGGCGTACCATCCTCAAACGGACGGTCAAACCGAACGTACGAATCAAACATTGGAGGATATGTTACGGACGTGTATTATTGATTTCGGTGGTAGTTGGGATGAGAATTTGCCTTTGGTGGAATTCTCGTACAATAATAGTTATCATACTAGTATCGGGATGCCACCTTATGAGATGCTTTATGGGCGGAGGTGTCGAACTCCAATTTGTTGGGGTGAAGTGGGACAAAAGGAAATCGGGAGTACCGATTTGGTTTTAGAGATGAATAGCAAGATTGATATGATTCAGGCTCATTTGAAAAAGGCACAAGATAGACAAAAGTCGTATGCCGACAAACGTAGGCGATTGATCGAATTCCAAGAAGGTGACATGGTGGTGCTTAAAGTTTCGCCATGGAAAGGTGTTATTTGGTTTCGAAAATGGGGAAAGTTAGCTCCTCGGTTTATTGGTCCATTTAAAATTTTAGCTCGTGTTGGTGAAGTCGCGTATCATTTGGAATTACCCGAAGAGCTTACGAGGATTCATAATACATTCCATGTTTCCCATCTCCGAAAATGTCTTGCGGACGATTCATCATGGGTGCCATTAGACAAGATTGAGCTAAACAATAAGTTAGAGTATATTGAGGAGCCGATTGCTATACTCGATGAGAAAGTCAAAAGATTGAGAAATAAAGAGGTGAGAACTTTTAAAGTTCAATGGCGTCGTAGTAAAGGTTCCGAGTTTACGTGGGAGCCCGAAGAATTTGTGTTGGTTTATCTTCCCTCTTGTCATGCGGCTTGGATCTCGAGGAAGCGCTCCGATTCAAGTGGGGGAGAGTTGTAAGACCCAAATTATTATTGTACATCAGTGTAAATATGGTACATAAAGTGTGGGTATTATTGTGTATTGAAACTGAGGTCAGAAACTGTCCAGACCTTCGTACGCGCCGCACACACCTAAGGGAGCGCGCTGCGCACTAGCCCTGTGCACAGTTTTCTGCTTTTTAATTAAAAGATAAATGAAGGGTATTGTGGTCTTTTCACATGAGGACGAGTTGGGGCTGTAAAGGCCAGTTGTGTGGTGGTTGAAAACACATTCAACACTACACCAACCTTATTTTCAACCCCAAATCAAATTCTAGAGAGAGAAGAGTGTTCTTGAGAGAGAAAGCTTGAATCAAGGAGGAAGAAGCTTGATCCGGGTTAAAGCTCAAGTATTAAAGTTGTTCATCTAGTCTTTTGCTACGTTTTTGTTGTGGTGGTATGTTCTAACCTTGATTTCCCTATTTTAATTTGTTAAGGGTTAGGGTTTGGGTTAGTGATGAACACAAAACCCATATTTGGTGACTTTGGGTGTTCTTGGGTAAGATTGAGTCATGAAGACTCAATAGTAACTAACCTAGGGTTTCAAATGGTTAATTGGGGTTTATGAGCCTAAATTGGTTAGTTAATTACTAGCACACCTAGATGTTTGGTAAATGGGTGTTATGTGGGTTTGTGGATGACCCGAAATGGGTGTGTTGGTCTTAAAGTGGTCCAATGGGTGATAATTGTAACATCCCGCCTTTTTCCATTTACTTTTCCGTTTAACTATTTAAGTTCCGTTATATGTTTATAACACATCTCGTTAATACGCGTTTGAATTATCTCGTTTAGGTAATTCCCGTACCCGTTTCCTAAGTTGAGGGACTAAAGTTGCCAAATGGAGAAAGAGATGACTAGGTCAACTAGTCAACTCTTTCCTCTCCATTCATTCTATCACCTCCCCAAAATAATACTTCACCTTTTCCTCTCAAACCCTCAAACCTTCAATCATCATCTAAATTCGTTCAAGAAGGATTCAATCAAAACAAATTGCATATTTGAACTCCTCGTGATCTCCTCTTCGTTTCCATACCGATTTCATCAATTTTGGGTAACTTTCTAAAATCACTAATTCTTGTGTTCTTGAGATTTTTAAGTTATAAGGTTGTTAATTAGTGTCTATGGCTCGAGTCTAGTTTGTTTATATGATTTGTAAGCTCGTTTTTGATATTTTGATGTAACTAGTTCATATTGAAAGAATGCTTGCTTAATCTTGAGTTTTAGGTGTTCATATGTTGTTGAATGATGAAAGTTCATGTTTTAATTGTGTTCCTAACATCGCTAGCTTCAAATTGGTATGTAGGTTGACATGGATTAGTTTCATATGCAAGATTGTTGAATTTGTGATTTTGGATTAGGGTTTGATGAGCTTTACATGAACTTTTGATGCGTCAAATGCTATGAGATATTGTTGTTAAGTGTTTTGTTGCAATGTGTGTTTGATTACCTTCGAAACGGCATAACATACATGTAAATTGGTTGCCCGAATCATGAAATGCATATTTGGAACTTGAACCTTGATTATGAACGTTTAAATGCGATTTTGGGGTGTGTAAGCGTTGAATTGCTTGATGAAATGTGTCTAGGTGTTTTCCTCGTCAAATTACCTTTCCGGTGATATAAAATACATGTTCTAATTGTTTGCGGTTTGTAATTTGGGTTGGTTTGATTGTTGGTTCGTGCACTTAGAGTTGCAGCAAACAACAGGGCCTGGAAAACAGCCGGGACGCCGTCTAGCATCTGGGGACGCCGTCCCAGCCTTCAAGCCGGGACGCCGTCTAGCTTATCGGGACGCCGTCCCAGACTTCAAACCGGGACGCCGTCTAGCTTCCCAGGACGCCGTCCCATATAGCTAAAACTGGCTGTTCGCTTGGTCATTTGACATGAAAATGTTTGCTATGCTACGGACTTCCGATTAACATGAAACTTGGCCAACATGCTCATATATGATTATGTAACTTAGAAAAATTGTCGGATATCCAACCCGACCCCGTTGACTTTTCTGTTGACTTTGACCCGACCAAGTTGACTTTTAATCAAACTTAACCAAATATTTGTGCAATCGTTCTAACATGTTTTTATACTTGTACCTTGCATGAAACATGACAATTTGATTCACATGCTATTATGATTGAGTCGTAACGAGCCATAGGACTAATTGAACATCTTTGACCTATCGTGTTTACCGTTATTGATACAACCTATTGTTTAGGTCAAGACTAGCATTGTTCTTTGCACACGTTACTTGTTGAAGTACTTTACTACTCGTGCACTCAAGGTGAGATCATAGTCCCACTTTTACTCTTTTAAACTTACTTTTGGGATGAGAAAACATAAACGATTCTTTTGAACTAAGTGAACACAAGAACGGGAAAACAAACATTCTACATACGAGTTTAGAACGAAAATCCTCAATCCGATTATCATTAGTTACATCAGATGGTGTAAGCGAGAACTTATGTTATATGGCCATATGGGTTTGACAAACCCTCATTCAAACGGTTCGCTACCGTTTACGAATGAAATATATTTTCGGGAACAGTGTTGTTCTAGCACTAATTGATGGGGTATTCAACGGACGGAACGTTAAGCTTTGATAATTGGGTGCTCGTGAATATTAACTTTTAGAATGTACTATGGCTTTATCGATGTTGCAAATCTTGTGGTTCAACTTACTATTACTCATTTACTTACTTAAACCTATGATTTCACCAACGTTTTCGTTGACAGATTCTCTATGTTTTTCTCAGGTCCTTGAACTTAAGTGATACATGCTTCCGCACATACTTTTTGATACTTGCATTGGATGTCGAGTATACTTGCATACGTGGAGCGTCTTTTTGGCTATTTTAAACTATGTCGCGCGTGTTTCATATGAATAATAACTTTTGTTATGTACTTGTCTTGGGAATTACTTTTGTAAACATTGGAACATCCTTTATGAATTGTATGCGACATATTTTCGGTCAAACGTTATCTTAAAGACTTATAATCAGGTAATGGGACCCACGTAGCCGACGCCGTCACTTGACGATTTGTCGGGGTCGCTACAGTTGGTATCAGAGCCTTGGTTGTAGGGATTTAGAGTTCATTTGTGTCCACCCCGAGTCATAGGGTACATAGGTGAATCTAGACTACAACCGGCATATAGACTGAAGTAGGAATTATTTGACAAATTGTGCATTTATACTCGAACTCTCTTACTCATATCTACTCTTATCCTATCTAAATCTTGCGTTGTATAATTAAATTGACACGCCACCTTGACTATATGATGTAATGTCGAATGCACATATGAATTAGGGTAATATAATTCCCGGAAATTATATTACGGTGACTCATATGAACATACCGACATTATGACATAAAGAATTTAAGGCGGGTCAAGGATAATTTTCTCTTTATCTTTATCCCATATCACGGTTAGTATTATTTAGAATACTAACCAACGGTATTCTTTTGTTTTGAAGGAACAATGGCTCCTCGTCGTGTACGCCGCAATGAAACTCCCGAACAAGCTCTCGAACGGATGATAGCTACCGCCGTAGATGCGGCCATGGCCGGTCACTCTTCCAACAACAATAACAACAACCACAACCACAACAACAACAACAATGGGGCCGGTAACTCAAACGAGGGATGCTCCTACAAAGCTTTCATGGGGTGCAAACCTCACACTTATGATGGAACCGGTGGACCGGTTGTGCTTACTCGTTGGTTTGAACAAACCGAGGCCGTCTTTAGCATAAGCGGTTGTCGGGATCAAGACAAGGTCAAATACTCCACCCACACGTTCTCCGGTGTTGCTCTCACTTGGTGGAACACCTATGTTCAATCGGTAGGTACCGATGAAGCTCATGCCCTCTCTTGGGCCGATCTAAAGGAAAAGATGATTGTTGAATATTTTCCGCGCGAAGAAACCCGAAAGCTTGAGGAAGAACTAAGAGCTTTGAAAGCGGTCGGAAACGATCTTAAAGCTTATAATCAACGCTTCGCCGAACTATCCTTGATGTGTCCTAATCTTGTTAACCCCGAATCTCAAAGGATTGAGCTCTACATGCTCGGTCTTCCAAAAAACATCAAACAAGGGGTGATGTCATCCAAACCCACTACTCATCAAGCCGCTATGAACATGGCTCGCCAACTAATTGAAACGGTTGACGAAATCGTAGTACCGGCTCCTAAGGCCGAGGACAAGTCGGGTGGCAACAAAAGGAAATGGGAAGCCACTCCATCAACCAACTACAACAACAACACCTTCACCAAAAAGCCTTTCAACAACGACGGCAAGAAGGGTTATGTCGGAAACTTACCTTTTTGCAACAAATGCCACAAGCATCATCACGGTGAATGTAACAAGCTAGTTTGTCACCGTTGCCAAGGTGTTGGTCATAGGGCCAACAATTGCACAAGCGTCGCCCCCGTTGCTCGAAAGGGGCCCAACCCTCCAAAAACGGTCACTTGTTACGAATGTGGCCAAACGGGCCATTATAAGAACGAATGCCCGAAAAAGAAAGCCAACCCCAACAACCGAGGTCGAGCCTTTAACATCAATACCGAGGAAGCCCGAGATGACAATGAACTAGTCACGGGTACGTTTCTTCTCAACAACTCTTATGTTACTTGCTTATTCGATTCGGGTGCCGATAAATGTTTTGTGTCTAAGACTTTGGCTCCTACCCTTTGCACTCCACCACACCCTTTAGATACTACTTATTCCATCGAAGTGGCCGACGGAAAACTCTTAAGTGCCGACACATATTACCGGGGGTGTACTTTGAACATTTTGGGTAAGGAATTTGAAATTGACTTGATACCCATAGAATTAGGGAGTTTTGATGTAATAATCGATATGAATTGGATGGCCAAAAATAAATCTCACATTCTTTGCGATCTTCACGCAATCCGAATTCCTATCGAGAATGGTGAACCGTTGATTGTCTATGGCGATAAGAGTTGCACCAGACTCAACCTCGTCTCGTGCCTTAAAGTTAGAAAACTGCTCCGTAAGGGTTGTTTTGCGATCCTTGCTCACGTTAAGAAAGTCGAGTCCGATGAGAAGCACATCGATGATGTGCCAATTGTTAGTGACTATTCCGATGTATTTCCCGACGAATTGCCGGGTCTTCCGCCTCATCGACCGGTCGAATTCCAAATCGATCTTATTCCGGGAGCCGCACCCGTAGCACGTGCACCGTATAGACTTGCTCCATCCGAAATGCAAGAATTGCAAAGTCAAATCCAAGAACTACTTGATCGTGGTTTTATCCAACCTAGCCATTCACCTTGGGGCGCTCCGATTTTGTTTGTTAAAAAGAAAGACGGATCCCTACGAATGTGCATTGATTATCGTGAACTAAATAAATTGACGGTTAAGAACCGATATCCTCTTCCTCGCATCGATGACCTCTTTGATCAACTACAAGGGTCTTGTGTATATTCGAAAATCGATCTCCGCTCGGGTTATCATCAATTGAGGGTTAAGGGGGAAGATGTCTCCAAAACCGCTTTCCGAACTCGTTATGGTAGTTATGAATTCCTTGTCATGCCATTTGGTCTCACTAACGCACCGGCGGTGTTCATGGATCTTATGAACCGCGTGTGCAAACCGTATCTCGATAAATTCGTTATCGTGTTCATCGATGACATATTGATTTATTCTAAAAATGAAGAAGAGCACGAACAACATCTCCGACTTGTGCTTGAACTTTTAAGACAAGAACAACTCTATGCCAAATTCTCCAAGTGTGAATTTTGGTTAAAGGAAGTTCAATTTCTTGGTCATGTTGTAAGTGACCAAGGTATTAAAGTCGATCCAACAAAAATCGAAGCCATTAGCAAATGGGAGACTCCTACTACCCCTACTCACATTCGTCAATTTTTGGGTCTCGCCGGGTACTATCGTAGATTCATCGAAAATTTCTCTTTGGTTGCACGTCCTCTAACCGCATTGACTCACAAGGGAAAGAAATTCATTTGGGCGACCGAACATGAATCCGCATTCCAAATCTTGAAAACGAAGCTAACCACCGCTCCTATCTTGTCACTTCCCGAAGGCAATGATGACTTTGTTGTATATTGCGATGCCTCAAAACATGGTTTTGGGTGTGTATTGATGCAACGAACGAAAGTCATTGCTTATGCTTCTCGACAACTCAAAATTCATGAACGAAACTATACGACACATGATCTCGAACTCGGAGCCGTTGTCTTTGCACTTAAAATGTGGAGACACTATCTTTATGGAACCAAGAGTACTATCTTCACCGATCACAAAAGCCTTCAACACATATTCGATCAAAAGCAACTAAACATGAGACAACGAAGGTGGATTGAAACCTTAAACGATTACGATTGCGAGCTTCGTTACCATCCCGGGAAGGCAAATGTAGTAGCCGATGCCTTAAGTCGAAAAGAAAGAGCGGTGCCTCTCCGTGTCCGAGCTTTAAACATCACCATTCACACCAACCTTAATAGCCAAATTCGGGTAGCCCAAGATGAGGCTCTCAAGGATGAAAACATCTCTCTCGAACACTTGAACGTCCTCACCTCTCGATTCGAAGTTAAAGAAACCGGACTCCGATATTTCGCCGGAAGAATTTGGGTGCCTAGTTATGGGAATCTACGAAGCCTTATTTTAGATGAAGCCCATAAGTCACGATACTCGATTCACCCCGGTGCCAATAAGATGTACCACGACCTTAAACAACTATATTGGTGGCCGAACATCAAAAGGGACGTAGCTACTTATGTTTCCAAGTGCTTGACATGTTCCAAAGTCAAAGCCGAACACCAAAGACCGTCCGGATTACTCCAACAACCCGAGATCCCGCAATGGAAGTGGGAAAGGATAACAATGGATTTTATCACCAAGCTACCAAAAACGACGGGCGGTTATGATACCATTTGGGTTATTGTTGACCGTCTCACCAAATCCGCACACTTTCTTGCCATGAAAGAAACGGACAAAATGGAGAAACTTGCACAACTTTACATTAAGGAGATCGTAGCCCGACACGGTGTACCTTTATCGATTATCTCCGACCGAGATGGCCGTTTCGTTTCTAGATTTTGGCGTACATTGCAAGAAGCGTTGGGAACGCGTTTAGATATGAGCACCGCATATCATCCTCAAACCGATGGACAAAGCGAACGTACAATTCAAACCTTAGAGGACATGTTACGAGCTTGCGTGGTTGATTTCGGAAAAGCTTGGGACAAGCACTTACCTCTCGCCGAGTTCTCTTACAACAATAGTTATCACGCGAGTATTAAAGCCGCACCTTTTGAAGCGCTATATGGCCGCAAATGTCGTTCACCTCTTTGTTGGGCCGAGGTAGGCGACGTGCAAATCACCGGACCCGAACTCATTCACGAAACCACCGAGAAAATCATTCAAATTCGAGATAGGCTTAGGACGGCCCGAAGTCGTCAAAAGAGCTATACCGACAAACGACGCAACGATCTTGAATTTCAAGCCGGTGACCGAGTAATGTTAAAAGTCGCACCTTGGAAGGGTGTAATCCGTTTTGGGAAACGCGGGAAGCTAAATCCGCGGTATATTGGTCCTTTCGAAATCTTGGAGCGTATTGGAACCGTTGCTTATCGTTTAGATCTTCCGCCTCAATTGAGCTCCGTTCATCCTACTTTCCATGTATCCAACTTGAAAAAGTGTCTTGCCGAACCCGATATCGTCATTCCTCTCGAGGAGCTCACCATTGATGACAAACTTCATTTCGTGGAGGAACCGGTTGAAATTGTGGACACCTCCGTCAAGACATTGAAACAAAGCCGAATCCCGATTGTTAAGGTCCGTTGGAACGCCAAAAGGGGACCCGAGTTTACTTGGGAAAGACAAGATCAAATGCAAAGGAAGTATCCTCATCTATTCGTGAATTCGGAAACCCAAGATCTTGAGGAAGAAACAACGACTACTACGCCTACTTAAATTTCGGGACGAAATTTCTTTTAAGGTGTAGGTAATGTAACATCCCGCCTTTTTCCATTTACTTTTCCGTTTAACTATTTAAGTTCCGTTATATGTTTATAACACATCTCGTTAATACGCGTTTGAATTATCTCGTTTAGGTAATTCCCGTACCCGTTTCCTAAGTTGAGGGACTAAAGTTGCCAAATGGAGAAAGAGATGACTAGGTCAACTAGTCAACTCTTTCCTCTCCATTCATTCTATCATCTCCCCAAAATAATACTTCACCTTTTCCTCTCAAACCCTCAAACCTTCAATCATCATCTAAATTCGTTCAAGAAGGATTCAATCAAAACAAATTGCATATTTGAACTCCTCGTGATCTCCTCTTCGTTTCCATACCGATTTCATCAATTTTGGGTAACTTTCTAAAATCACTAATTCTTGTGTTCTTGAGATTTTTAAGTTATAAGGTTGTTAATTAGTGTCTATGGCTCGAGTCTAGTTTGTTTATATGATTTGTAAGCTCGTTTTTGATATTTTGATGTAACTAGTTCATATTGAAAGAATGCTTGCTTAATCTTGAGTTTTAGGTGTTCATATGTTGTTGAATGATGAAAGTTCATGTTTTAATTGTGTTCCTAACATCGCTAGCTTCAAATTGGTATGTAGGTTGACATGGATTAGTTTCATATGCAAGATTGTTGAATTTGTGATTTTGGATTAGGGTTTGATGAGCTTTACATGAACTTTTGATGCGTCAAATGCTATGAGATATTGTTGTTAAGTGTTTTGTTGCAATGTGTGTTTGATTACCTTCGAAACGGCATAACATACATGTAAATTGGTTGCCCGAATCATGAAATGCATATTTGGAACTTGAACCTTGATTATGAACGTTTAAATGCGATTTTGGGGTGTGTAAGCGTTGAATTGCTTGATGAAATGTGTCTAGGTGTTTTCCTCGTCAAATTACCTTTCCGGTGATATAAAATACATGTTCTAATTGTTTGCGGTTTGTAATTTGGGTTGGTTTGATTGTTGGTTCGTGCACTTAGAGTTGCAGCAAACAACAGGGCCTGGAAAACAGCCGGGACGCCGTCTAGCATCTGGGGACGCCGTCCCAGCCTTCAAGCCGGGACGCCGTCTAGCTTATCGGGACGCCGTCCCAGACTTCAAACCGGGACGCCGTCTAGCTTCCCAGGACGCCGTCCCATATAGCTAAAACTGGCTGTTCGCTTGGTCATTTGACATGAAAATGTTTGCTATGCTACGGACTTCCGATTAACATGAAACTTGGCCAACATGCTCATATATGATTATGTAACTTAGAAAAATTGTCGGATATCCAACCCGACCCCGTTGACTTTTCTGTTGACTTTGACCCGACCAAGTTGACTTTTAATCAAACTTAACCAAATATTTGTGCAATCGTTCTAACATGTTTTTATACTTGTACCTTGCATGAAACATGACAATTTGATTCACATGCTATTATGATTGAGTCGTAACGAGCCATAGGACTAATTGAACATCTTTGACCTATCGTGTTTACCGTTATTGATACAACCTATTGTTTAGGTCAAGACTAGCATTGTTCTTTGCACACGTTACTTGTTGAAGTACTTTACTACTCGTGCACTCAAGGTGAGATCATAGTCCCACTTTTACTCTTTTAAACTTACTTTTGGGATGAGAAAACATAAACGATTCTTTTGAACTAAGTGAACACAAGAACGGGAAAACAAACATTCTACATACGAGTTTAGAACGAAAATCCTCAATCCGATTATCATTAGTTACATCAGATGGTGTAAGCGAGAACTTATGTTATATGGCCATATGGGTTTGACAAACCCTCATTCAAACGGTTCGCTACCGTTTACGAATGAAATATATTTTCGGGAACAGTGTTGTTCTAGCACTAATTGATGGGGTATTCAACGGACGGAACGTTAAGCTTTGATAATTGGGTGCTCGTGAATATTAACTTTTAGAATGTACTATGGCTTTATCGATGTTGCAAATCTTGTGGTTCAACTTACTATTACTCATTTACTTACTTAAACCTATGATTTCACCAACGTTTTCGTTGACAGATTCTCTATGTTTTTCTCAGGTCCTTGAACTTAAGTGATACATGCTTCCGCACATACTTTTTGATACTTGCATTGGATGTCGAGTATACTTGCATACGTGGAGCGTCTTTTTGGCTATTTTAAACTATGTCGCGCGTGTTTCATATGAATAATAACTTTTGTTATGTACTTGTCTTGGGAATTACTTTTGTAAACATTGGAACATCCTTTATGAATTGTATGCGACATATTTTCGGTCAAACGTTATCTTAAAGAATTATAATCAGGTAATGGGACCCACATAGCCGACGCCGTCACTTGACGATTTGTCGGGGTCGCTACAATAATTGACCTAATTGAAATAGATGGGTATGAAACACCCAAATTATGTATTAGTTAGTGTTGTAAGACCTAAATCACTAGCTTTTAGTGATATGTGGTGGTTTTGACCTTTAGGGTCGGTTTTGATGTAAATGAGCCATTTAATGCATTTAAGTCATTTAATGCACATGTGTAAGTTGTTGGCTTTTAGCCCAACTAGTTGGTGTGTTAATCGAGTATTTATTGTATTAGGTACTTTGCTTTGAGGCTTGCGGAAGTTAAAATCGTCACCGAATCGTTGAGGTGAGTGGAATAATTATGCGTGTATGTATATGGCGTATTTATTTGTGAGTGTTATGGTATGAACCACGAGCCGGTAGTACCATAGCATGTATGTGATGTATAATGATGTGAACCACTAGCCGGTAGCATCAAGTGTGAACCACGAGCCGGTAGCACTATAAACAAGTGTGAACCACGAGCCGGTAGCACTATAAACAAAGTGTGAACCACGAGCCGGTAGCACTATAAAAGAGTGAGACTCAAATGCGTATGGTGTGAACCACGAGCCGGTAGCACCATAGCGTTATGGTTAACCATATTATGTTGTTTAACGTTATACAAGCATGCTATATATATATATATATATATATATTGTGTTGTGTATATGCTAATGTGATGTTGTGATAGTGTACGAGTTGTTAGCATTATGAGTAAGACGGCATGCTATTTGAATTATATTCTCGTATGAGGTGTTTGGTGGGTGCGAATGCAAATAGATGGGTTATATATGTGTATGTATAATTGTTGCACTCACTAAGCTTTACTTACCCTCTCGTTTTTTATCTTTTTAGAGGCTCCGGCGGAGACAAGGGTAAGGGCATTCGTATGGATTAGAGATCCCGCTTGGTTTGTAGGGGACGCTTTTGGATGTTATAGCTTTTGGAGTTTGACCGAGATTTGGGTAGTTTAACCCCCAAACACCATGCTCATAGTGTCGTTTGGAATTTAAACTCTTATGGTCGAACTTGTATGTTTTGAACGAAACTCGTAAAACGGCCGATGTGGGCCCCGTTTTGTAAAACTCATTTTATGATTGAATCGTATGAGTTTTTCATATTAGAACATGTTGTGAAAAGCGTTTCGTCTAAAAATATCGGGAAGTGGGAGATCTTTTTACGGAAAATGGAAAAAGTGGACAGCGGGCTGCCAGGCCCTGTGCGCGCCGCGCACAGGTGGGGCTGCGCGCCGCGCACCCCATCTGGACAGCCCTGTTCAAAAAAAATAAATTTCCTTGATTTTGGTTGATTAACGGGTTGGGTTGTTACATTTTTTAAATGACAAAATAAACTTTATTCAAACATAATAATAAAAAATTACAACATAGGGACAATACACATAAAAAGGCATTTTACATACATCCTAAGAATAAATGGGTAAATGGATCTCCTCGATAAATAGGGTTATCTTAGTGATAACTAGAAAGATTTCGGACCTCGCGTTGCGGCGGTTGCATTTAGATATACGTTCCATGGTACCTAATATACTTAATGGCATGCGCGTTGCGGTTTGTGGAATATTTTAATGTCTTTTATGAAACTAACGTTGAGCAAGAAGTGAGTAAAATTTGCGAAAAAAGGGGAAGAAGAACTCGAACTCCGGTCTTTTCCCTTACAAACTCATGGACTTATCACTTGTTTTAGCCATCTACTTGATCTAGTTAGTTGAGTTTGTATAATTTATCCAAAATGATTTCCTAATAAAAAGCTCTGTTTCGAATATAATTGGATGCATTTTGTTCGTAAAATTATTTCGAGTTGAACGGTGATGACGGAGAAACGTAACTCGAAACGAAAAAAAGAAGATAAATCTCGTCAAAAAATTGGATGCGTTTTGTTTACTAATTATTATATTTATTGAAAAGTTACAAATTAGGCTCCCCATGTTACCATGTATACTCCTATTTGACCCCTAAACATTTACACATTTTATCCCTCAACTCCATGTCTTTGGACAATTTTCTTCCCTGACCAAAACACATGCATGAATGACTAATACGACCAAAATTTGGTTGTATTTAGTAACACATGCATGAATGACTAATACGACCAAAATTTGGTTGTATTTAGTAGATATGGAAATTTCTGATTCTTTCCATCATCACTTAAAAATAAGCAGTTACGAATTCGAACAAGTGAACTTTTCTAATACTCCTAAAATGTCAACTACTAAACGATTTTATGATGTATTATGGTTTTTAACATCAACGACAAATGTGTATTATTAATGCTCAACTCTTTCGAAAATTTTAGTAAGTTTAACATAAACATAATGAACTGTATACTGGAGTCAAGTGTGACAACTAAAAAACATTATAGCCTTATAGGAAACTGAGGCGAAAGCAGCTTATAATAGAAAAAAGTAAAACAATGTGCAACCAACAAAGCCCACGTGGCCACTAATTGCCTAATTGGCTTGCCATTGTTTTGTTTCCTTTAAAATATTAAGGTTACGTTTCAATTCATTTAAATTACTTTGTCTTCAACATAATCACAATATTCTAAGTTTTAGGTTAAAGGTCAAAATCAATTGTAAATTTTGATTTAGTCATATGAGGTGTGTGTATTTGTGCATAGACAACCTGTCTATACATTTATACATACATATTCATACATTCATAACAAAAAGAAAAAAAAAATGCACATTAGTTTTCTTTAGTGGTCAAGGACGTATATTAAAACATTAAAGAGACGAAATATTTTATAGAAAAAGTGATTCATCCAACGATTAGAAGAATATATAAAATTATCCTCGCACGGCTATCAAATTTCTCAACTCAAATGTTAGTAAAATTTAGTATAAGAGAATTTGAGAACTTATGTTGAGTTTACTACTAGAGCTTACAACTTTCAATCAATAACCAAGAAACTTAGTAAACTTGAACAAGTAATCGTTTTGGATCTAATCATTTCTATTCAGGAAAAGAAAAGTGAAAACCGTACTTTAACTTTACTTTAGAACTACTCCGTAGTAAATGTTCAATATAAATATACCTGTTATAATTCAGTAGGCTTATAACTACCTTTAGTGACCTGGTTCTTGACTGTAGACTACTAATAAATATATAGAGGGAATATAAGAGAAGTATGTGTTTTATATATTTTCAGAAGTGTGCACCTTATGTGCTCTTACATAACACATATATATACTCAAAAAATCTACTATACAATATTTATAATAAT
The DNA here is from genome assembly GCF_046630445.1 of Rutidosis leptorrhynchoides. NCBI lineage: Eukaryota > Viridiplantae > Streptophyta > Magnoliopsida > Asterales > Asteraceae > Rutidosis > Rutidosis leptorrhynchoides. Next base: position 40,189,713 of record NC_092343.1, read on the forward strand.
AATAAAATTAGCATCCACAATTGACTTTTATAACACTCCCCCTTGGATGACAATTTTATTAGAGAATAATTAGTACTGCCTCGTTAAAAACCTTGCTAAAGAAAACTCATTGGGATAAAACTTTAGCTAAGGGAAAAAGAGTGCAGCATAGAGTTGACTCCCCCTCAAGTAGGCAACGCCTGAATTGTTACATCTTCTGAACATGCCTCATGCCAATATTATGAACGTGTGTTCTGAAAATAGCAGTTGGAAGTGCTTTGGTGAAAAGATCAACAGAGTTTTTGCTGGACTGAACATATCTCATTTCAATCTGGTTGTCCTTAATGAGATTTGAGTGTATGAGAAGAATCTAGGAGGTATGTGTTTTGTTCGATCACTTTTGATATACCATTCTTTCATCTGTGCTATGCAAGCTACATTATCTTCATAGATAGTTGTTGGACTTTTATCGCGTTCTAGTCCACAAGAATCAGTAATGAGTTGTGTCATTGATCTCAACCAAAAACATTCCCGAGTAGCTTCATGTAATGCAATCACTTCGGCATGATTTGATGATGTTGCTACAAGTGTTTGTTTTTGAGAACGCCATGATATTGCGGTACCTCCATTTAGGAATACATATCCATTTTGAGATTTAGCTTTATGTGGATCAGATAAATAACATGCATCTGCATAACCAACCAAATCTTGTTTCGATTTGTTAGAATAAAATAATCCTAAATCAGTAGTTCCTTGAAGGTATCGAAATATGTGTTTGATCCCATTCCAGTGTCTTTTGGTAGGAGCTGAGCTGAACCTTGCTAACAAATTAACTGCAAAAGAAATGTCAGGTCTTGTACAATTTGTAAGATACATAAGAGCTCCAATTGCACTAAGATATGGTACTTCTGGTCCCAGGATATCTTCATGATCTTCACAGGGACGAAATGGATCAGTGTCAACATTAAGTGATCTAACAACCATAGGAGTACATAATGGTTTTGCCTTGTTCATATTGAAACTTTTAAAATCTTTTCAGTATATATTGTTTGATGTACAAGTAAACCATTAGGCATATGCTCAATTTGTAAACCAAGGCAATACTTGGTTTTTTCAAGATCTTTCATTTCAAATTCTTTCTTTAGAAGTTGAATGGCTTCATGGATCTCTTTATTTGTACCTATGATGTTAAGATCATCAACATAAACAGCTATGATCACATATCCGGATGTTGTTTTCTTAATGAAAACACATGGGCAAATAAGATTATTGGTATACCCTTTGCTTATCAAGTAATCACTTAATCGTTTATACCACATGCGACCCGATTGTTTCAACCCACATAAAGACCTTTGTAACTTGATTGAGTACATTTCTTTGGGTTATGCATTGGTTGCTTCTGATACCTTAAATCCTTCAGGTATCTTCATATATATATCACTATCAAGTGATCCATATAGATAAGCATTCACAACATCCATGAGATGCATTTCTAAATTTTTAGAAACTGCCAGACTGATTAAGTATCTAAAAGTAATTGCATCCATAACAGGAGAATAAATTTCCTTATAATCAACTCCTGGTCTTTGAGAAAAACCTTGAGCTACAAGTCTAGCTTTATACCTTGTAACTTCATTTTTCTCATTTCTTTTTCGCACAAAAACCCATCTATATCCCACAGGTTTCACATCTTTAGGTGTGAGAATGATAGATCCGAAAACTTTTCTTTTATTGAGTGATTCAAATTCAGCTCGTATTGCTCCTTTCCAATGATCTCAATCATGTCTATTTTGACATTCCATGACAGATTTTGGTTCTGGATCATCATCATCATTCATGATGTCATATGCAACATTATATGAAAATATCTCATCAAGATTTTTCATTTCATTTCGATTCCATAATATTTTTGAATGTGCATAATTGATTGAAAATTTCGTATTAACATCATCAATCTCCTCTGTAGAAGGAGTATTGATTTGTGGTTCTTCTTGAACACTTTCTTTTACCTCATTATCAGCTGATTTTCTTTTTCGAGAATTTTTATCTTTGGAACCAATTGGTCTCCCACGTTTCTGGCGTGGCAAAGACTCAAGAGTGACATTATTGCCAGCTTTTGGAATTTCAATTCGAGCTGGAGCATTTACTGCTGGTATATATGATTTAGTCACTCTTTTTGTATCTGTAAATGCATCAGGCAATTTATTCGCAAGTTCTTGCATATGCATTATTTTTTGAACTTCGGTCTCGCATTCTTTTGTGCGAGGATCAAGATACATTAATTGAGGTTCACACCATGAAACATCATTTTCTTTATTTTTTATTTCTCCCCCTAATCTAGGGAACAATGTTTCATTAAAGTGACAATCAGCAAAACGTGCTGTAAAAACATCACCCGTCATGGGTTCAATATATCTTATGATTGAAGATGTTTCATATCCAACATATATTCCCATCCTTCTTTGAGGACCCATTTTAGTGCGCTGTGGTGGTGCGATATGAACATAAACTGCACAACCAAATGTTCTAAGGTGGGAAATATTTGGCTGATGGCCAAAAGCAAGTTGCAAGGGAGAATATGTATGACTTGCACTTGGTCTAATGCGAATTAATGATGCAACATGTAAAATTGCATGACCCCATATAGATACTGAGAGTTTTGTTCTCATTATCAATGGTCTAGCTATTAACTGCAATCGTTTAATTAGTGATTCGGCTAAACCATTTTGTGTATGTACATGAGCAACAGGATGTTCAACAACAATCCCAATAGACATGCAAAAATCATTAAATTCTTGAGATATAAACTCACCAGCATTATCCAATCTCACCCTTTTAATAGTATAATCAGGGAAATGTGCTCTCAATTTAATAATTTGAGCAAGAAATTTTGCAAATGCCATGTTTCGACTTGATAATAGACAAACATGAGACCATCTACTAGATGCGTCTATTAGGACCATGAAATATCTAAATGGTCCACATGGTGGATGAATTAGTCCACATATATCACCTTGAATTCTTTCAAGAAACATTGGTGATTCTTTTTCAACCTTAAGAGGTGATGGTCTTATTATCAATTTTCAAAGTGAGCATGATGTACATGGGATAATTGCATCACGAGGGATCTTTTGATCCGTTAATGGATGTCCATGTGTATTTTGAATTATTCTTTTCATCATTGTTGATCCTGAGTGGCCTAATCTTTCATGCCGCAGATTTATCATTACAGGATCACATGCCTTTTCATTAACTACCATGTGTGTTTCTGGTACATTTATATATGTATAATGTAAACCAGAACTAAGTCTTGGTAGTTTTTCAATCACATGCTTCTTGTCAGTGATACTTAAATATTTATCATTTTCTGTAGTCACTGACTGATAATCATATCCATTTTGGTATATGTCAGAGAAGCTTAACAAATTTCTCTTTGACATGGGAGAAAATAAGGCATTTTTTATCAGAAAATTTGTACCATTTGGTAACATAAATTTTTCCTTTCCCATTCCTTTTATTAAATCCGCAGGACCTGATATAGTATGTACCGTTCCTTCTGTTACTTTAAAATCAGTGAAATATTTTTTAGATTTGAGTATAGTGTGTGTGGTACCACTGTCTGCAATACAAAGATCCCCACCATTTGACTAATTTTGCACTCCAGTAGTGTACATCATGAACTTCAAAATATGAGAAACAAATAATGAGTACATAATTCATCAATATATTACATTCAAAAATATGTTATAAACGAAAATACATAATAAGGAAACATATAGTAAAGTAGATATGGTATGGATCATAAATCTACATCCATTTATTTGATATGGACATATAATAGGAAATTTATTCATTAAAGTAGTCACTTGTTGGCTCAGTGATTTTTGTATCAAGGTCATCCACAAGGTTTGCCTCTTTTCCTTTTCCTTTTAGGGATTCCTGATATTGATTAACAGAATATTGATTTGTTCGACAGTTTTTAGACCAATGTCCAATTTTACCACATCGATAACAAGAATCTTCAATATTCTTTGAAGAGCTTCCTTCAACATTATGATTTGTGGGATTGTATGGTGGTTGAAATTTATAATTTTGTGGATTATTATTTCTTTGTCCACGACCACACGACCACCACCACGACCATTACCATAAGGGTGATTTCGAATATAGTTATGATTTTTATTATTGTTATGGTAATTTTCATGATAATGGTTTTGGCCAATATGACCACGACCTCGCCCACGTCCTCGTCCAGGTGCATTTCTTTTTCTATTATTATTGTTAATAGCATTAGCTTCAGGGAATGCTAGCGCACCGTAGGACGAGATTCCCGATTCTTCATCAGTAATTCTTTATTCACTTCTGCAACTAAGAGATAAGTTTGAAGTTTGGAAAAAGTTTTGTAATTCTGCAATCTTAAATTTTCTTGTATAGTAATGTTTGCAGAATGCATTGTGGAGAAAGTTTTTTCCATCATATTAGCATCACTAATTTCTTGACCACAGAATTGAAGCTTTGAACGGATCTTGAACATGGCCGAGCTGTATTCACTTACCTTTTTAAAGTCTTGGAACCTTAGATTTCTCCATTCTTCCCTCACAGCTGGGAGTAATATTTCCTTTTAATTATCGAATCTACTCTTGCTACTTTCTCATAAAACATGTGGATCTTTGATAGTGAGATACATATGTTTTAAGGTGATATCAATATGTTTGCGAATAAAAGCAATTAATTTTAATTTATCTTGATCAGAACAAGTATTGTTTTCTTTTAAAGTTTCTAGAATACTCAATGATCCAAAATTTATTTCTACATCCATGACCCATGATGTGTAGTTTGTTCCCGATACGTCTAGGGCATCAAACTCAAGCTTTGATAAGTTTGACATTTTCTATTATCAGAAATATGAACAACATAAATTATAATCATAATCAATTTCTAATCATAGACAAATAATAAAGTAAAATTAGAATTATTTTAAATTCATAAGTAGCAAACAACAGAATAATGACACGATTACAAATGATAAAACCACAAGAGCAGGATAAAATATAGGTTCACCCGGTGGTATATTAGTAACAATGATGATTGTTAGTATGACCAATACAATAGGCAAAATCATCCTTGTGTGAATCATCTTTACAAAAAAAAAAATTTGATGGTGGTAATCTGAGAAAATGAAGATTGATTTGTGAAAATGTGAAAACGGAGATGTTTATTTTATATTTGAAAAATATAGTCGTTGTAATGTGACGACCCGGGAATTTCCGATCAAATTTAAACTTAATCTTTATATGTTTCCGACACGATAAGCAAAGTCTGTAATGATGAGTCTCAGAAAGTTTGAACTGTTTCATGTATACATTTTACCTTTAGACTGTGCTCGATGATTCACGAACAATTGTATGTAGATATAAAGGTACGTATAATATAATATAACGAAAGTATATATGATAATGGGAAATAGTAAAATACAACTGAAAAATTAGAATTATGTATGAAAAATAAAATACAAAATTAATCAATTGAGTTGAATATGTAAAGTAGTATATAAAACAATGAAGTTGTTAGTAAAATAAATATATATATGACTTCTATAATATTACATGTATATGTATATTGTAAAATACATAAAACATCTAAATATTAATTATGTAATACATTAGATAGCTAGTAAATGTGATAAAATTAATAAATTGTAATAATAACATGTTAAAAGTAATTACAAGCTAGAAATAAATGTTATAGTAATTTCAATAGTAATATCAAAAATTATTAGCTATATAACATACAAAAGTGAAACTTGATATATATATAAATTGATACAGTATTATTATGAATAAATTTATCATCATTAAAAATCATTATTATTATTATTATTAGTTCCATTATTATTATTAAAATTGATATTAAATATTAATGTTTTAAAATTAATCCTATTATATTTTCTTTATATATCTAAAATACAGAGATAGATATAAACAATACAAGGTTATATATATACTGATATAAATAATTACATATTCAGAATCTTAAGGGCTGAAGAATTCATGGATTCAGTAGTATATCATTGTCAAACTTTAAACTGTCACCAGCTGGGAAATTCGATCCATAGGGTAAATTACAAAATCTGTTTAACATCAACATCACTTTATTTTTCTTCTTGACTAATTCACAAATTCTGTCGACCATATCTGTTATATGACAATCGACCAGATGTGTTAATTACTTCCATCTTCAATTATTCGCTTGCTACTCACATATGGCAGTAACTTCCCAAAACAATTGAAATTAGAAAATAGAAAATAAAAGGAACCCGGATGGCACCTCTGTTCGTCCATCTTTTATTCAATTCTTTAGATTTGAAACAATTTTCAAAATGAATAAAGGAGTCGACATTACACTACCACTATCAATTATAATCACTATCATATGAAAATTTAACAGAAAATGTAGAAAGCTGCCATTATCTCTGTTCGTGTTCCATTTAGGGTCGAAATCTCAAATCCGAGTCATTCTTCAAAATCTAAAATTGAAGGAGTGTTAGGAATCTTCCGCTCAAACTTTCTGCAAGATTTCAGTTACTAATTCCTCCAATCGATTACGAATTTTGAAGTCAAAGTTAGAAAACAAAAAGTCAATTGACATGTTCTTCTTTGAATTCGAACTCGTGTTTCTGTATATGGACTAATTGATGAATGACGAGTATTATAAAGGTAATTTCTAACATTTTTCATGAAGAAATTAATACTTACAAACAACTAGAAATTGCTTTTGATTATTGAATTTGAGAAGACAAACATGTGTCTGTGATAAGGCTAAAAAGGAACATATATTTCATAGCAAAATCCCCCAAGAAAGACAAGATTTTAGTTGCAATTGTTCCATTTTCGAGTAATATTCGTTTATTTTAAATAAGTGCGAAGACAAAAGGCGAAAACGAAGATTTGAAGACGCAAAGGTCCAAAAAGCTCAAAAATACAAGATACAATCAAAAAGGTTCAAATTATTGATGAAGAACGTCTAAAAATGACAAGAGTACAAGTTGCAAAACACAAAGTACACGATATAAAATAGTACGAAAGGGCGTTCGAAAATCCGGAACAGGGACATGAGTCAACTCTCAACGCTCGACGCAACGGTGTAAAAATTACGAGTCAACTATGCACAAGAATAAAATATAATATTTAAATAATTCATAATAAGAATAATATTAAATAATAAAAAGTTGTTAATTGAGCATAGTTCAGGGGTCGTAAATGAAAATTCAAATTTTCATTTCGCCTATAAAAGGCTTTGCAATTCATCGATTTAAGAACACCCCTTTTTCAATCCCTAATCTATCTTTCTATCTCTCTGTAAACGTATAACATAAATAAATAATTTTAATTTTAATTTTAATTTTAAAAATAATAATTTAGTTATTGTAATGATTAATTACGGGTTTTAAGTCGGAACTCTGTCCGGGTAACGCTAAGCAATTAATCACCACTGTAAGCTATGTCTTCCCTTTTTAATTTAATGTCTAGTAGCTAAGCCATTATTATGCTTATTTAAGTCGAAGTAATCGTGATGTTTGACTAAATATTAAGACGGGGTAATTGGATTTTGTACCATAATTAGGGTATGGACAAAAGACCGACACCTGTGGATTTTGGACCATGGACAATTAATAGATGGGGGTATTGTCTAAAATTGAGCGACAACTCATGGGGAGCCTGTCGAACCTATCTTCAAATTAATTAACCTAATAATTAATAATGATTATGGTTCTCCTATTTAGTGATGTTGTCCTATTATAATCATTTAATTAATTATTCGGGTTGGGTAATTGATTATTCAAACTGATCAAGTGGGTAAATTAATATTCATATCTAATCAAAACAGGGGTGGATTACATACAGTGATAACTGGTGTAATTGTTGACAGAAGTGATAAATGCGTCACAGTTTAAATCCTTAATTAGTTGGAATATTTGACTTCGGGTATAAGGGTAATTTGACGAGGACACTAGCACTTTATATTTATGACTGATGGACTATTATGGACAAAAACCAGATATGTATCAAATAAACCAGGACAAAGGACAATTATCCCGAGAAACAATTAATTAAAATCAAAACGTCAAACATCATGATTACGAAAGTTTAAATAAGCATAATCCTTTTATTTCATATTCTATCGCAATTTTATTTATTGTTATTTTATTTATCGTCATTTATTTATTTTACACACTTTAATTATTGTCATTTATCTTTACGCTTAAAAATATAAAATCGACAAACCGGTCATTAAACGGTAAAAACCCCCCTTTTATAATAATATTACTACTTATATATATATATATTTATATAAATATAGTTTTATAAAAATATAGTACGTAATCACTAGCTCCCTGTGGAACGAACCGGACTTACTAAAAACTACACTACTCTACGATTAGGTACACTGCCTATAGTGTTGTAGCAAGGTTTAGGTATATCCCATCCGTAAATTAATAAAACTTGTGTCATATTTTGTAGTATTTCCTAGTAAAAATAATACTATTTCGTACCCTCACGCTACATCATCAAGTTTTTGGCGCCGCTGCCGGGGACCGTTAAAAAGCTATATTTTTAATTTATATTTGTGAAAATATAAGTTTGTAAAAAAAAAAAAAAAAAAGTAATTTCGACCGTGTGTCAAAGTGTATTACAAATTTCGAACTTGATAAACTAGAAAAATCCTACACATGTGCGATAGTCTCAAAATATATCCATACATATCCATAATTAATTAAAAAAAAAAAACTATTGTTTTTGGGTTGTTGTAAATTCTGGGACCCACCCATGTAGGATTGTCAAAAATTTGTAAAAAGTTAATGTTGATGGACAAGAGACTAATGTCCAAGGGTGGACAAGTATTTTTTAAATTATTTCTGATATAATCAACATTTACCAAAAACACTTGTCGAAAAGCCAAATACTTCGACCATAGAATGTTTTATAAAATAAAGACCATAAATAATATTTCGTATACTATTAATCTATATTTGAGTAAAAATATATAATTTTAAAAAAAAAAAAACGTTTAAAAAAAAAACATTTAAAAAAACGTTTAAAAAAAAAAAATTATTCACGGACAATAGGCTGCTACTTTTATTTTGTGTTACCCACTAGACAATAGGTTGTTACTTTTAGGTGTTATCTAAAAAAAATAAAAAATAAAAAAATAAAAAATAAAAAAAAAGTGTTAGTATCCCAATCACAATTTCACCCACTTGACAAACGGGAATACTTATCTCCCATTCTTCAAATTTCTTAGCCTTATTTCTTATCACCCAATTTCTTAGCCTTATTTCGTACCTAGTGTTAAGTTTTAGTATTTTGCCATAGATTATTTTATTTTTAGATTTTTAGGCTTTGCCGTAAAATCCCTTAAGTGCTTATTCCTTAGACTAAGATTTAGGTGCCTTAGAATTTTACGACGCCATTTTTCGTGCTACTTTCTTATTTTTATTTTTCGACATTTATTTTTCGACCTTTTATTTTTCGACACTTTTCGACGCGCAATCTATTTCTTTCTTATTTCTCGACGCTCTAGTTTTTAGGACTTAGAATTTTATCTACTTCTTATCTAATTCATCCAAACGGAGAGAAAAATTATTTAAGCGGTTAAATTAATAGACGTTGACATTTTTCTGGTTCGTAGTAATAGTTGGATTTGTTAGTGGCTAGTGGGCTTCCGATTTAAAGGGTCCTGGCTACCTGCTACATCTTTTGGCTATTCGAAACGTGGGCAAAATCAGAAAAGTCTATTGATTGGACAACTTATATAAGTTTTTCTTATTTTTTTTTATAACTAATAGGATATTCTGTGAATGCACCGAGCAAAACGTTCACCACCTGTCATACGTTCACCACCTGTAACTCGATCAAGACATCTAGCCAATATTGTCGCCGTTAATTTTTCTTTAGAATCGTCATCTAGTCGACCAAGAACTCCAACGCAAATTTCCGATAATCCATCTTTTGAACCCGACTTCACAACTAAGAACTCGGAGGATATTCAAGGACAATTCCAAGATCCTGAACCACAAACCGTTAAATCGGAATCCTCTAATGATTCGTATTCAACAAATTCAATTATGGAAGTAACGGAACCTCTAAGTATGGAAGACCGAATGAGAGCTACACGCACGGGCCAAGGTCATGCCATTATTAAGCCAAACGTTAATGCGCCAGATTATGAAATCAAAGGACAAATTCTACATATGGTAACTAACCAATGCCAATTCAGTGGTGCGCCGAATGAAGATCCGAATGAACACCTTCGTACGTTCAATAGAATTTGTACACTATTCAAAATCCGAGAAGTGGAAGACGAACAAATCTATCTCATGTTATTTCCCTGGACTTTAAAGGGAGAAGCCAAAGATTGGTTAGAATCGTTACCTGAAGGGGCGATTACTACATGGGATGATTTAGTTGAAAAATTTCTTAAACAATTCTTTCCGGCATCCAAAGCCGTAAGACTTCAAGGAGAAATTGTTACGTTCAAACAAAAGCCAAATGAAACATTATATGAGGCGTGGACAAGATTCGGAAGGATGTTGAGAGGATGTCCTCAACACGGTTTAGACACTTATCAAATAGTACAAATATTCTACCAAGGTGTCAACGTTGCTACACGAAAAGACATAAACATAACAGCTGGTGGTTCCATTATGAAGAAAACCGCAACTGAAGCTTACAAAATTATTGATAACACAGCCTCCCACTCGCATGAGTGGCACCAAGAAAAAGATATTTTTCGTTCATCTAAAGTGGCTAGAGCCGATTCTAGCCATGACTTTGATTCCGTTTCAGCAAAAATAGATGCTTTCGAAAGACGAATGGAAAAGATGAATAAAGATATTGACGCAATACGAATTAGTTGTGAGCAATGCGGTGGACCACACTTATTGAAAGATTGTCACATTGAACTAACGATGGAACAACGAGAGAATGTTTCCTATATGAACCAAAGGCCGGAAAATAATTATCAGAATAATTATCAACCGCCAAAGCTAAACTTTAATCGAAATCAAAACATTCTTTACAATCCAATGGACCCAACAACAACTCGTACAACCAACAAGGTCCGAATAACCAACCAACTCAAAACAACACTTTCAATCAACAAAGACCTAGCTTGTATAAACCGCCACATCAAACCGAAGAGAAAAAGCCAAATCTAGAAGAAATGATGGCAAAGCTAATGGAATCTCAAACACAATTTATTACGTCTCAAACCCAAACGAACGAGAGGTTTGATCAGTCATTAAGAACTCAACAAGCTTCCATTTTGAATCTAGAAAAACACGTAGGTACTCTTGCTAGCATGATGAGTGAGAGGGAACAAGGAAAGCTACCGAGTGATACTGAAGTAAATCCTCGGAATGAGAATGTTAATATGGTGTCCACGAATTCTGAAAACCAGCTCCAGAAGTTGGGGAGGTTTTAGATATGAGTAATAATGAAGAAGTTACAACACCACCGCCACCCGAGTATGTAAAGCCAGTGGTGGCACCATACAAACCACCCATCCCGTTTCCAAGAAAAGGAGTTGAGTATGAGCAAGTAATAGGTAATAAAGATTGTGATACCTCTGGAAAGAAGAAGAAGAAAAAGAATAAGAAAGTACAAGAAACAAAAACCGTAGAAGTAAACCCGGTGAATACAGTTCCACCAAAACCTCCACCTAGAGTAGGTGATCCGGGTGAATTTATTGTTCCTTGTCTACTTAGTGATTGTGTTATGTATGATGCACTAGCAGATTTAGGTGCAAGTGTGAGTGTTATGCCTCTGTCCTTATATAAGAGATTAGGTGTAGGTAAGTTAAGTCCAACGGATATGAGTGTTCGACTCTTTGATCAAACCATTAAACACCCGGTTGGAATTGCTGAGAACCTACCCATTCAAGTAGGTAATTTAACCTTTCTAGTCGAATTCATTGTCATTGACATAGAAGAGGACTCAAACATTCCTCTAATTTTAGGTCGACCATTCTTAGCGTCCACCGGGGCGTTCTTTGATGTAGGAAATGGAAGAATGACACTTAAAAGTGGTAATAAATCGATCACCTTTATGATTCGAAAGTCTAAATCTCCACCAACCAAAACCATTGAACCAGCAAAAACGATTGGTAACAACCATGTTGTTTTACCAACTCCAACGGTAGTGCTTAATAATAATGAAACACCTAAGTGTGGGGAAGATGAAGTAACACCTAATGATGACCTGATAATAAAGAACCCCGTTGTTGATACGAAATTAAATGATCCCGTTATTAATAGTTCAATGAAGAAACTTATTAAACGGATTCGCGATGCTAGAAGTAAGGGGAACTTTAAGTTATGTAACCGATTAGTATCCAATCTATCGCCTAAAGAAAAGGTGAAGCTAGTTGAAATTGTGGATATTACACAGGAATCCGACCAATGGCTTAAAGAGAAAGTCACAGATATGCAAGTTGATTATGGGCCAAGAGAAATTGACGATGAAGCTAATCACAATTTCGACACCACAGCTACCTAAGTGTGGGGAGATTCAAATGTTCTAAAAAAGAAAATGCTGTCTAGAGTTAGTTGTTCTGTTCTCGTGTAGTTCCGAGAATGGAATCAGATTGGTCTTTTCCGCTAGCAGACACTAAAGAACTAGTTTTCTCCCTCCATTCTGAATTTTTGTCTTGTAGGTTTTATATAAATTTTTATGCTTTTTAAATGTAAGTTTTGTGTGTTTTTAAAATAAAAATTTACTTTATTTCTTTAAGTTGAAAAAAAAAAAAAAAGATTTCTAAAATTCGTCGTGAGTTAAAGACTAGGTCGTTGAGCCGAAATTGCTTCACCTGAGGACGGGGCGACAAATTTTGTTATCATTATTTTTAATTTTATTGATTTAAAGTATGCCAAAAATATTATGTTTTATAAATTTTTGAACGTGGGGTAATATACCAAACTTCAAAAATATGTATATATGTTTGTATTGTATCATGAACATTTCAGGGTAAAACAGCGCATTTTCAAAGACTAGCATTAAGTTCAGCAAAAGCTACTAATTTTGACGACAAGACGCAAAATATCAAATGTGATATGACAACAACATGTTTGCAAACTCGGTATTTTTAATCACTTTTCTACACTAATCACCCTCGTGAATTTATAATTAGAGTCTGATTTCATGCAAATGAGAGCATTGCATGATCTTAAGTGTGGGGAAGGGTTATAAATTCTATCGGGTTTATACTTAGTTTAATTGCCAAATTTTGTGAAAATTTGAAAAATTTTCAACTAAAATACTAGTAACGCAGTAGTTGTATTAGAATCTAGTGCTCTCTGATAACAAGGAACAGCCCTAGTCTTATATACTGACTACCCACTTCTAGTAAATTTTTCAAAATTTTCAACTAAATGAATTCAAAATCATGTTTATACATATTTATGAACGATTAAAACTAGGTCATTGAGCCGAAATTATCGTTACCTCGGAAAGGACATAAATTGAGAAACAACCAAAATGTTAGAATTCATTTAAGAATGGAATAGAGGAGAAAAAGGCAAAGAAAAACATAAATAAAAGCCAAGTGTGAGAAATTTTTACCAAACTATTCAAAACATATATCACATATTTTTGTACAAACAATTGAAAACACTTTTGTTTTGAACGATAATCAACTGTTTTACCCAATGAAAAGAAAGAATAGATGGATCTACACGATGAATTAATTCCATCATTTGAAGGAAGTAAAGTCTTCCGAAAAAGACACGCGCTTCTTGATTTAGGTCATGAAGTTGTCGTCCAGACCAGCTGTAGGTTGACGAAAAATCTAGAAAAGTCATCACTAAAATCGGCTGGAAATCCACGGACCTCAGCATCAAACAGGGTCGCCAAGTGGTCAGATTTATCCTAACCATGAGAAGGATTTATCTCGTACAATGGGGAGGCACCGTGCAAATTAGCTTGATAAGACTAATGAATCAGATCCCCAGAAAGGATAATCTCCTTAAAGATTAAAAATCAGCTTTTAAGCCTGATATTACTCAATCCTTGAGATTGACTTTAAAGATTGAGAATTACAAACTCATGGAATTCAATGATATCTAAACTCGAGCTTGAACGAGAAAATATTTTGATCAAAAATACAAACCGATTTGTTTTCTGAAAACCCATTTTCAATGCGTTCATTACCATTGAACGTAAAATCCTAGGAATTCACCTGGAATTCATTAGGTCACCTAAACCAAATCGGGTGTCAACCGTAAGAACGGTGGTTGCATAGCATGGTCGGAGACAGGACCTTGTGCCAGACCGAAAAATTATAGGATGATCTTTACTATTGCTCCTACCAAAGATAGTTCTAGCATCCGACACGTTAAAAGACCATAATCATATGCATGTCATTAGACATTGCCTTAACGGTTTCTTGTTCATCGCTTTCCTTTACAACCGGATGGTAGTTTACCGAAAGGTAATATACGGAACAAGTAAATTGGATGTTTGCTTTCCGATACCGGGATAGCAGTGGATTACACGAACCTAAATGTTTTTAGCCAAAATATTGATCCACAAATATATTTTGCAACACCGATGGTGGGTCAAATCAGAAAACTTGTCTAGGGTAAAATCTAGCTTGAATTTTTAAAAAGATCAAATGTTTTCATAAAGATCCAATTTCCTAAAGGATCTACATTTTTATAGTCATGTGGGACTGTAAACCGCCTTTCAAATGTGCACTTTGCTTTCGAAACCGAAAGTAAATCGGCTATTTGATTGCAAGTGTCGTTGACCTAAACCCAAGGTAACTGTGGATGACACACCCACCTTTAACCATGGTTCTATTGTTAATATCATTGTTTATACCGCTCTATCAAAATCACTGATGTACAAAGTGTGAAGAATAAAGAAGTGATTCGTGTGATGTATTATATTATTTCAAGACTATATTGCTTGAGGACAAGCAACGCTCAAGTGTGGGGATATTGATAAGGCTAAAAAGGAACATATATTTCATAGCAAAATCCCCCAAGAAAGACAAGATTTTAGTTGCAATTGTTCCATTTTCGAGTAATATTCGTTTATTTTAAATAAGTGCGAAGACAAAAGGCGAAAACGAAGATTTGAAGACGCAAAGGTCCAAAAAGCTCAAAAGTACAAGATACAATCAAAAAGGTTCAAATTATTGATGAAGAACGTCTAAAAATGACAAGAGTACAAGTTGCAAAACACAAAGTACACGATATAAAATAGTACGAAAGGGCGTTCGAAAATTCGGAACAGGGACATGAGTCAACTCTCAACGCTCGACGCAACGGTGTAAAAATTACGAGTCAACTATGCACAAGAATAAAACATAATAT
The DNA here is from genome assembly GCF_046630445.1 of Rutidosis leptorrhynchoides. Lineage (NCBI taxonomy): Eukaryota > Viridiplantae > Streptophyta > Magnoliopsida > Asterales > Asteraceae > Rutidosis > Rutidosis leptorrhynchoides. The sequence continues at coordinate 40,205,068 of NC_092343.1, forward strand.
TTAAATAATTCATAATAAGAATAATATTAAATAATAAAAAGTTGTTAATTGAGCATAGTTCAGGGGTCGTAAATGAAAATTCAAATTTTCATTTCGCCTATAAAAGGCTTTGCAATTCATCGATTTAAGAACACCCCTTTTTCAATCCCTAATCTATCTTTCTATCTCTCTGTAAACGTATAACATAAATAAATAATTTTAATTTTAATTTTAATTTTAATTTTAATTTTAATTTTAATAATAATAATTTAGTTATTGTAATGATTAATTACGGGTTTTAAGTCGGAACTCTGTCCGAGTAACGCTAAGCAATTAATCACCACTGTAAGCTATGTCTTCCCTTTTTAATTTAATGTCTAGTAGCTAAGCCGTTATTATGCTTATTTAAGTCGAAGTAATCGTGATGTTTGACTAAATATTAAGACGGGGTAATTGGATTTTGTACCATAATTAGGGTATGGACAAAAGACCGACACCTGTGGATTTTGGACCATGGACAATTAATAGATGGGGGGTATTGTCTAAAATTGAGCGACAACTCATGGGGAGCCTGTCGAACCTATCTTCAAATTAATTAACCTAATAATTAATAATGATTATGGTTCTCCTATTTAGTGACGTTGTCCTATTATAATCATTTAATTAATTATTCGGGTTGGGTAATTGATTATTCAAACTGATCAAGTGGGTAAATTAATATTCATATCTAATCAAAACAGGGGTGGATTACATACAGTGATAACTGGTGTAATTGTTGACAGAAGTGATAACTGCGTCACAGTTTAAATCCTTAATTAGTTGGAATATTTGACTTCGGGTATAAGGGTAATTTGACGAGGACACTCGCACTTTATATTTATGACCGATGGACTATTATGGACAAAAACCAGATATGTATCAAATAAACCAGGACAAAGGACAATTAACCCGAGTAACAATTAATTAAAATCAAAACGTCAAACATCATGATTACGAAAGTTTAAATAAGCATAATCCTTTTATTTCATATTCTATCGCAATTTTATTTATTGTTATTTTATTTATCGTCATTTATTTATTTTACACACTTTAATTATTGTCATTTATCTTTACGCTTAAAAATATAAAATCGATAAACCGGTCATTAAACGGTAAAAACCCCCCTTTTATAATAATATTACTACTTATATATATATATTTATATAAATATAGTTTTATAAAAATATAGTACGTAATCACTAGCTCCCTGTGGAACGAACCGGACTTACTAAAAACTACACTACTCTACGATTAGGTACACTGCCTATAGTGTTGTAGCAAGGTTTATGTATATCCCATCCGTAAATTAATAAAACTTGTGTCATATTTTGTAGTATTTCCTAGTAAAAATAATACTATTTCGTACCCTCACGCTACATCATCAGTCTGATACATCCTTCTGGCCTTTTTGATCGATTAAACCCAAATACCATCTAAAAACTGCTGCGTTCCTATTTTTCTTTAAACCCAACAATCGAACATCACCATCTTCGATTCCCTTTTTGCTAAATGCATCTGTTCCTATTTAAACTGCCGTTCGAACGAAATCAAATCAAACCCCACCAAACTGTTGTGTTTTCTTTTGTTTCCAAACTGTAAAATAATGAAGATGACGAGTACACTCGATGATGAACGAGGATGATGATAATTCGATGATGATGATAGCCGATACTGATGAATATATTTGATAAAACTTTTTATTTCTATTCGATTACACCACAACCGGTTTATTCTGTTTCAATCGCCAATAACCTACGAATCAATATTCATCGGATCATGTTAATGGATCAAGACTGTTATTGGATTACTTTTTAAGCCTGGCCCAACTTGTTTTCAGTCACGACCGGCCCAACATCAAAGTGTAAGCCATCGGTATTATTAGTTATATTTTAGATTGCGGTATTAAAACAGAAATAGTGAATCGGAAGAGTGGCTGGGTGTTGTTTGTGTGTTAGCGAGAAGTTGGGGGTTCGAGCCTGGGCATAGGCTTTTCTTTTTGGGACTTTTTCTTGAAAGGTAGTTTCTATATTATTATTATTATTATTATTATTATTATTATTATTATTATTATTATTATTATTATTATTATTATTATTATTATATTTATTATTATTATTGTTATTATTATTGTTACTATTATTAATATTATAACTATAACTATTATTATTATTATTACTAGTACAAATGGTATGTACTCCGTATCATTTATTATTATGATTATGGTTACAATTACGATTATTATTATTATTATAAGTATCATTATTATTAATAACATTATTATTATCATTATTAGTGTTGTTATTATTAAAAATTATTATTTTTATAATTATATTATTGTTATTATTATTATCATTAATACTAGTATCATTATTTATCGTAAGAACTATTTTTATTATTATTATTATTATTATTATTATTATTATTATTATTATTATTATTATTATTATTATTATTATTATTATTATAATTATTACTTATTATTATTATCATTTATTGTTATTAGTTGTAAACTTGTCATTTTAGTATTATTATTATCATTATGATTATGATTATTATTATTATTAGTATTATTATTTTGATTATCATTTATATTATTATTATTATTAATGTTATTACTATGATTATTAATATTGTTGTTATCATTATTATTGTTTGTATAAAAATAATACAAGTCATTATTATTTTCACTAATATTAGTATTAATAACATTTTTGTAATTATTAGTACTATTATTATTATTATTATTATTATTATTATTATTATTATTATTATTATTATTATTATTAACATATGTAACATTTTTAACAGTATAGTTATTATTATTAGTATTATTACAAAAAGATATTTTTATAAAAATACATTGCAAGAATATCAATATTTCATATCACTGTAATTTTATTATTAAAAAGATAGTAACTAAGCTTTATATAAAATATATCAATTAATATATACTTAAATATTTTATCACATGTAAGCCCTAATATAAATTATTAATATTAATATGTTATAATGAAAGATAACACTAGTTAAATAAAATATGTAAATTAAATATATCTATATATATATAACAAATAATTTAACAGGTATATTATTAATAATAATATATATATTTATTCGATTACATTTATGAATATTAATAATTATACAAATGATGTAGGTTCGTGAATCCGAGGCCAACCCTGCATTGTTCAATTAAGTCATATGTATTTTTACTACAAAATACATTAGGTGAGTTTCATTGGCCTTTTTACCCTTTATATTTTTGGGCTGAGAATACATGCGCAATTTTTATAAATGTTTTACGAAATAGACACAAGTAATCGAAACTACATTATATGGTTGAATTATCGAAATCGAATATGCCCCTTTTTATTAAGTCTGATAATCTAAGAATTAGGGAACAGACACCCTAATTGACGCGAATCCTAAAGATAGATCTATCGGGCCCAACAAGCCCCATCCAAAGTACCAGATGCTTTAGTACTTCGAAATTTATATCATGTCCGAAGGAGGATCCCGGAATGATGGGGATATTCTTATATGTATATTGTGAATGTCGGTTACCAGGTGTTCAATCCATATGAATGATTTTTGTCTCTATGCATGGGACGTATGTTTATGAGAATTGGAAATATGAAATCTTGTGGTCTATTAAAATTATGAAATGATTATTTATGTTAAGCTAATGAACTCACCAACCTTTTGGTTGACACTTGAAAGCATGTTTATTCTCAGGTATGAAAGAAATCTTCCGCTGTGCATTTGCTCATTTTAAAGATATTACTTGGAATCATTCATGACATATTTCAAAAGACGTTGCATTCGAGTCGTTAAGTTCATCAAGATTATTATAAAGTCATTTATAGTTTGAATATATTATGAAATGGTATGCTTGTCGTCAACTGTCGATGTAATGAAAGTTTGTCTCTTTAAAAACGAATGCAATGTTTATAAAATGTATCATATAGAGGTCAAATACCTCGCGATGTAATCAACTGTTGTGAATCGTTTATAATCGATATGGACTTCGTCCGGATGGATTAGGACGGGTTGTTTCATGTAACGTCGTCAGTTGACGTTAACAACCATTATGTATATATGACCGTTGTAACGTCGTTAGTTGACGTTAACGACTGTTATGTACTCATTGTATTAATAATAATTTTTAATAAAAGAATTTTATTAGTACAAATACGATTACTATAAATATATTTAGTATAAATACGTTTAGTATAAATATGAAGATTAAGAGAATAAACATATTATGCATAAATAATAAATTTTAAGAATAAATATTAGTATGCATGAAATAAATTATGATTAATTGCATAAGTAATCATAAATGTTAGATAACATAAATATAAATGTTAGTGAAGTTAATAAGAGTTAGATTACATAAATATAATCCAGGCGGTATAACCGACCATATATAACTTAAATAACATAAATATAAATGTTAGTGAAGTTAATAAAAGTTAGATTACATAAATATAATTCAGGCGGTATAACCGACCATATATAACTTAAATAACAAAAATATAAATGTTAGTGAAGTTAATAAAAGTTAGATTACATAAATATAATTCAGGCGGTATAACCGACCATATATAACATAAATAACATAAATATAAATATTAGTGAAGTTAATAAAAAGTTTGATTACAGAAATATAATTCAGGCGGTATAACCGACCATATATAACTTAAATAACATAAATATAAATGTTAGTGAAGTTAATAAAAGTTAGATCATTTCTTACCATGATTAGTGAAGTGTGCTTGCTTAGATAAACCTTGATTATACGGAGCACTTCGTGCTGATAACGTGTTATAATTCAGTAGGCTTATAACTACCTTTAGTGGTCTGGTTCTTGACTGTAGACTACTAATAAGTATATAGAGGGAATATGAGAGAAGTATGTGTTTTATATATTTTCAGAAGTGTGCACCTTATGTGCTCTTACATAACACATATATATACTCAAAAAATCTACTATACAATATTTATAATAATAATAAAATTAGCATCCACAATTGACTTTTATAACAATACCATCATTTTTAATTATTTATCACAAGAATTCATAAATAAATAAACATTTATAATTTATATTTATATTTATATAATATATAATATGAAAAGTTGGAATAATAATAAAATATAACTGAGATAAACAAGTTGAAACAAGTGGGCTACTTTGACATGATTTACCAATTCATTTTTTTTAAGTAAATAACAACACCATACATACCATTATATTAAAAACTAGTTCGGGTCCGGCCCCGCCGCGGCGGGGGCTCTTAGTCCGGTTCGAACGTAGTAAGTTTTGTTTTGTTGATAAAAGTATTTCGAGTCTAACGGTGCTAGTGAAAAAATTTAACTCGCGGCGAGCAGGAAGATACGGGTTGCCTTTGTGTTTAGCGTTTTTAAAAAATTGTCCATTTCGAAGTCACTTTTTTTTGTTTTGTTCTTCAAATTTTTTCAAGTATGATGCTGCTGTCGGGAAAATTTAACTCGCGCCGAGCGGGAAGATACGAGCTGTCGTTGTGTTTAGCGTTTTTTAAAAAGTGTCCGTTTCAAACGTACTTAGTTTCATTTTGTTCATAAAATTATTTCGATTTTAACGGTATGGTCGGTGAACTTTAACTCGGGTCGAGGAGGAAGATACGAGCTGTCGAAGTGATTGGGTGGAGTTTTTTAAAAAGTGTCCGTTTCGAACGTACTTAGTTTCGTTTTGTTCATAAAATTATTTCGAGTTTAACGGAATGGTCGGTGAAATTTAACTCGGGTCGAGGAGGAAGATATGGGCTGTCGAAGTGATTGGGTGGAGTTTTTATTTCAATTTAGACTGTTGACGATTTACCCCCTGGAGGTTGGGGTATTTTATGTAAGCTATTTATAGTTAAGGGGGGAAGAAGGAAAAATCAAGTGTGAGGGGGGGGGGGGGGTGACATTTGCCGTTTTTCCCCAGAGGAAACGAACAAGAACTCCACCACAATTAGCATATAACTAGTGCGGACCGGCCCGCGCGTTGCGGCGGGGGCTTTTGGCCTGCGTATTCATATTTAACATAGCGTTGTGTATTTACAGAGGGGAACACGGCCCATGTGTTAAGCGCCGTTTTAGATGTCGTTGTGTTAAGCATTTATTAAAAAGTATCCGTTTTGAACGTAGTTAGTGTAACACCCCAGCTTAACATGACCACAATATTGACCGCTCTGCCCGCAGGCGTACGGCTTTTTCTTGGCGACCACACACGAGAAGCACTTTCCCAGGAGGTCACCCATCCTGGTAGTGCTCTCGCCCGAGCACGCTTAACTACAACGTACTCGCACATCTGCTCTGCCTGTGATCCCAAAACGCGTTGTGTCATTTAAGAGTAAGTATTACCTTATAATCCCATGATCACTCATGTTCGTGGGCGATGTGGGATTTGCCTAGGGTGTTACATTCACCCCCCTTAGGGACTCATCGTCCTCGATGAGGTTTGCCCCACCACCCCCAACGGCACATGAGTGGCTCTGATACCATTCTGTAACACCCCAGCTTAACATGACCACAATATTGTCCGCTTTGCCCGCAGGCGCACGGCTTTTTCTTGGCGACCACACACGAGAAGCACTTTCCCAGGAGGTCACCCATCCTGGTAGTGCTCTCGCCCGAGCATGCTTAACTGCAACGTACTCGCACATCTGCTCTGCCTGTGATCCCAAAACGCGTTGTGTCATTTAAGCGTGAGTATTACCTTATAATCCCATGATCACTCATGTTCGTGGGCGATGTGGGATTTGCCTAGGGTGTTACAGTTAGTTTTGTTTTGTTCAATAAATGTTTTGTTGTGTAACGGTGTTGTCGGAAAAATTTAACTTTCGGCCAACAGAAAGATACGGGTTGTCGTTGTGTTTAGCATTTTTTACAAAGTGTCTGTTTCGAACGTGGTTATTTTCGTTTTGTTCATAAAATTATTTCGAGTCTGACGCTACCGTCGGAAAAATTTAACTCGTGGCGAGCGGGAAGATACGGGTTGTCGTTGTGTTTAGCGTTTTTTTGAGAAGTGTCCGTTTAGCCTATAGTTAGTCCCGTTGGGTTCGTAAGATTTTTTCGAATTGAACGGTGGTCTCTGAAAAATTTAACTCTCACCGAGCGAGAAGATAGGGCCCGTTATAAATTCGGGTGGAATTAGTTTCTTTTATTTTAATAAATTTATATGTTTACACTTTTTACCCCTGAAAAACTGTAAACTTGAGGGGCCATTGTGTAAATATAGTCGAAGTTGAGGGATCGTTTGAAATGTGAACGCAAACTTAAAACGACAATCCGATATAACTGAAACGAAGACATTCGCCACCACTTTTAGTATGTAAGTGTTAATATATATAATTGATAATATATACTCCCTCTGTCCCACCAGAAGTGTCCACTTTGACTTTCAGTAGTCTTTCTACATCAACTTTGACTTTAAATATTTTTATTTGTGTTATATAATACATCATCAAAGTTATACCAATGAAAACACATTTAAAACTTAATCTATTCATATAATTTTCATCAAATATTATATAACATAAATTAAAATATTTAGAGTCAAAGTTGATTAAGAAAGACTGAAAAAGTCAAAGTGGACACTTCTGGTGGGACGGAGGGAGTAATATGTAACGACCCGCCAAAATCATCATTGGCGCCGCTGTTAACTTAGGTCCCGTTACGTGGTCATAGTCCCTATATGAGACGCGTTTGATCAAAATTATGTCGCATTCATTTGAAACGTATAAGACTTACAAAGTTTAGTTTACCAAACGGATCGACAACAAGTTTAAGTTTACAAAAGTAGTAATGTATAAATGAAATAACTTGCGACATAGTTAGTTGAAAATCACGGTTGCTATAAATAGCGTAAGTATGTAAACATTTGTTTGAATCCAAAGGTGCTATCACTAGCGTATGCATGTATGCTTGACTTCAAGCAAGTAATCAAAGTGTATGCGGAAGCATGTATCAAATAGCCATTCATGAACCTGAGAAACATATAGAAAATTGTCAACGAAAAACGTTGGTGAAATCATAGGTGTATTGTGAACGTTGTTTTTGAACTACAAGATTTAATATTTCTATAACGTTGATTATCTGAATCATTTGCATTCCAAAAGTATGTTCGCGAGCACCCAATTATCAAGACTTAACTGTTTTGTACCCTGTTACGTAGTGTTAGAACATACACTAAACCCGAAAATATATCTCATCTGCTAACGGTAGCGAACCGTCCGAATGAGGCTCGTCAAGCCCATGTGATCACATAATATAAGTTCTCATTTACACCCTGCAAGTGTAACTAATGATAATTGAATTGAGGCTTTTTGTTCTAACTCGCTGTGGAATGTTTGTTTTCGTTCTTGTGTTCAAAGTATAAAGTATGTAGTATAAAACTGTATATGTTTCTCATCCCATGATTTAAAGTATAAAAGTTGTTGAAAGATGGGACTATGATCTCACCTCGAGTGCACGAGTATAAATGTACTTCATAAAGTAAACGTGTGCATGAAAGTTGCTTAGTCTTGACCTAAACAAGTAAGTTGTATCAATTAACCGGTTACGACACAAGGTCGGGAGAAATGTGTTCAATTAGTCCTATGGCTCATTACGACTCGATTAATATAGCATGTGAATCACGTTGTCAAGTTTCATGCAAGAAAAAAGTATAAAAGACGGTTTGAATGATTGCCTAAGTATTTGGTTAAGTTTGACTAGAAGTCAAACTTTGGTCAAGTCAAAGTCAACGAAAAAGTCAACACATTTGGGTCGGGTTCCGAACTATTTTTCTGAGGTTTTTAATCATATATGAGCATGTTAGAACAAGTTACATGTTAATCGGAGGTGCGTAGCATAGTTAGAATTTAACGGTAAACGACCAACCAAAATCAGAACCTGGTAGTTCATCTGGACGACGTCCAGATTGGCTGGACGGCGTCCAGATGTGAAGGCCTGGATGGCGTCCAAGAATCTGGACGGCGTCCAGATTAGTGCCCAGGTCCTGTTTTGCTGAAAACACACAAGTGCACGAACCCAACTTCAAACAAACACAAATTGTGAACCGAAAACACTTAAAACATGTATCTTATATCGTTGGAAAGGTATTTTGACGAGGAATACAACTAATCACATATCATCAAATAATTACATCATTTAAATGACCAAATTCTCGTCAAATGATCGTTAAAAGTTCATCATTGAAGTTTCAAGTTCGTAAAACGCATTTTATGATTCGGGAAACTAATTTACACATACGATATGCCGTTTCGAAGGTAATTAAACATACATTGCAACTAAACACTTACTAACAACATTTCATAGCATTCAATGCATCAAAAGTTCATTTCAAAGTTCACCAAACCCTAACCAAAATCATGAATTCAACCATTTTGTAAATGGAGCTTTTCTAAATCAACCTACACATTAAAATGAAGCTAATGATACTAGTAACACATTTAATACATGAACTTTAACAATTAAACAATATTTAATCATCTAAAATTCAAGATTAAGCACACCAATTTCAAGTGTTCATGCTAGTTACTCAAAACAACAAATCGAGCAAACTAAACACATATTCATGTTAGACTTGAGCCATAGACACTAACTAACACCATTTCAAGTCAAAAACACTAATTAGAGAAATCTAGAGTTTTTGAAATGTTACCCAAACGAGATGAAATTGGTACCAAAATGTAGAGGATGATGAGAGGATCACGAATATGTAATTTATTTTGATGTTTACTTGCTTGAATTGATTTAGATGATGATTCTTTGAAGATGTTAAAAATGGGTTCTTGAGCTAGAGAGGAAAAAGAAGGAGGGAGGTGGAAGTATGAATGAATGGATGCGATGGGGTTGACTAGTTGACCTAGTCAACTAGTTTGGCCCCTTGGCAACTTCGGTCCCTCGAGTTTGAAAGCCGGTGCGTGAATTAACCGAGCGAATATTTTAAAAATACTAGAGTAACCGGGTGATGTTATAACCAAATAAACGAAACATTTAGAACGTTAGTCAATGAAAGGTACGAATTTAGATAATGAAAGATATTGTCTAAAAAAAAAGACGGGCGTTAAAATAATTTAACGGAAAAATGCGGGATGTTACATTACCTACACCTTAAAAGAAATTTCGTCCCAAAATTTAGTTGGAAGTAGTAGTCGTTGTTTCTTCCTCGAGATCTTGCGTTGCCAATTCTACGAATAAGTGAAGGTACTTCCTTGGGCATTTCAATGAACTTTAACAGTCGGGATCTTACGTTGTTTCAGAGTTTGGTTACACGATTCATAGTTTTAACCGGTTCTCCTAGGAAGTGAAGTTTATCATCGATAGTAAGTTCATCGAAGAGGATAACAAGTTCTTGTTTCGCAAGACACGTCTTTAAGTTTGATACACAGAATATAGGATGAACGGAATTTGTTTGAGTTGGGAATTCGAAACGGTAAGCAACGGGTCCAATATGCCCCAAAATTTTAAAAGGATTAATGTATCGCGGATTTAGTTTTCTACATTTCCCTAAACGGATTACACCTTTTCAAGGTGCAACTTTTAACGTTACGCGGTCCTCTATTTGGGATTTGAGAGGTTTACGTCTAACATCGGCATAGCTCTTTTGGCGACTACGGATCGTCTTGGGCCTCTCTTGGATTTGAACGATCTTAATGGTTATTTCATGAATGAGTTCGGGTCCGGTGGTTTGCTTGTCACTTACTTCGGTTCAACAATTTAGAAAACGACAATTGCGGCTTTATGAGTTTCCAAAAGGTGTGGCGTTAATACTCGGGTGATAAACATCGTGGTAAGAGAATTCAGTTAAAGGAAAATACTTTTCTCAAGTAAATTTGATGTTGATAATACAAACTCATATTATGGTTTCCAAGGTTTGAATCATACATTTGCTTTGTTCGTCGGTTTGTGGGTGATACGCGGTACCCATGTCTAAACGTGGTCCCAAGGCTTCTTGTAAGGCACCCCAAAAATTTAGAAGTGAACGAGCATCTCGATCCGAAACGAGGTACATTTCTTTAAGGTATATTTGGACAAGTTTTGTTAAGACCTGAAAATGTTTGTTGGGACAAGTTTCTGTTTCTCAAAAATTTCGCACCGCGGAAGATTTATCGATTTTCGAAAACGTTCGTTAAGACTATTCTCCCTCGTGGTGAATATTAGAAAAATGTGAAGAGTCTCTCTCTCCATTGAGAATTTAGATAAAAGATTTTCTTATACGGAAGTACGAGTGTAATGCGAGAGAAGTTTCCACCTCGATGTGAGCATATCAAGCATGTTGTAGTTCGTCGATAAAACTGTGCGAAAATGAGATAGTATACACGTGTAACATACGTCTGATGTTGAATGAATTTGCCATTCATTTGTAAGCATAAATATGGTTCGGCAATAATCGAAGGTGTGTCCTTGGTATGGTTGTTATCAATACTCCCGGAGTTTTTGGATGTCCAATGAGAAAAATAAAGTCATGTACATGGCACATGGTGGTGATTAGGTTGATCGAGTCCAATCACCATCACGTTTTATTAGAACTTTGGTATGACTTACCATAATATAACTACGTTCATCAAGTGTCGTTATATTATACTAACTCATACCTCCATTCCCACATCACTCGATAGATTCAAGTTCGTGTAAGCGTGAAGATTTAAAATTAATAAAGTGTAATGACATCTCTAACGTGACTCGTATTGAATCGAAGGAATTTGTTCAACTCTGAAGAAGCGTTTCCCGAGGGAAGTGTATAAATGATTGTTCACGTCGATGCGGTTCAAGTCAAACAATAATGCATTTAGGTACGAAAAGAGTAACGAATCATGATAACGAGTAGTACGTAACCGTAATGATAAGTAGCGATGACGATACTCACCTAGAGTAGTGATGGTAGTAACAAGAAGTGGTAGATAGTAAGGAACACCGGTGTGACACCGACAGTAAGTTGAGACGGTGGCGAATAACAATCTGGGAGACCGAGTTCCCGAACTAGTGTAACTAATGAAGTTGTCTTCGTCCTTATGCGTATGAATCTTAAGTTTACGTGTGTTACCCGAAAGTGGTAGATTACAGATTCGTATGATGAAAACTTGGTACCATTAAGAATTTTGCCTAAGAATGATTCAAGTATAATGCACAAGTAGTCAAGTAAGTGCAATCTATAGCAAATGTATGTCAGAATGCAATGGCTAACTATCCGGTTGTAGTCTAGATTCACTAATGCGTCCTAACGACTCTGTCAGACACACTGTAACATCCCGCATTTTTTCGTTAAATTTATTTTAGCACCCGTCTTTTTATTTTAAATAATATCCTTCGTATCTAGATTCGTACCCACCGTTAGCTAACGTTCTTAATATTTTCATTATCAGATTATAACATCTTCTGTACTCTCGTATAATTCAAAATAACTCGTTCGGTTAATTCCCTCACCCGACTACAAACTTGAGGGACCAACGTTGCCAAATGACCCAAATCTTAACTAGGTTAAATGGTCAACATTCACCACTCACCTCTCATTTCTCTCTTTCTCTCTTCTTCACAGTTACACTTTTTCTCTCAACTTTTCAATCCTTAATTCATCATCTAAATTCGATTTTGGAAGCTAACATCAAAACAAATTACATATTTGGAATCCTCTCTTCATCCTCTACAACTTGATACCAATTTCATCTCATTTGGGTAACTTTCTAAAATCACTAGATTCCTTGTTCTTGATGTTTTAAACTTATAAAAGTGTTAATTAGTGTCTATGGCTCAAGTCTAACATGAATATATGATTTGTATGCTCAATTTTGTTATTTTAAGTAACTAGCATGAACTTGAAGTTTGGTGTGTTTGATTTAGTGATTTGGTTGTTTATATGTTGTTAGATGTTAAAAGTGCTTGTATTAAATGTGTTACTAGCATCATTAGCTTCAAATTGTTGTGTAGGTTGATTAAGAAAACTTCATAAACATGATTATTGATTTGGTGAACTTTGGGTTAGGGTTTGAAGAACTTGAAATGAACTTTTGATGCCTTGAATGACATGAGATGTTGTTAACAAGTGTTTAGTTGGATTGTATGCTTGATTACCTTCGAAACAGCATATTATACATGTAAATTGGTTACCCGAAACATGAAATGAGATTTATGAACTTGAATGTGATAAATGACGAACATTAAATGCAGTTTTGGTTGTTGTAAGTGGTAGATTGATTGATGAAATGTGTTTAGTCATTTTCCTCATCAAAATACCTTTTCAACGGTGTATGATACATGTCCTAGGTGTTTTCGGTTCACAATTTGTGTTAGTTTGAGTTTTGGTTCGTGCACTTGTGTGGTTCAGCAAAACAGGGTCTGTATACTGATCTGGATGCCGTTCAAACTCTTGGATGCCGTCCAGACCTTCACAGCTGGACGCTGTCCAGACTCTTTGGACGCCGTCCAGATGAACTACCAGATTCTGTTTCGCTTGGTCGTTCACCGTTTAATTCTAACTATGCTACGCACCTCCTATTAACATGAAACTTGGCCAACATGCTCATATATGATTATATAACTTAGAAAAATTGTCGGATACCCGACCCGACCCCGTTGACTTTGACTTTGACTAAGTTTAACTTTTAGTCAAACTTAACCAAATACTTATGCAATCGTTCTAATCTTTCTTTTATACTTGGTTCTTGCATGAAACTTGACAACTTGATTCACATGCTACATAATCGAGTCGTAACGAGCCATAGGACTAATTGAACAACTTTGACCAATCGTGTTTACCGTTATTGATACAACTTACTTGTTTAGGTCAAGACTAGCGTTTGTTCTTTGCACGTTACTTGTTGAAGTATCTTTTTACTCTTGCATTCAAGGTGAGATCATAGTCCCACTTTTACTCTTTTGAACTTACATTTGGGATGAGAAAACATAAACGTTTCTTTTTACTAAGTGAACACAAGTACAGGAAAATAAACATTCTACATACGAGTTTAGAACAAAATCCTCAATTCGATTATCATTAGTTACACTTGCCGGGTGTAAGCGATAACTTATGTTGTATGGATCTATATGGGTTTGACAAACCCTCATTCAGACGGTTCGCTACCGTCTACGAATGAAATATATTTTCGAGAAACAGTGTATGTTCTAACACTATTGTGATGGGGTTCTATGGAAGGAATGTTAAGCATTGATAATTAGGTGCTCGTGAATATTAACTTTTAGAATGTATTACTATTATTTCAATGTTGCAAATCTTGTGGTTCAACTTACCTTTTTACTCACTTACTTACTTAAACCTATGATTTCACCAACGTTTTCATTGACAGATTTCTATGTTTTTCTCAGGTCTTTGAACGATATGTGATACATGCTTTCGCTCATTATTTTGATACTTGCTTTGGATGTCGAGTATATGTACATACATGGAGCATCTTTTGACTTTATTTAAAACTGTGTCGCATAGTTTTCATTTGTACTTATAACTTTGTAACGTAACTTTTGGTTGAACAATTCTTGTAAACTTGAAAAACAATCTTTACGTTTGAAATAAAGGCGACATATTTTGGTCAAACGTTATTTTAAAGACTTATGACCACGTAATAGGACCTAAGTAGTCGGCGCCGTCAATGACGATTTTGTCGGGTCGCTACAGATGGTATCAGAGCGTTGGTTGTAGGGATTTAGAGTTCATTGGTGTTAACCCCGAGTCATAGGGTACATTAGTGAATCTAGACTACAACCAGAATATAGACTTGAAGTAGGAATTACTTGACTACTTGTGCATTTATACTCGAACTCTTTTATTCACATCTAACTCTTATTCTACCTTAATCTCACGTGGTTGATTTGATTGACACGCCACCTTGACTATATGAAATGATGTCGAATGCACATATGAATCAGGGTAATATAATTTCCGGGATTATATTACGGTGACTCATATGAACGTTCCAACATTATGACATAAAGAATCTAAGGCGAGTAAAGGAAAAATTTTCTATTTATCTTGATTCCATATCACGATTAGTATTATTGATAATAATAATCAATGGTATTCTTGTGTCATGAAGGAACAATGGCTCACCAAGGTCAACACAATACTCCTTCAGAAACTCTCGAACAAACTCTTCAACGAATGATAGCCACTGATAATGCTAAAAACAAACATATATTTCATAGCATTATTCATCAAGAAAGACAAGCTTTTAGTTGCAATTGTTCTATTTACAAATGATATTCGTTTAAATAATAAAAGGTGAAGGCACAAGATAGATTCGAAGAATTGAAGACGCAAACGACCAAAAAGCTCAAAAGTATAAAATACAATCAAAGAGGTTCCAATTATTGATAAGAAACGTCTCGAAATTACAAGAGTACAAGATTCAAAACGCAAAGTACAAGATATTAAATTGTACGCAAGGACGTTCGAAAATCCGGAACTGGGACCAGAGTCAACTCTCAACGCTCGACGCAACGGACTAAAAATTACAAGTTAACTATGTATATAAATATAATATAATATATAATTAATTATATAAATTATATATATATTATATTTATATATTAAAACCGTCGGCAAAGAAGATCCAAAAAGGGATGAGCTGTAAAAGCAAACTCCGCGACTTGCGTAGTTTGAAAGGGAAATATACCGCGACTCGCGGAGCCCCAAATTCTGAAACTGCCTATAAAAGCCAGCGAATTCGACGAGTTTTATATATCTTTTTCTTCTCCTCATTCATACGTAATATATATATATATATTTATATTTTAATTTTAATTTTAATTTTAATTTCTAATAATAAGGGTATGTTAGCGAATGTTGTAAGGGTGTAAGTCGAAATTCTGTCCGTGTAACGCTACGCTATTTTTAATCATTGTAAGTTATGCTCAACCTTTTTAATTTAATGTCTCGTAGCTAAGTTATTATTATGCTTATTTAAAACGAAGTAATCATGATGTTGGGCTAATTACTAAAATTGGGTAATTGGGCTTTGTACTATAATTGGGGTTTGGACAAAAGAACGACACTTGTGGAAATTAGACTATGGACTATTAATGGGCTTTATATTTGTTTAACTAAATGATAGTTTGTTAATTTTAATATAAAGATTTGCAATTGGACGTCCCTATAAATAACCATATACACTCGATCGGACACGATGGGCGGGATATTTATATGTACGAATAATCGTTCATTTAACCAGACACGGGAATGAATTAATAGTCTATGGAATTATTAAAACAGGGGTAAAATTATGTACAAGGACACTTGGCATAATTGATAACAAAGTATTAAAACCTTGTTACAGTTTAAGTCCCCAATTAGTTGGAATATTTGACTTCGGGTATAAGGATAATTTGACGACGATACTCGCACTTTATATTTATGACTGATGGACTGTTATGGACACAAACTAGACGGACATATTGAATAATCCAGGACAAAGGACAATTAACCCATGTGCATAAAACTAAAATCAACACGTCAAACATCATGATTACGGAAGTTTAAATAAGCATAATTATTTTATTTCATATTTAATTTCCTTTATTTTATATTTAATTGCACTTCTAATTATCGAACTTTTATTTATTGTCATTGTATTTAATTGCACTTTTAATTATCGTACTTTTTAATTATCGCACTTTTATTTTATCGCACTTTCATTTATCGCAATTTCATTATCGTTATTTACTTTACGCTTTAAATTAAGTCTTGTATTTATTTTTAATATTTTACATTAGGTTTCAACTGCGACTAAAGTTTTAAAATCGACAAACCGGTCATTAAACGGTAAAAACCCCCCCTTTTATAATAATAATATTACTTATATATATATTTGTATTTTTATAAATTAAACTAATATAGCGTTAAGCTTTGTTTAAAGATTTTCCCTGTGGAACGAACCGAACTTACTAAAAACTACACTACTGTATGATTAGGTACACTGCCTATAAGTGTTGTAGCAAAGTTTAAGTATATCCATTCTATAAATAAATAAATATCTTGTGTAAAATTGTATCGTATTTAATAGTTTTTCCTAGTAAAATATAAGCTATTTCATATACACCTCGCATAACATCAAGTATTTTTGGCGCCGCTGCCGGGGAACAAAATCTAGCTTAAAAGCCGGAAGCGCAACGCTAATATAAAAAAAAAAGATTTTTATTTTTAGTTTACTTTTATAAAAATACGTTTTTGTAAAAATACGTTTTAAATATTCGAAAATATAAAAAGAAAAACAAAAATATAAATATTTTTAGAGTTTGTTAAATATTTAAGTTTTATAAAGTTTCTTTATTTTTATTTTATAAAAATATAAGTTTTATTTAAATATTTTGTGTTTATTTAAAACATAAAATCAAAACCGAAAAAAAAAATTTATATATATAAATCTAGTTTTAAGATTTTTATTTATAAAATTATAAAATATTTCTATTTTTATTTTAGTTTTTAAAATATAAGTTTTATTAAATTTATATAAATATATTAATTAAATTAAAAACAGAAAAATAAAAAAAATTACGAAACCTGTCAAACGAAACCACCTAATCTAAAATTTCATACCCCGCGACTCGCAGAGTTTGTTGCCAGGTGTACCGCAACTCGCGGAGCCACCCTGACACGACCAGAAACCCTAATCTCATTAATTACGGAGTATTATTAATTATTATTATTAATAAACCCTAAATTAGTTAATTAATTTATTATTTAGTTTAAGTTTTAATTAATTTGTAATAATTAATTTTAATTAGTTTTATTTATATATATAAAATTAATAGTTTTATAAAATAAATAATATAAAAAAATATTTTTATAAAAATTGTACTTTTTACAACTTTAAGTTTATTTTTATATTTTGTATTTTTTTATTTGTTTATTCGTAATATTTGTATTTTTCGCCCGTAATTAGTTTTAAGTTATAGTTTTTGCCATAATTATTTTTACTTCTAGATTTTTAGGCTTTGCCGTAAATTACCTTAAGTGCTTTTTTCTTTAGACTAAGATTTAGGTGCTCTAGAATTTTGCGACGCCTTTTTAAGTTTTAGTTCCTTTTTAAGTTATTGCCATTTGGAATATAGTTTTTCTTGTAAGCTTTAATATTTTTAGACGCAACTTTTAATTTTTAGTTTTTAGTTCCTTTTTAAGTTTTGACGCACTACTTTCTTATTTTTATTTTTCGACGCCTTTTACCTATGTATCAATTATCACTCCAATTAGTAATCTCAATTTGCAATTTTAACTTTAAGTTAGTGATAGTAATAAGGTTGGGTTAGTCGAGTGTTTTAAAGTTTTATAGTCACTCTTTTTCTTTCTTATTTTTCGACGCCTTTTATTTTTCAACCCTTTTCTTTTTTGACCTTTTTCGACGCGCTCTTTTTCTTTCTCATTTCTTGACATTCTAGTTTTAGGACTTAGAATTTATTCTATTTCTTCTCTAAATTTCTTTAAATTACGAAAATTTATTTTAAGTGGTTAAATTGATAGACATCAAAATTTTCTGGTTCGTAGTAATAGTTGGATTTGTACGTGGACCGGGTTATTGGAGCCAAACAGTACTCAATTATATTGAGACCAAACGAATCCTGCCCCTCTGCTGCATCTTTTGGCTATTCGAAATGTGAGAAAAATCAGAAAAGTCTATTAATTGGATAACTTATATAATTTTTCTTTCCTTTTAAAAACTAATAGGATATTCAGTGAATGCACCGAGCAAGACGTTCACCACCTTTTATACGTTCACCACCTGTAACTCGATCAAGACATCTAACAAATATTGTCGCCGTTGATTTTTCTTTAGAATCGTCATCCAGTCGACCAAGTACTCCAATTCAAATTTCCGATAATCCATTTTTTGAACCCGACCTCACAATTGAGAATCCGGAGAATATTCAGGGACGATTCATAGATCATGAACCATTAATTTTTCCTCTGGAACCACCAATTATTCAAACAGAGATTGTTGAGGAACGAACCATTAAATCAGAATCCTCTAGTGATTCAGATTCAACAAATTCAATCATGGAAAATCTGGAACCTTTAAGTATGGAAGATCGAATGAGAACTAAACGCACTGGCCAAGGTCACGCAATTACTCATCCAGACATTAATGCACCAGATTATGAAATCAAAGGACAAATTCTACACATGGTGACTAATCAATGCCAATTTAGTGGTGCGTCGAAGGAAGATCCAAATGAACATCTTCGTACCTTTAATAGGATCTGTACTTTATTTAAAATCTGAGAAGTTGAAGATGAACAGATATATCTCATGTTATTTCCCTGGACTTTAAAGGGAGAAGCCAAAGATTGGTTGGAATCGTTACCTGAAAGGGCGATTGATACATGGGATGTTTTAGTTGAAAAATTTCTTAAACAATTCTTTCCGGCATCTAAAGCCGTAAGACTTCAAGGAGATATTGTTACGTTCACACAAAAACCAAATGAAACTCTATATGAGGCATGGACCAGATTTGGAAAGTTATTGAGAGGATGTCCGCAACATGGTTTAGACACTTGTCAAATATACAAATATTCTACCAAGGATGCGACATCACTACAAGGAACGACATAGATATTGCAGCTGGTGGTTCTATTATGAAGAAAACCGAAACTGATGCTTATAAAATTATTGATAACACTGCTTCCCACTCACATGAGTGGAACCAAGAAAAAGATATCGTTAGATCATCTAAAGTAGCTAGAGCCGATTCTAGCCATGACTTAGATTCCATTTCCGCAAAGATAGACGCTGTCGAGAGACGAATGGAAAAGATGACTAAAGATATTCACTCAATACGAATTAGTTGTGAGCAGTGTGGAGGACCACATTTGACAAAAGATTGTCTCGGTATTAAACTAACAATGGAACAAAGAGAGAATATTTCATACATAATCCAAAGGCCTGGAAATAATTATCAGAATAATTATCAACCGCCGAGACCGATTTACAATCAAAACCAGAATTATAACTGAAATGTTCCATACAACAACTAACAAGGTCCTAGCAATCAACAAGTATCCAATAATACTTACAATCAGCAAAGACCTAATTTTCAAAACAAACCACAAACCGATGATAAAAAGCCGAATTTAGAAGATATGATGACGAAGCTAGTTGAAACTCAAACACAGTTTTTCACATCTCAGAAACAAACTAATGAACAAAATGCTCAAGCATTTAGAAATCAACAAGCTTCTATTCAAAATCTGGAACAAGAAGTAAGTAACCTAGCAAGGTTAATAGGTGAAAGAAAACCGGGAAGTCTACCTAGTGATACAAATGCTAACCCCCGGAATGAAACAGCTAAAGCTATTACCACAAGAAGTGGTACAACACTTAAACCACCTGAAATACCTGTAATTTCTGATGAAGCTATTCCTACTCCACAAGAACCACAACCTGAACAAGATAAGGAAAAAGAACCGGTAGTTGAAAAGGTTAATGAAGATAACACAGTTAAGGCTAAACCTTATGTCAAACCATATCAACCACCACTTCCTTACCCGAGTAAAATAAAAAAAGAGAAACTTGAAGCCGAGCAATCCAAATTCTTGGATATGTTTAAACAAATAAATGTCAATCTTCCTTTCATTGATGTAATTTCAGGAATGCCTAGATATCTAAATTTCTGAAAGATCTAATCTCGAATAGAAAGAAAATGGAAGAACTCTCGGCTGTTACTATGAATGCTAATTGTTCAGCAGTGCTGTTGAATAAGATACCAGAAAAATTATCTGATCCAGGAAGTTTCACAATTCCATGTTTTGTGGGTGGTCTTAGTTCAATAGAAGCATTGGCAGACTTAGGTGCTAGTATAAATTTAATGTCTTATTCACTATACACTAAACTAGACCTTAGAGAATTGAAACCAACACGAATAAGTATACAACTAGCCGATCGATCAATAAAATATCCTAGATGGATAATGGAGAACATGCTAGTTAAAGTTGGTACTTTAGTATTTCCAGTAGATTTTGTTGTTCTGGACATGGAAGAAGATTCTCAAGTTCCTCTCATATTAGGAAGACCATTCTTAAACACGGCTAAAGCAATGATAGACGTGTTTGGTAAGAAACTGACCCTAAGTATAGAGGACGAGAGTGTTACCTTTTCAGTTGATAAAGCTATG
The DNA here is from genome assembly GCF_046630445.1 of Rutidosis leptorrhynchoides. Lineage (NCBI taxonomy): Eukaryota > Viridiplantae > Streptophyta > Magnoliopsida > Asterales > Asteraceae > Rutidosis > Rutidosis leptorrhynchoides. The sequence continues at coordinate 40,226,232 of NC_092343.1, forward strand.
CAACAACCGCAATCTGCGGATGATACATGTTATTATATTCAAACTATAGATTCACATGCAGAATTGTTAGAAGAATTTCCAGAATTACAAGGAACAGGAGAATGTTCTTTAGGAGAAGGAACTGAACCAATTGATGAAACTGAAATGTTAGCTACACTAATAGCTAATGGATATGAACCAACAACAGAAGAAATTCAAATGCTAAAAGAAGAAGACAGATATCGATATAAATCATCGATAGAAGAACCACCGACATTAGAGTTAAAGCCACTTCCAAATCATTTGGAATACGCTTATTTACATGGTAAATCTGAATTACCTGTAATAATATCGTCTTCTCTTATTGAAAATGAAAAATCTCAACTCATTTCTGTATTAAAAGCTCATAAACCAGCCATTGCATGGAAGATTCATGATATTAAAGGAATAAGTCCTTCGTATTGCACACATAAAATCCTTATGGAAGAAGGTCATAAAACGTATGTGCAACGCCAACGAAGACTAAATCCTAATATGCAAGATGTTGTTAAAAAAAAATTTATTAAACTGCTAGATGCAGGTTTAATTTATCTGATTGTTGATAGTCCATGGGTAAGCCCAGTTCAATGCGTACCTAAGAAGGGTGGCATGACTGTCATTACAAATGAGAAAAATGAGCTTATTCCTACTAGGACTGTAACAGGATGTCGTGTATGTATTGATTATAGAAAATTAAATGACGCCACCAGAAAAGATCACTTTCCCTTACCTTTTATTGATCAAATGTTGGAAAGATTAGCCGGAAACAGTTACTATTGTTTTCTAGATGGTTTTTCCGGATATTTTCAAATTCCAATAGCACCCGAAGACCAAGAGAAAACCACGTTCACGTGCCCTTATGGTACTTTTGCTTACAAACGCATGCCATTTGGACTTTGCAATGCCCCTGCAACCTTTCAAAGGTGAATGATGGCGATTTTTCATGACATGATAGAAGAATGCATGGAAGTTTTCATGGATGACTTTTCAGTCTTCGGTGATACTTTTGAAACATGTCTAGCTAATCTTGAACGAATGCTTATTAGATGCGAACAATCAAATCTAGTACTTAATTGGGAGAAATGCCATTTCATGGTTAAAGAAGGCATCGTTCTGGGTCATAAAATTTCAAAGGAAGGAATTGAAGTGGATAGAGCTAAAGTAGATGTAATTTCTAAACTTCCACATCCCACCAATGTTAGAGGAGTTAGGAGTTTTCTAGGGCATGCCGGTTTTTACCGACGTTTCATTAAAGATTTTTCTAAAATTGCCACTCCTATGAATAAACTCCTAGAAAAGGATGCTCCATTCATCTTTTCAGATGAATGCATCAAATATTTTAATATTCTTAAAGAAAAACTCACTAATGCGCCGATCATGATAACTCCAAATTAGAATCTACCGTTTGAACTTATGTGCGATGCAAGTGATTTTGCAATGGGAGCCGTTTTAGGACAAAGGATTGAAAAACGATTTCAACCTATATATTATTCTAGTAAGACGTTACAAGGAGCACAAACGAATTACACAACCACTGAAAAAGAACTCCTTGCTATTATCTTTGCTTTTGACAAATTTCGTTCATATCTCGTTCTAGCTAAAACGGTGGTCTATACCGACCATTCTGCTCTTATATACCTATTTTCAAAACAAGATGCTAAACCAAGATTAATCCGTTGGATCTTACTCTTACAAGAGTTTGATATTGAAATCCGAGATAAAAGAGGAGCAGAAAATCTCGCCGCTGATCATCTTTCTCGTCTTGAAAATCCCGAATTAGAAGTTCTAAATGAATCGGCCATACAAGACAACTTTCCTGATGAATATCTATTGAAGATAGATCATAATGAAATTCCATAGTTTGCAGACTATACAAACTACTTAGTATGTGGATTCCTTAAAAAGGGATTATCGTACCAAAAACGAAAGAAATTCTTCAGTGATATAAAACACTATTTCTGGGAAGATCCACGTTTGTTTAAAAGTTGTCCAGATGGAATAATACGCCGATGTGTATTCGGAGATGAAGCTAGTAAAATTTTAAACCATTGTCACACAGGACCAACAGGAGGGCATTATGGGCCTCAACTAACAGCAAGAAAAGTTTATGATGCTGGATTCTATTGGCCTACAATTTACAAAGACGCACACCTTCTTTGCAAATCCTGTGATGCTTGTCAAAGGGCCGAAAAAATAAGTCAACGTGATGAAATGCCACAAAATGTCATTCAAGTATGCGAAGTATTTGACATTTGGGGTATTGACTTTATGGGTCTATTTCCAAAATCTCATAATAATCTCTACATTCTCGTTGCCATTGATTATGTATCTAAATGGGCGGAAGCACAAGCTCTCCCAACTAACGATGCACGAGTTGTAGTCAACTTTTTAAAACGTCTTTTTGCAAGGTTTGGAACACCGAAAGCTTTAATAAGTGATCGGGGAACTCATTTCTGTAATAATCAACTTGAGAAAGTTCTCAAAAGATATGGAGTAATTCATAAAATCTCCACCGCATATCATCCACAAACAAGTGGACAAGTTGAAAATACCAACCGAGCTTTAAAACGTATTCTAGATAAAACCGTAGGAACAAATCCGAAGGAATGGTCCATTAAGTTGGAGGATGCACTCTGGGCTTTTAGAACACCCTACAAAACTCCAATTGGAACCACACCTTTTAAACTCGTTTACGGAAAAGCATGTCATCTTCCAGTAGAAATTGAACACAAAGCATTTTGGGCTTTGAAGACATCTTGATTTACATGAAGCTGGACATCTACGGTTAAGTCAACTAAACGAATTAGAAGAATTAAGACATGAAGCATATGAAAATTCGTTAATCTATAAAGAAAGAATAAAGAAATGGCATGATAAAAGAATCAGAAGTTCAAAAGAATTTAAAGAAGGAGACAGAGTTCTTTTTTTCAATTCACGATTCAAGCTATTTTCTGGAAAATTGAAATCAAGATGGTCTGGACCATTCATAGTCAAAAGAGTTTTCCCATACGGAATGATAGAATTGATAAATTCAAATGGGATTGAATTTAAGGTTAATGGTCACAGAGTTAAACATTACATAGATAGTCCGATAGAAGTTGACAACGAAGTTAATCATAATTTCGATACCACAGCTAACTAAGTGTGGGGAGAATCAAGTCTTTAAAGGATAATATGTATTTATGTTAGAGTTAGATTTTCTGTTTTCGTGTAGTTCTCGAAAATAGAACCCGAATGGTCTTTCCCTAGCAGACCCTAAAGAACTAGTCTTCTCCCCCCATTCTGAATTTTTATTTTTTTTAGGTTTTTACGAAATGAAGACTTCCTGTGAACTGAACCATGGTCTAATGCTACACGCTTTGATCACTAAACGAAATAATGACACACTTCTGAGTGAACTAGTATCATTAATCAGAAGTAAATTGGACGGAGTAAGAAAAGAATCCAGATGCAAAGATAATAAGTTACAATTTGGTAAAGGAAAATCATAATCCGCAGCGAAAAGAAGAGCACGGCACCTTGAAAGATGTCACAAATGCGGAAAATGGTCACACGAAGGTAAATGTTCAAATAATCAAACCTATTCAAACACCGAATTTGTTACTTTATGCAGAGATGGACCGTTCATATGTTTAGAAGAAAAAACATTAAATGCTCGAGGTTACGCCTATGTAGCCATGGAAAACCAATTAGTCCGACTATCTTATGAGTGAGCTAGAGCATATCACTAAGAATACTATTTCACAGATAAGTTTGTACAGTTTTTATTTTTATTTTTATTTTTAACCTTTTGATAATAAACGCTAATTTGTTCGCTATAAAGTATTAAATTGGTATTCAATAAAATTAGGTCTTGCGACCGAAATTATTGATATCATACAAAAATTTATTACATCACTGCGAAATTTAACGTTTATTCTTAAGGTATAAATATCTTTAATCAATCAACCCAAAATATTTCAAAAATTCGTCATGAGTTAAATTAGGTCATGGAACCGAAATTACTTTACCGAAAAGAGGGGCGTATATTTTTGATAATATTTGATTGATTAAAGTGGGATAAAAGCCAAAAAGATTTTTAATTTTATTTTTACCATGTTTTTAAAATTAATATATAAATCTTAAATTAATATTGTGCAATTTTTAAAATTAATATATTTAAAATTGTAAATATTTGAAAAATTAATTTTTTAATATAAGTTTGTATGTATAAAAACAAAAATATAATATAAATTTGGTGTGAATTTTTAAATTTTAATAATATGAATTTTTAATTTTATGCATTTTAAATTTAAGTTTGGTGTGATTATAAAAACAAAAATTTACTTTATTTCGTTAAGTTAAAAATATGATTTTTAAAATTCGTCGTGAGTTGAAGACTAGGTCTTTGAACTGAAATTGCTCTACCCAAGGGAGGAACGAGAACTTTTATTATCATTATTTTTAATCTTATTGAATTAAAGTATGCCAAAAACATTAAAAAACCCAAAAAAAAATCTTTGCTTTTAAAACCGCGCTTTAAATTGACAAATTTTAAAATTTTGTCGAGGGACGGACTAGGACATCGTTCCGAAATGACCTTGTCCTAAATAACAAGGGAAACAAAATTTTAAAATTAATTAATTAATTGTTTTATAAGTTAAGGTTTTTATAAAAAAAAAAAAAAAAAAAAAAGACTCCTCGACTCGCGGAGTTTTAAGGGAAAATTCACCGCGACTCGCGGAGAATGCAAAATCCAGAAAATAATAATAATAAAAGGGATCGATCAGATCAGTCAACACACAAACACCCCATTTTACTGCGAAAATACAAACACAAACAACAATATGTTTGGAAACTTTGGTAAAATTTAATCATTTTTTCTGCGCTAATCACCCTTAATAATTTAAATTGTTACTGATTTCTTGCAAATGAGGGCATTGCAAGATCTTAAGTGTGGGAAGGGGTTAAATTCTTTCGAATTTTAAAATTTTTACTTTATACACTTGGTTACGATTAGAAATACTAGTAAAGCAGTAGTTGTATTAGAATTTAGTGCTCTCTGATAATAAAGAACATCCCTAGTCTTATATATTGACTACCCAATTCTAATAAAAATTTTCAAAATTTTCAATTAAATGAACTCAAAATCATGTTTATACATATTTATGAACGATAAAACTAGGTGTTAACACCGAAATTATTGTTACCTCGGAAAGGACATAGATTGAGAAACAAACCAAAATGTTAGAATTCATTTAAAATGGAATAGAGGACAATAAAAAGGAAAATAAAAGCCAAGTGTGGGAAAATTACCAAGTTATTTTAAACATATGTCACATATTTCTGTAACAAATAATTAAAGATACTTTTGCTTTGGACTAAACTAAACAGTTTTACCCGATTTACTGTAAGAAAGATGGATCTACATGATGAATCAATTCCATCATTAAAAGGAAGTAAAGTCTTCCGAAAAAGAAACGCGCTTCTTGATTTAGGTCATGAAGTTGTCGTTCAGACAAGCTGTAGGTTGACGAAAAAAATCTAGAAAAGTCATCACTAAAATCAGCAGGAAATCCATGAACCTCAGCATCAAACAGGGTCGCCAAGTGGTCAGACTTATCCTAACCATGAGAGGATCTGTCTTGTAAAATGGGGAGGACGCCGTGCAAATTAGCTGGATAAGACTAATGAATCAGATCCCCAGAAGGATAATCTCCTTAAAGATCAAAAATCAGCTTTTAAGACTGATATTACTCAATCTTAGAGATTGACCTTAAAGATTGAGAATTACAAACTCATGGAATTCGATGATATCTAAACTCGAGCTTGAACGAGAAAATATTTTGATCAAAAATAAAACCGATTTGTTTTCTGAAAACCCATTTTCAATGCGTTCATTACCATTGAACGTAAAATCCTAGGAATTCACCTGGAATTCATTAGGTTACCTGAACCAAATCGGGTATCAACCGTAAGAACGGTGGTTGCATAGCATGGTCGAAGACAGGACCTTGTGCCAGACCAAAAAATTATAAGGGTGAGCTTTACTATTGCTCCTACAAAGGATAGTAATTGCGTCCGACACGTTATAGACCATAATTAAAAGCATGTCAGGGGACATTGCCTTAACAGTTGCTTGTTCAATGCTTTCCTTTACAACCGGACGGTAGTTTACCGAAAGGTAATATACGGGGCAAGTATACTGGACGTGTTGCTTTCCTAATACAAGGTTAGCAAGTGGGTGACACAAAATCACAAGTTTTGAGCTAAAATTTTTAAATCTGAAACCCACCAAACCCACAAAAAGAATTTGCAAACACCGGTGAAGGGTTATTCCGGAAAACTTATCTAGGGCAAAAGCTAGATTTAATTTTCAAAAGATAAAATGTTTTCATAAAGATCCAATTTCCTTAATGGATCTAAATTTTCATAAGTCATGTGAGACTGTAAACCACATCGTTACTACCATTGTTTATACCGCGGTAAAGAAATCACTGATGTATAAAGTGTGAAGAATAAAGAAGTGATTCTAGTATTTCAAGACTATATTTCTTGAGGACAAGCAACACTCAAGTGTGGGAATATTTGATAATGCTAAAAACGAACATATATTTCATAGCAGTATCCCTCAAGAAAGACAAGCTTTTAGTTGCAATTGTCCTATTTACAAGTGATATTCGTTTAAATAATAAAAGGTGAAGACAAAAGATAGATTCGACGAATTGAAGACGCAAACAACCAAAAAGCTCAAAAGTACAAAATACAATCAAAGTGGTTCCAATTATTGATAAGAAACGTCTAAAAATTACAAGAGTACAAGATTCAAAACGCAAAGTACAAGATATTAAATTGTACGCAAGGACGTTCGAAAATCCGGAACCGGGACCAGAGTCAACTCTCAACGCTCGACGCAACGGACTAAAAATTACAAGTTAACTATGTATATAAATATAATATAATATATAATTAATTATATAAATTATATATATATTATATTTATATATTAAAACCGTCGGCAAAGAAGATCCAAAAAGGGATGAGCTGTAAAAGCAAACTCCGTGACTTGCGGAGTTTGAAAGGGAAATATTTCGCGACTCGCGGAGCCCCAAATTCTGAAACTGCCTATAAAAGCCAGCGAATTCGATGAGTTTTATATATCTTTTTCTTCTCCTCATTCATACGTAATATATATATATATATATATTTATATTTTAATTTTAAGTTTAATTTTAATTTCTAATAATAAGGGTATGTTAGCGAACGTTGTAAGGGTGTAAGTCGAAATTCTGTCCGTGTAATGCTACGCTATTTTTAATCATTGTAAGTTATGTTCAACCTTTTTAATTTAATGTCTCGTAGCTAAGTTATTATTATGCTTATTTAAAACGAAGTAATCATGATGTTGGGCTAATTACTAAAATTGGGTAATTGGGCTTTGTACTATAATTGGGGTTTGGACAAAAGAACGACACTTGTGGAAATTAGACTATGGACTATTAATGGGCCTTATATTTGTTTAACTAAATGATAGTTTGTTAATTTTAATATAAAGATTTGCAATTGGACGTCCCTATAAATAATCATATACACTCGATCAGACACGATGGGCGGGATATTTATATGTACGAATAATCGTTCATTTAACCGGACACGGGAATGAATTAATAGTCTATGGAATTATTAAAACAGGGGTGAAATTATGTACAAGGACACTTGGCATAATCGATAACAAAGTATTAAAACCTTGTTACAGTTTAAGTCCCCAATTAGTTGGAATATTTGACTTCGGGTATAAGGATAATTTGACGAGGATACTCGCACTTTATATTTATGACTGATGGACTGTTATGGACAAAACCAGACGGACATATTGAATAATCCAGGACAAAGGACAATTAACCCATGGGCATAAAACTAAAATCAACACGTCAAACATCATGATTACGAAAGTTTAAATAAGCATAATTATTTTATTTCATATTTAATTTCCTTTATTTTATATTTAATTGCACTTCTAATTATCGCACTTTTATTTATTGTCATTGTATTTAATTGCACTTTTAATTATCGTACTTTTTAATTATCGCAATTTTATTTTATCGCACTTTTATTTATCGCAATTTCATTATCGTTATTTACTTTACGCTTTAAATTAAGTTATATTTATTTTTAATATTTTATATTAGGTTTTAACTGCGACTAAAGTTTTTTTTTAAATCGACAAACCGGTCATTAAACGGTAAAAACCCCCCTTTTATAATAATAATATTACTTATTTATATATTTGTATTTTTATAAATTAAAACTAATATAGCGTTAAGCTTTGGTTAAAGATTTTTTCCTGTGAAACGAACCGGACTTACTAAAAACTACACTACTGTACGATTAGGTACACTGCCTATAAGTGTTGTAGCAAGATTTAAGTATATCCATTCTTTAAATAAATAAATATCTTGTGTAAAATTGTATCGTATTTAATAGCATTTTCTAGTAAAATATACACTAGTAAAATATACACTAATGAATCAGATCCCCAGAAAGGATAATCTCCTTAAAGATCAAAAATCAGCTTTTAAGACTGATATTACTCAATCCTAGAGATTGACCTTAAAGATTGAGAATTACAAACTCATGGAATTCAATGATATCTAAACTCGAGCTTGAACGAGAAAATATTTTGATCAAAATTTCAAACCAATTTGTTTTCTGAAAACCTATTTTCAATGCGTTCATTACCATTGAATGTAAAATCCTAGGAATTCACCTGGAATTCATTAGGTCACCTGAACCAAATCGGGTGTCAACCGTAAGAACGGTGGTTGCATAGCATGGTCGAAGACAGGACCTTGTGCCAGACTGAAAAATTATAAGGGTGAGCTTTACTATTGCTCCTACAAAAGATAGTAATTGCGTCCGACACGTTATAGACCATAATTAAAAGCATGTCAGGGGACATTGCCTTAACAGTTGCTTGTTCAATGCTTTCCTTTACAACCGAACGGTAGTTTACCGAAAGGTAATATACGGGGCAAGTATACTGGACGTGTTGCTTTCATAATACAAGGTTAGCAAGTGGGTGACACAAAACCACAAGTTTTGAGCTAAAATTTTCAAATCTGAAACCCACCAAACCCACAAAAAGAATTTGCAAACACCGGTGAAGGGTTATTCTGGAAAACTTATCTAGGGCAAAAGCTAGATTTAATTTTCAAAAGATCAAATGTTTTCATAAAGATCCAATTTCCTTAATGGATCTAAATTTTTATAGTCATGTGGGACTGTAAACCACACCGTTACTATCATTGTTTATACCGCCGTAAAGAAATCACTGATGTACAAAGTGTGATGAATAAAGAAGTGATTCTAGTATTTCAAGACTATATTGCTTGAGGGCAAGCAACGCTCAAGTGTGGGAATATTTGATAATGCTAAAAATAAACATATATTTCATATCATTATTCCTCAAGAAAGACAAGCTTTTAGTTGCAATTGTTCTATTTACAAGTGATATTCGTTTAAATAATAAAAGGTGAAGACAAAAGATAGATTCGACGAATTGAAGTCGCAAACGACCAAAAAGCTCAAAAGTATAAAATACAATCAAAGAGGTTCCAATTATTGATAAGAAACGTCTCGAAATTACAAGAGTACAAGATTCAAAACGCAAAGTACAAGATATTAAATTGTACGCAAGGACGTTCGAAAATCCGGAACCGGGACCAGAGTCAACTCTCAACGCTCGACGCAACGGACTAAAAATTACAAGTTAACTATGTATATAAATATAATATAATATATAATTAATTATATAAATTATATAAATTATATTTATATATTAAAACCGTCGGCAAAGAAGATCCATAAAGGGATGAGCTGTAAAAGCAAACTCCGCGAGTCGCGGAGTTTGAAGGGGAAATTGACCGTGACTCGCGGAGCCCCAAATTCTGAAACTGCCTATAAAAGCCAACGCATTTTGATCGTAAAAAATATCCTTTTATCAATCTCTCTATAAACGTATATATATATATATATATATATATATATATATATATATATATATATATATATATATATATATATATATATATATATATATATATATATATATATATATATATATATATATATATATATATATATATTTTAATTTTAATTTTAATTTCTAATAATAAGGGTATGTTAGCGAATGTGGTAAGGGTGTAAGTCAAAATTCTGTCCGTGTAACGCTACGCTATTTTTAATCATTGTAAGTTATGTTCAACCTTTGTAATTTAATGTCTCGTAGCTAAGTTATTATTATGCGTATTTAATACCGAAGTAATCATGATGTTGGGCTAATTACTAAAATTGGGTAATTGGGCTTTGTACCATAATTGGGGTTTGGACAAAAGAACGACACTTGTGGAAATTAGACTATGGGCTATTAATGGGCTTTATATTTGTTTAACTAAATGATAGTTTGTTAATTTTAATATAAAGATTTTCAATTGGACGTCCCTATAAATAACCATATACACTCTATCGGACACGATGAGCGGGATATTTATATGTACGAATAATCGTTCATTTAACCGGACATGGGAATGAATTAATAGTGTACGGAATTATTAAAACAGGGGTGAAATTATGTACAAGGACACTTGGCATAATTGATAACAAAGTAATAAAACCTTGTTACAGTTTAAGTCCCCAATTAGTTGGAATATTTGACTTCGGGTATAAGGATAATTTGATGAGGACACTCGTACCTTAAATTTATGACCGATGGAATGTTATGGACAAAAACCAGACGGACATATTAAATAATCCAGGACAAAGGGCAATTAACCCATGGGCATAAAACTAAAATCAACACGTCAAACATCATGATTACGAAAGTTTAAATAAGCATAATTATTTTATTTCATATTTAATTTCCTTTATTTTATATTTAATTGCACTTCTAATTATCGTACTTTTATTTATTGTTATTATATTTAATTGCACTTTTAATTATCGTACTTTTTAATTATCGCACTTTTATTTTATCGCACTTTCATTTATCGCAATTTCATTATCGTTATTTACTTTACGCTTTAAATTAAGTCTTGTATTTATTTTTAATATTTTACATTAGGTTTTAACTGCGACTAAAGTTTTAAAATTGACAAACCGGTCATTAAACGGTAAAAACCCCCCCTTTTATAATAATAATATTACTTATATATATATATTTGTATTTTTATAAATTAAACTAATATATCGTTAAACTTTGTTTAAAGATTTTTCCTGTGGAACGAACCGGACTTACTAAAAACTACACTACTGTACGATTAGGTACACTGCCTATAAGTGTTGTAGCAAGGTTTAAGTATATCCATTCTATAAATAAATAAATATCTTGTGTAAAATTGTATCGTATTTAATAGTTTTTCCTAGTAAAATATAAGCTATTTCATATACACCTCGCATAATATCAGCCACCGCCGTGGGTGAGGCCATGGCCGATCACTTCTCCAACCACAACAACAATCAGGGAGCCGGTAATTCAAACGAGGGGTGTTCCTACAAAAACTTCATGAAGTACAACCCTCCCACTTTCGATGGAACCGGGGGACCGGTTGCTCTCACCCGATGGTTCGAACAAACGGAAGCTGTTTTTAGCATAAGCTGTTGTCGGGACCAAGATAAGGTCAAGTTTTCCACCCTCACTCTCACCGGTAGTGCTCTCTCATGGTGGAACACGTATGTACAATCGGTGGGTATCGATGAAGCCCTTACACTCTCTTGGGCCGAATTAGGAGAAAGAATGATCACCGAATATTTCCCGCGCGACGAGACTCGAAGGCTCGAACAGGGGCCGAGAGATTTAAAAATGGCTCGAAATGACCTCGAAGCTTATAATCAACGGTTTACCGAACTATCCTCCATTTGTCCAAACCTCATGGCCCCCGGGCCCCAAGGAGTTAAATTTTACATGGATGGCCTCCCTAAGAGCATTCCACACGGGGTAATGCCATCAAGACCTGCTGACCTACAAGAGGCTGTGATGATAGCCCGCCGATTTATAAAAACGGTGGACGAAATTGAAGCGCCGGCACAAACGACCGAGGAACAACTGAATAACAACAAAAGAAAATGGGAAGCCTCTCAATCAAGCAACCACAACCACAACGACTTCACCAAGAAGCCCTTCACCCCCGGTGGCAAGAAGGGGTATGCCGAAAACCTACCTTATTGTAACAAGTGCCGCAAACATCATTTGGGTGAATGTGGCAAACTATTTTACAACAAGTGTCAAAGAAGTGGCCATGTGGCCAGCGATTGTAAACATACCGCCCCCGTCGTTCAAAAGGGGCCTAATGTACCAAAAACGGGTGTTTGCTATAAATGCGGCTGATATTGCTCAATTACATCATATATATATCTCGCAATATCGTGTAAAATACTCTCGAATCAAGGATAGTTAAGACGGTTTCTACAAGTAATACACAAAGGTATGTAAAGTGTATCGGAAAGTGGTTTATAAAGAGTTTTGGTGAATTATGACCGTTCTATAATTTGTGATTTCATCATAGTTGATTCCGATACAAGTTATGGTCAAATTAGCGCTCTAAAATGATAAAACGAGGCTTCAGATATGTTGGACGCCGTCCAAAATGATTGGGACGCCGTCCAAAATGATTGGGACGCCGTCCAAATGAAGGGAGATTTAGAAAAAACGAGACAGTGAAATTCAGCACAACTGGACGCCGTCCAGATTTCTGGGTGCCGTCCAGGCCTTTACAACTGGACGCCGTTCAGAAATCTGGACGCCATCCAGCAGTAGGTTTCAGCCTAGTTTTGCTTTTTGACCAACTTTAACTACTTTAAAAAAGGGAGATACGATCAAAAACTGCAGATACGAACCAGAGGAGTTCTGAGATGATTTTAGGAGCAAAATTGGAGAATTCCAAGTTCTTTGAAGAGGCTTAACATCCAAGAATCAAGATTTAACTCTTTCTCCATTCAAGATTCATTCTCTATTAGGTTGATTTCTTGTTCTTATAATGAATTCTACTTATCAATTGATTGCTATTTTGTTTGTTAATATGATTGTTGGCTAAACTCTATAATGTTTGTCTAGATTAATAACTGAGGTATTGGATATAATCTTATGGATTGAATGTATTATGTGTGATAGATTAGAGCTTGAATTAAAGAACCATGCTTATTGATGTCAAATCATTTGTATCTAGTTAATTGATATGTTGTTGATAAAGAGAACTCTTGTTGATGTATCATATTGATTTACAATCAACTTGTCTTAGATTGATTGTTTACTAAACTGGATCAAGGGGGTAAATTAGATCAAAAATGATTAGACAATATAGGGATGAATTGTGTAGAGCGAACGCAAAAGACAATTGGTATTCAAGTCTTTGATCTAACTAATCAACTAGTCACAAACGAAAAGGTCTAGGTGATAGGGAACCCTCTACTTAGTAATTCTAGCTTGAGTACTTGCTACAGAGAATTCTTGGCAAGTCGATTTGGGTGATTAGCATATATATCATAGTTATTTGGTTACAAGCTCGAGAACTATAGAGAAAAGGGAACCCTTGATCTTGTAATCGAGTTTGCGTGTTTACTAAAGAGAACTCTTGGTAAATCTATTAGGTAACTTACACACATATTCATTCAATCGGGTCTTAACAATATAACTTACATCCAATACCGAGGGTAAAATATCTAGATGAACATTTCGTATCTTTGATCTTAATCAAACTATCTTATTTGTTTTCTTTGCACTTGTTTTCATTATATAAACTTAAAAGACCAAAAATATTGTTTTTACTTTTAATCTTCTCTGATTTGGCTAAATCGTTAAATAGCCACAAAAACATAATATCTTGTACCTTTAAGTTTCATTTACTTAGTTGATCATAATATAGTTTCTAATTCTAGTTTGACTAATCCAACTGTCATTGGAACGATACACAGAAATAAACCATTATTTATACTACTACACGATCGGGTACACTGCCCGTTAGTGTGTAACAATCTTTAATCGGTATTTTTCCATACTATTTCATATAACAATTCATATGCCACGTTTTGCACATCAAGTTTTTTGGCGCCGCTGCCGGGGACAGTTTTGTGTCAAAATAGAATTGTTAACTAATTTGTGATTAAATAGTTTCTTAATTATTTTAAATTACTAATAGTCTTTAATTTTTAGACTTATAGAATCGGTGCGTTTAATAAGTTTTGTTAGTTGTGTGATTGACAGATTTTAGGTTGCATATGCCACATACCCGAAGTTCAGATTCTCCATTACTTACACCGCTTACAGAACCTGATAGAAAGCTTGGTAGGATCCCAAAAGAAGTACTTGAACTTTTTGAATCTTCATCAAAGCAAGAAACTTTTGATTCAGAATCAAGTACAACGAAGCCAAGATACTCTGAATTTGGTGAAACCGTTCATCCTCCAAATTTTGAAATGGAAGGAGAGGCAAGGCAGGTGGTACCAAGACAATCAATGGCGGACAAGATGAAAGCAACCCGAACCGGACAAGGTAGTGCCATTACTCCGCCCACAGGTGAGGAAAAATTTGAAATAAAAGGATCTATTCTCCAAATGATTAACAACAGGTGTCAATTTGGTGGTGGTCCGAATGAAGATGCAAACGAACATATTTGTCTTTTTCAAGAGATATGTCTTCTATTCAAACTTAAACCAGACACTGATCAGGCCATATTTTTAAGACTTTTCCAATGGACACTCCATTGGGAGGCACGAAGTTGGTTAGATTCATTGGCCGAGGCTACGATAGAAACTTGGAATGGTATGTTGGAAAAATTTCTTAAGAAATATTTTCCAGCTTCTAAGTCCGCGAGACTCCAACAAGAAATTACCCAATTTTGTCAAAAGCCGATGGAAACCTTGTATGAAGCATGGAATCGATTTTCCAAAATGCTAAGAGGTTGTCCAAACCATGGTTTGGATACCTTCCAAAAAGTCCAAATCTTTTACAAGGGTTGTGATGTTGCAACCCGAATTTCCATTGATCAAGCGGCCGGAGGTTCACTCATGGACAAAACCGAGCAAGAGGCTTATGAGATAATCGAGAAGCTAGCCGATTATTCTCATGAGTGGCATCAAGAATGACCAATTACTCATAGTGCTCAAGTCCATAGCGCCGGTGCTTATGATGACCTTAGTTCCCTAAGTGTGAAAATAGACGGTGTTGCTCGAAACATGGACAAAATCACCAAGGAAATTCATAGTATGAAGGTAGGTTATGAATACTGTGGTGGCCTCCATTTAGGAAAAGATTGTGATGCCGGTTTAACAATGGCTCAAAAAGAAGAAGTGGCTTTTATAAGCCAAAGAAATAATAATCAATTTCAAGGAAGAGCCCAATTTAACCGAAACTTCAACAACCCCTATAACCCTCAAGGTCAAAATTCCAATTACCAACAAGGGTCAAGTTGTGGGTTCCAACAACAAACTTCGGGTTTTTATCAAAAACCCCAACAGGAAGATAAAAAGTCAAATTTGGAGAGTATGTTGGAAAAGTTGATTGCATCACAAACTCAGCTTGTTACAAATATAAACCAAACAAACGAGAAAAACGAACACCAGTTTAGAAACCAACAAACCTCAATTCCGAATTTGGAGAAGCAAATGAGTGGTTTAGCTAGTTTACTTAGTGAGAGAAAACCAGGGAGTTTACCGGGCGATACTAATAAGAACCCCCGAAATGAGCACTCCAATGTTATCACCACACGGAGTGGTCTAGCATACGAAGCTCCAAGAATGCCCAAAGATTCTGATTTCAGTGTTCCGTTGAACAAAAATGATGAACCGATTAAGGAGTCAGAACAAGTGGTTGAAAAGGAAGAACGGGAGAAACCCGTAGTGAAGCCATATCAACCACCGCTCCAATACCTACAGAAGCAACAACAAGAAAGGCTAGAAGCCGAAAGGTCAAAATTTCTAGATATGTTTAAACAAATTAACATAAATATGCCTTTCATTGATGTAATCTCAGGTATGCCCAAGTATGCTAAGTTCTTAAAAGACTTACTTACTAATCAGAAGAAAATGGAGGAACTTTCATCAGTCACCATGAATGCTAATTGTTCCGCAATCTTGATGAACAAAATACCAAAGAAGTTAGCAGATCCTGGGAGTTTTACCATACCATGTCTCCTAGGAGATTTGGAATGCATTAAAGCATTAGCGGATTTAGGGGCTAGCATAAATTTAATGCCTTATTCATTATATGTTAAGCTAGACCCCAGTGTACTAAAACCAACCCGAATGGCAATTCAACTAGCAGACCGCTCTGTTAAATTCCCTCGTGGAATTTTAGAGAATATGTTAGTAAAAGTGGGTACCCTAGTATTTCCGACCGATTTTGTAATTTTGGACATGGAAGAGGACACACTTGTGCCTCTTATATTGGGTCAACCTTTCCTCAATACCGCTAGGGTTATGATAGATGTTTATGGGCAGAAATTGGCCCTTAGTATTGAGGATGTCAAGGTAACTTTTTCTGTTGACCATGTCTTGCAATACCCCGAGTCTACTGATGATAAATGTTATTATGTGCAAACCATAGACACATATTCTGAGTTGTTGCAGGAATTTACAGAATTGCAAGGTTCGGGAGAATGCATTTTGGCAGAAGGTGATGAAGAAAACATGGTGGAAGAAGTGGAGATGTTGACCACCTTGATGGCCAACGGTTATGAGCCAAATGATGAAGAATACAGAAAGTTGGATTTAAAAAATGAGTACCGATGTAAAATATCGATTGAAGAACCTCCCGTTTTGGAACTCAAGCCACTTCCAAGTCACTTATAATATGCTTACCTTCAAGAGGATTCTACTCTCCGGGTTATCATTTCATCCGAACTCTCTGTAAGTGAGAAGTATAAACTTATTTCCATGTTAAAAGCCCATAAACCGGCTCTAGCATGGAAAATTCATGACATCAAGGGTATAAGTCCCTCTTATTGTACACATAAGATTTTAATGGAAGATAACTATAAGCCATGTGTACAAAGACAAAGGCGACTGAACCCTAATATGCAAGAAGTCATTAAAAAGGAGATTGTCAAACTCCTAGATGCAGGTCTTATTTACCCAATTTCGGATAGTCCTTGGGTGAGTCCTGTCCAATGTGTACCTAAAAAGGGTGGCATGACCTTTATCACCAATGAAAATGAGCAATTAATTTCCACTAGGGCTATCACGGGTTGGAGGGTATGTATTGATTATAGAAAATTAAATGATGCTACCCCAAAAAGACCACTTTCCCCTTCCATATATTGATCAAATGTTGGAAAGGTTAGCAGGAAAGAACTTTTATTGTTTTCTTGACGGTTTCTCGGGATATTTCCAAATCCCTATAGCACCTGAGGACCAAGAGAAAACTACCTTTACATGCCCTTATGGTACTTTCTCCTATCGACGTATGCCCTTTGGCTTATGCAATGCTCCTGCTACCTTTCAAAGGTGTAAGGTAGCTATTTTTCATGATATGATTGAAGACTTTACGGAAGTATTAATGGATGACTTTTCAATCTTCGGTGATTCTTTTGACTCATGTCTTCATAATCTTGAGCGTATGTTGATTAGGTGTGAAGAATCTAATCTTGTACTTAACTGGAAAAATTGCCATTTTATGGTAAGAGAGGGCATTGTATTAGGTCATAAAATTTCTTGTGCGAGATTGGAGGTGGATAGAGCTAAAGTGGAAGTCATAGCCAAATTACCACCACCGTAAAATGTGAAAGGTGTAAGAAGTTTTTTGGGGCACGCCTGTTTTTACCGTCGGTTCATTAAAGATTTTTCTAAAATTGCGACCCCGATGAACAAACTTCTTGAGAAAGACGCTCCATTTGTCTTCACGGACGAGTGTCTTAACGCCTTTAACCTCCTTAAAGCAAAACTCACGCAATCACCCATTCTCATATCGCCGAATTGGTCAATTCCATTTGAACTTATGTGTGATGCTAGTGACTTTGCTATTGGTTCCGTCTTGGGGCAAAGAATTGAAAAACATTTCCAGCCCATTTATTATGCTAGTAAGACATTGCAAAGAGCCCAACTTAATTACACTACCACCGAGAAGGAACTCCTGGCAATTGTCTTTTCGTTTGATAAATTTCGATCCTATTTGGTACTAGCAAAGACGGTTGTCTATACAGACCATTCAGCATTAAAGTACTTGCTTGCTAAGCAAGATGCTAAACCCCGGTTAATACGTTGGGTCTTACTTTTGCAAGAATTCGACATTGATATTAAAGACAAAAAGGGGGCCGAAAACCTAGCTGCCGATCACCTTTCTCGCCTTGAGAACCCGAATCTTGAGGTTCTCCATGAGACTGTTATCCAAGATAACTTTCCGGACGAAAATCTCATGAAAATTGAGAAAATTGATGATCCTTGGTTTGTTGACATAGCCAACTATCTTGATGGAGGGTACTTAGAAACCGGTTGGTCACATCAGAAAAGAAAGGAATTCTTTAGTGACCTAAAATACTACTTCTGGGAAGACCCTTATCTTTTTAGGCGTTGCGTGGATGGTATGATTCGGAGGTGCATTTCGGGAAAGGAATGCACTCAAATTCTTCTTGATTGTCACCGTGGTCCAACGGGTGGGCACTTTGGTCCCCAAATTACGGGGAGGAAAGTTTACGAGGCCGGTTTTTATTGGCCTACAATATTTATAGATACCTACGCCATTTGTAAGGCTTGTGATGCGTGCCAATGGGCCGGTCAAATCACTAAACGGGATGAAATGCCTCAACAAAGCATCCAAGTATGCGAGGTGTTCGATGTTTGGGGAATTGACTTTATGGGGCCCTTTCCAAAATCTCATTCTTATCTCTACATACTAGTAGCCATTGATTATGTTTCCAAATGGGCGGAGGCAAAACCTCTCCCCACAAATGATGGCCGAGTTGTAGTAATCTTTTTAATGGAACTTTTCTCAAGGTTTGGCACCTAAAGCCCTTATCAGTGACCGGGGCACCCACTTTTGCAATAAGTAATTAGAAAAGGTGTTGAAAAGATATGGAGTGATCTATAAAATTTCAACATCTTATCATCCTCAAACAAGTGGGCAGGTAGAGAATACCAATCGATCTCTAAAACGCATACTTGAAAAGACCGTTGGTGCAAATCTAAAAGAGTGGTCTGTTAAGTTAAATGATGCATTGTGGGTCATTCGCACGGCCTACAAAACACCTATTGGAACCACTCCTTTCCGAATGGTATACGAAAAAGCATGCCATCTCCTTTTGGAGATTGAACACAAAGCGCATTGGGCGCTAAGGGCATGTAATTTGGATTACCAAGAGGTGGGTCGGTTACGTTTGACCCAGTTGAATGAATTAGACGAGTTGAGGCTTGAAGCCTATGACAACTCTCTAATTTATAAGGAAAATACCAAACAATGGCACGACAAGACATTGAAAAATTCAAAGGAATTCATGGAAGGAGATCGTGTCCTTGTTTACAATGCCCATTTCAAGTTATCACCAAGAAAGCTTAAGTCCCGATGGTCGGGACCATTTGTTGTTAGAAGGGTGTACCGTTATGGTACAATTAAAGTGGTGAACTAGAAGGGCGATATTTTTAAAGTGAATGGCCACCGGGTCAAACACTATGTCGATGGTCCCCTGGAAATCGAAGACGAGGTTAGCCTCAACTTCGAGAACAAAGCCTAAATCAAAATGGGGACGAGTTGGGTGAACGACTCGTTAAAGAAAGTTCACACGTGTAAATAGTGTGAATTGAGTGTTTTATGATTGATTTGATTATTTTTAATGTACAAAATGATCTATTGTGATGACCCGGAAATTTCTGACCAAATTTTAACTTAATCTTTGTATGATTAACATTTCCGACACGATAAGCAAAGTCTGTAAAACTGAATCTCGAAATTTTTGAACTACTTTCATATATTCAAATACCTTTCGGTTGTTCTTGACGATTCGCGAACAATTATATGTATATATATATATATATATATATATATATATATATATATATATATATATATATATATATATATATACTATAACTTGAAAACGTAACAATGTATTAATTGTTTGATACCGTACATTAAACTTTTTGGTTTAAATATTTATTTGAATATATATGATAAGTTGGAATATTAATTATATGAATAACTTGCGACGTATATTTAAAACGTGTTTATGAATGTTGAAAATATATATATTAACTTGGTCATAAAATGATTTGTTATTATATATATATATATATATATATATAAACAAATAGCGAGACAATGATTTATAGAAGTAAATGACCAAAACACTCGAAAGTTTAAGATACACTTTGAATGATATAGTTTATTGATAATTTAAGACTATATTTTGACAAAGGTACGAGTCACAAAACGTAAATTGTGAGTTTTCTAAGCGTACGAAAATGTGTTCGAGAAACCGGAACCGGGACATAAGTCGAGTGACAACGTACGAGTCATCGGAATGAAAATTACAAGTCAACTATGCACATGAATTTAATATAATATATAATTAATTATTTAAATTATATATATTATATAATAATATGTCGACAAACAAGAAAACAAAAACATTTTGAGCTGGATTAGGCAGCCATGCGATCGCATGGCAAATACACTAAAAACCCATGCGATCGCATGGGCTTCAGATTCCAAAAAGTTGCCTATAAAAGGCCAGTTTCTGCTCGAGTTTATTTTTACGCATATACTACTCCCTCTGTAATATTATTATTATTTATTATTTATATTAATATTATTAATATTATTATTATTATTATTAAGATTATTATTATTATTTATTTTATTATTAGTAGTAGTATTATTATTATTACTAATTATATCACTTAAAATACTACGACGAGGTCATGAGCGTGTCACTTTCAAAATGGGTTTTCAAGCGGGATAGAGCTAAGGAAACTATGGGTTATTACTAAGGAGGTTTTGGGTATTGTTCAAGGGTTTTGCTCGTGAGTCAAACTAGTATTTATCATCTCCGTTGCGTCTACGTACTTTTCTGCAATATTGAATCACAATATTGATACGTAAGCATTTATATCTTATCTATTATATATTAATAGTGTATCCCTGACTAGTGCTCGAGTATATAGGATTATGCATGATAGTACGATTAATTTTGTCGTTAAATAGTTTATGATAGATCACGAATTTAATACATATAATACTGATATAAGGTATATGATATGCATGTTATTGGAAAGCTGACGAAAAATCAATAACTTTTCATATAGAAATCGCGTAATTTCGATGAACGAATTAAAAGATATGGTCAATTGAATTATGATTGACGTTAATTGGAATTGCTTTTGAATCTGCAATTAATATTTAAACAACTTGTTTGTAAGATTGATAAATTGGATTTTTGAATATTACCAGCCGAGTAAATGAATCCTTATATAAGGCACGTCTCGTTTTGTTGAACTATTGTCAAAATTGAATTTTTGAAACGACTTTGGATAACTTTTGTATGTCGATCTCGAGCATTAGAATTGTGATACACTATGACCTGACCTAGCTTGATAGACAATTATTGACCAACATATGTTCTCTATGTTAAGATCTACGGTTATTTAGTATTCCAAGTTTCGGTCACATTTCGGTGAATGACTTTATGTATTCCTAAGGTGAGTTTCATTGGTCCCTTTTTAATTACTTTTGCAATACATTTTTGGGCTTAGAATACATGCAATTTATTTTAAACGCAATGGACACAAGTACATACTAAATTCTACACCGAGTTTGAACCGAAAATCCCTTAGCTTTGGTAACTAGTAACTGCCAGTTATTAGAACTGGTGGGTGCGAGTAGTAGTATATGGATCCATAGGGCTTGACATCCCCGTCTTTTCCAGGTATAGAAACCCTAGCCTGAACTATAAAACAGACGTATGCTATTTGAGTTTAGTACACGTTGGTTTGTGTGTATTGTTCATGTTGGCTGCATGTATGTTAAAACAGGGGTACTTATTATATATACGTTAAAGTTTAGTTATCAGGGTGCTCAATCTTGTAGAATATTTTGATAAACGTTTCTGGATGAAACAACTGAAATCTTGTGATCCACCTTTATATACAGATTATGCGAAACACTAAAACTATGAACTCACCAACCTTTGTGTTGACACTTGTTAGCATGTTTATTCTCAGGTTCCCTAGAAGTCTTCCGCTGTTTGCTTATATGTTAGACAAGCTATGTGCATGGAGTCTTACATGGCATATTTATCAAGGAAACGTTGCATTCACCAAATCATCACCATGTATCTTATTTTGACTGCATTGTCAACGGAATTACTATTGTAAACTATTATTTACGGTGATTGTCTATATGTAGAAATCATCAGATGTCGAAAACCTTTGATTTAAATATTCATTTATGGTGTGCCTTTTCAAAAGAATGCAATGTTTACAAAACGTATCATATAGAGGTCAAATACCTCGTAATGAAATCGATGAATGATGTGTTCTTCCATATGGATTTGGAGCGATCGTCATAGTTGGTATCAGAGCATTGGTCCTAGCGAACCAGGTCTTGCATGAGTGTGTCTAACTGATAGTTGTTAGGATGTATTAGTAAGTCTGGACTTCGACCGTGTCTGCATGTTAAAAGTTTTGCTTATCATTTCTTGTTGGAAATTACATGCTTATCATTCTTAAGTCTAGACACGTTTTCCTACATTTATTGCATAAATAGTGTATAGACAAAAATTCATATCTTAGCGTATCTGTTACTGTAAACTTTTCCTGACATCTTCCGAAAATTTCTCCGTGATTTATGGAATTTGATATTATATATACATATGTAAATTATGTATTGAAGAATACCAAACTAAATTCTATAATCTAATTCATATCAAAAATCATCTCCCTAATTATACAAGATGGATCTCGTATCAGTTCAAATTCCTTAAACTCCGACAGCTATTCCGATATGGATATTCACCTGAATTCCGAAGACAGTGCAACCGGAATGGATCAACCAATCAGCCATCACCTATTCTGGATGAATTGGGGATGGGCTCGTAGCCTGCTTAGTCATTGGAGACAAGAAGAAGGTGATCCCTTCCATCCACCACATTTCCCTCTTGGCGAAGAGCCTGAAGCACTTACCGGCGAACCTGTTCGAGACACCATTTTCTCTCTCATTTCCAGAGTATCTCGCAACGATAATATACTATCTCAAATTCTGAATCTTATTCGTCCGCTCGTCTGAACCGACAATCATCCCGGTGTAGTAGAAGAAGTCAACGAGCTTCGCACTCGGGTAGTGGCTTTGGAGAATATGGTGCAAAGGTTACAAGCACCAGCAGAATCACCGGCATCAACAGTACCACCGGCAACAACATCAACAGTACCATTACCACCACCAACAACATCCGCAGCGCAAGCCTCAACATCATAATATGTACCTTGAACATCAACGTCATACGCACCATAGATACCAAGGAGTACCAACAACAATAACCGATGAAGTATTAATTCATAACTTCATTGAAGAAATATCCTACGGTGATTATGTAATCTCTAAAATCTTAGAGATTATTTATCCCAGTTCTAACCATAAATCAGATGAATAGAGATGTAGAGGGGAGAATAGAAACCCTGACAGGAATGGTGTGTGATTTACAAGCTAGACTTATTATACAAGCGCCACCAGAAGTACCACCAGCAACACCTGTATCACCACAAGCTCCACCAACTCCATAATCACCGATGATATCGACACCACAATCACTAATGGGTATATTAAGATAATGAGTTATGAAGTATTAACTCACTATTTCCAAAGAATTTATATATTATATAGATTTTGGAAATTCTAATATATCTTTTCATACTAAGCTATTTTGTATAAATTGAAAAAGGGTAAATATTACTCGGTTAAATTCATATTACTAATATGCTATGATGTACATTCTTCGTTAACAACTTCACCTTCGTTAACTACAATCTCTGTTTCAACTCAATGAATTCCATTTCATAATAAACCAAGTGTATTATTCAATTACATAATAGATTTTACATTTTCATTTTCGATTACTCGAAACTTTCCAGAAAACATCACCTGTGCCTTGCGAAGTTCGCAAGAATTCCACGAGCAACAACATCCTTCACCGAGAAATATCAATAAGAACAAATAGTGAAGTATTGATTTCATTAATGAAATACTCCGCGAAGATTATGTAATCTCTAATGTTTTAGAGATTATTTATTTCTAATTCAAGCCAAAAATTAAATGAGCTTAATATGATATTAACTCATTAAGTCTGTATTACATCTGAAGAAAATATACATACATATATTTTCTTAAAGACTGTAATGAAAATTATTTGTACAAAGTATTAATTGTGATTTTTTTTTTACGGGTAGGTAATACCCGAGAGATATATAAATTCACAATTAATATGTTACATTATTCGATTCTGATTCAACAAATCATCAACTATACTCACTACTTTCATAACAATATATATTCTTTTATAAAAATCAGAGCAACCATCCTCATCCAAATTTGATTACATATTTTGATTTTGACAAATCAAAATTCAAGTCAAAATTTAACAAAAGACATCATTCTTAGATTCCTACATCTTTCGAAGCTATACTTTGACTTCAAAACTGTACTAGAACATCATAGAACCCAGAAAATGAAAGGACCCGTTCATATACATTATAAACGATTCACAATAGTTGATTACATCGCGAGGTATTTGACCTCTATATGATACGTTTTACAAACATTGCATTCGTTTTTAAAAGACAAACTTTCTTTATATCAAAAATTGACGGCATGCATACCATTTCATATTACATCAAACTATAATTGACTTAATCTTAAGCTTGATGAACTCAACGACTCGAATGCAACATCTTTCAAAGTATGTCTTGAATGACTCCAAGTAATATCCTTAAAATGAGCTAATGCACAGCGGAAGAATTCTTTAATACCTGAGAATAAACATGCTTTAAAGTGTCAACCAAAAGGTTGGTGAGTTCATTAGTTTATCATAATCCACCATTTCCGTAATAGTAATAGACCACAAGATTTCAGTTTCTATAAATATCCGTACACTCGCAAGTGTATAAAAGTATTCTATAAGTTGTAGGCACCTGGTAACAAGCCTTAACATTCATATTTTACCCTCTGAAGTACACCAGATAAGGTGTGTTTAAAATAACCTCGAAGTACTAAAGCATCCCATAGTCAGGATGGGGTTTGTCAGGCCCAATAGATCTATCTTTAGGATTCGCGCCTACCGTACATAGACAAGTAGTTTAATGTTACCAAGCTAAGGGTATATTTCTGGTTTAAACCCACATAGAATTAGTTTTAGTACTTGTGCCTATTTCGTAAAACATTTATAAAACAGCGCATGTATTCTCAGCCCAAAAATATATATAAAAAGGGAGTAATGAAACTCACAATACTGTATTTCGTAGCAATTATGTATATGACGGCACTGAACAAGTGCAGGGTTTGTCTCGGATTCATGAACCTATATTAAGTATATATATATATTTATATGTTGGTCAATATCTGTCTAACAATTTAGGTCAGGTCGTAGTGTATCACAATCCTAATGCTCGAGACCGACATGCAAAAGTCAACAAAAGTCAACTTGACCCAAAATGACTTCCAAAATCTATACATGTTTATTATATAACTTATATATAGTCGTTTTATATATTTAAATATATTTATCAGATCTTATTATACTAAATAATACAAGTCATTTATTAATAAATAAAAATTTATATTTAAATTCATATATGATAAAAATATACTTTTATATATCTCAAGTAATAAAATTTATAAAATTCACTTAATATCATAAAAATATAGTGGTATGTATTATTAATGTAATTATATTACGTGTGGTAAAAATATCTTTGTACGCATATTTATTTGATTAAATAATATTGATAATAATAATAATGATAAAAATAATAAAATGATAGTTTCAATAAAAATATTAATTTTTAGTAATAAAAATAATTTTAGTAATAACATCAACTGATAACAATTATAATAATCGTTTTAATAATAATATTAAAATTAATAATAATTTAGTTGACCATATCTTTTAATCCGTTCATCGAACCCACACGATTTCTAAATGAAAAGTTATTAATTTTTCTTTAGCTTTTCAACGACATGCATATCATATACCTTATCTCAGTAGCATATGTATCAAATTCGTGATTTATCATAAACTATTTAACGACGAAACTAAGCATACAAACATGCATAATCATATATATACTCGAGCACTAGTCAGGGATACACTATTAATATATAAAAGATAAGATATGAATGCTCACGTATCAATATTGTGATTCAATATTGCAGGAAAGTACGTAGACGCAACGAAAATGATAAAAGTTAGGGTGACCTCACGAGCAATACCCTCGAACAATATCCATAACCTCCATAGCTATAACCCATAATTTCCTTAGCTCTATCCCGTTTGAAAACTTATTTTGAAATCGTCTGAATATAACTCCGTCGTAGTATTTTATGTATACTAATAATATCTTGAAATAATACTAAGTAAATATATATATGTAATTCGATTGAGAGAGTTTAGAGAAATATATTTTCAAGTTTCTATGAAATAACAAAACCTATTGAATTCTATTTATAATAGATTTTTAAATTATTAAAGTGAATTATTAAAGTATGAATTATTAAAGTGAATTATTAAAGTATGAATTATTAAAGTGAATTATTAAAATATGAATTATTAAAGTGAATTATTAAAGTGAATTATTAAAGTGAATTATTAAAGTTAAAGTATAGTAAAAGTATAAAACTATGTACGTATAATACGCGTATAAATATATTTAATATTAATTTAAATCGTTATATCATAAAATATTTTAGAAAAGTAGAATTATATATATTCATAATAGGTTTCAAGTTTTTAAATTACAGTCTGTTGGTGAAGCATGGGATAAAATCCAAAGGTTTAATAAACGTATGAAATCATCTTAATGAAAAATGTCGAGTTACTTAACTTGTCGATATCCAACATCTAAGTTATTTACACTCCACGTTCTTACTTATAGATCACTTTACCATTTTCCGAATATTGTCAAAAAGAATAGATTTCTTAAATCACAGTGGACCTCATAACATTGGCCCGTAATCATATCATAATGTATCTGATAATTCAATCATTTGATATTATCTCTTAATTGTGTCGATAAATATATCGAAACAAATACGTTCATTTAAAGTATCATATATATCAAATACTTTGTTAATTTTTTCAGTTATTATATATTATATATACATATCTATATACACATAATTGTTCGTGAATCGTCAAACACGGTCAAAGGGTAATTGATTACATGAATGTAGTTCCAAACTTTTTGAGATTCAACATTACAAATTCTGCTTATCGTGTCAGAAATATATAAAGGTTAAGTTTAAATTTGGTCGGAAATTTCCGGGTCGTCACAGTACCTACCCGTTAAAGAAATTTCGTCCCGAAATTTGATTGAGGTCGTCATGGCTAACTATAAAAATGTTTTCATGATGAATATGAGTTGATAAATAGAGTTTTATCATCATTGAGTAATATAGATAAAACAATTTGATTACGTGAAGAGTATAAGTGAAGCTATCGCAAGAGAGTGAAATGAGTAAACGTATATTCGTTTTAACCGATGACGTAGTTATGATTGATTTCCGGAATTCATGGGATTTAAAGAAAATCTTTGCAATAAGATTTAGTTCTTCGGCGATTAAGGAAATCAGGATCTTCTTTGATTAAATGCGATAATCTGTCTCGATTTCTCTGTCTGATATTTTACTATAATTCCACCCCCTTCGTTTCTTTATTTCCACAGCTCACACCTTCTAGTCTTTCTTCCCAATTCATACTTTAAAGCATTCGTTAATATGCTTCATCCAGTATTGATTCTTGATATACTCTTAACTTTCATATCTGTCATTCTTCTTTTTCATCTACCACCGGAGGAAGTTATTTTCTTCTACCATTACCTTGGGGTTATTGTGTTTTTCATCCTCCCGTGTCTTTATATTGCTATACGCATTGATATACAAGGTTTGTAATTTTGGGGTTGTTATCGGGCTTTATATTCTCCATTATATTTCGGAGCTTCATGCTTTCGTTTTCTCTTCCCGACCTTAAGTCAAGCGGATAATGGTCCAGAATTTGTAGATATGAATTTTTGGATGAACATAGTTAATGTTCCAAGAAGAAAATCGTAATGGAACGATCTTGATTTGGCAAATTACCAGAATATCCTAAAATATAGAGCTATCAAGATGATATGTTCTTAATATGTTTGGAAATTGGGTATAATGTAAGAGTCGTGTAAATAGTACATGATGACGGTATGTTCTGTGAATCATCAAGTTCCATTAGAAACTCAGTATGACTTACTGTAATATACTCACATTGATCAAGTGTCATTATATTATACTAACTCATGCTTCAGTTCCCAATACTACTTCAAAAACATTCCTATTTTAAATTCGAATTTTTTTCTTCTTCAGAATTTAGAAACTAACACAGTTTCTTTTTATGTTGTAACGCAGATATTGCGAATAGATAGAAGATTTTGGATAAGAATAGTTGTGAAAATATCTTCAGGAATATCGAAGATATTTATAATAAAAGATACGATAATATCTTAGAATTCTTAACATAGATGGATGATGAAGAAGATTTGTCTGTGAAGGTTTAGAATAAGAAGTAAGGTATTTGCTAACTATTTCAGTAGACTCTGAATCATTTGGATCCTTTGAAGGCAGGTTTAGTCTTTGTGATTTGTCCACAGCCTCCTTCATGGTTTGCTCAATCCGTTTTCCAGTTTCAAACCTTCTTTTTTTCTCAGCTTTACCACCATACTATTCTTTATCATCAAACTTTTGACTGTTAAAGTCGTTTACAGTTTTTGCTGCTTCATCAGCATTTTTCCAATTTCGGAGAACTAGTTCATAGTTTGGGATGTTTTTCAGAAAATTCACATTCGAAGTATGTAAGTCTAGGAGATAGACGTTATATGTATACATATAACTTTTGACGTAAAATTGTCGCGAAATTCAAAATACTGATTGCTAATTTCCAGTAGTTGGTGTGATAATTATTGTTACAGGATGTAGGTGAGTACATGATGGGGTTTTAATGAATAAGTATAGTGGCTTTTCGGAGAGGCTTAAGTCGAAGGTTAATGAAGTTTTTGATAAGTTTACTGCTAATGTGGCGAGATATGAAAGGTTCCCCGGTAACAATGATGAAGGGGTAATTGTTATAATAAGGTTTATTCATATAAACAAATGAAGGTGATTTGTTGAAGCTATGACAAAACTGTCTATTTTGAAAAGAGATTGAAAAATTATATTTGGTAATAAATATCAAAGGATCTGACACGGATACGTGTTAAACTATAACTTTGGTTTCGAGAGCTTTTCAGGTGCATGGCAGTGGGTAATGTGTGGTTGGATCATCATCTCGCATGTCTTTAATAATTTCGAAGTGTTTGAACACATATTGTAATTGTTAATATACATATGATGTTCTAAGATTTTGAATGATACAAATATTTTTGTGAGTTCCATGAATAGAAATGAGGTTCTAGGACAGTTTTGAAGTCAAAGTATAGTTTTGAAAGATGTAGAAATATAAGAGTGATGATTTCGGTTATATCTTGAATCGAATTCTGAGATTTCAAAATCAGAATATGTAATTAGATTTTGAATGAGTATGGTTGTTTGGATTTCTATAAAAGAATGTATATTGTTGTGAAAGTAGGGAGTATAATGGATGATTTGCTGAATCAGATTCGAAGAATGTAACATATTAATTGTGAATTTATATATCTCTCGGGTATTACCTACCCGTTAAAAAAAAATTCACAATTAATATTTTGTACAAAAGAATTTTATTACAGTCTTTATGGAAATATATATGTGTATATTTCTTCAGATATAATATAGATTTAATGAGTTAATATTAAATTAAACTCATTTGATTTATGGTTAAGGCTAGCATAGATAATTTCTAAACTTTAGAAATTACATAATCGTCGTAGAATGTTTTCCCAATGAAGTTATGAATCAGTACTTCATCGTTGTGGTATTCCTTGGTATCTACATGGCGTATGACGTCGATGCTCGTGGGACAGATTGTGAAGTTGAGGTTTGCAATGCGGTTGTTGTTGGTGGTGGTAATGGTACTATTGATGTTGTTGATGGTGGTACTGGTTATGCTGCTGGTGCTGCTGCTGGTGTTTGTAACCTTTGCACCATATTCTCCAAAGCCACTACCCGAGCGCGAAGCTCGTTGACTTCTTCTATTACACCGGGGTGATTGTCGGTTCGGACGAGCGGATAAATAAGATCTAGAATTTGGTGTAGTATATAATCATGACGAGATACTCTGGAAATGAGAGAGAAAATGGTGTTTCGGACAGGTTCGCCGGTAAGTGCTTCAGGTTCATTGCCAAGAGGGCAATGTGGTGGATGAAAGGGATCACCTTCTTCTTGTCTCTAATGGTTAAGTAGATTACGAACCCATCCCCAATTCATCCAGAATAGATGATGGCTAATTGGTTGATCCATTCCGGTCACGCTGCTTTCGGAGCTCATGTGGAAATCCATATCGGCATAGCTGTCGGAATTCGAGGAACTCGAACTGGTTGAGGGATCCATCTTGTATGATCAGGGAAAGAATTTTTTTGGTATGAAATAGATTGTAGAATTTAGATTTGGTATTCTTCAATATATAATTTATATATGTATATATAATACCAAAATTCCATAAATTACGGAGGAATCTTTGAAAGATGTCAGTCAAAGTTCACAGTAACAGATATGCTAAGATAAGAATTTGTCTATACACTATTATGCAATAAATGTAGGAAAACGCGTCTAGACTTAAGAATGATAAGCAGGTAATTTCCTAAGGATGGTAAGTAGATGATTTCCGACTAAAAATGATAAGCAAAACTTTTGACATGCAGACACGGTCGAAGTCCAGACTCACTAATGCATCTTAACAACTATCAGTTAGACACACTAATGCAAGACCTGGTTCGCTAAGACCACCGCTCTGATACCAACTGAAAGGACCCGTTCATATACATTATAAACGATTCACAATAGTTGATTACATCGCGAGGTATTTGACCTCTATATGATACGTTTTACAAACATTGTATTTGTTTTTAAAAGACAAACTTTCTTTACATCAAAAATTGACGGCATGCATACCATTTCATATTACATCCAACTATAATTGACTTAATATTAATCTTGATGAACTCAACGACTCGAATGCAACATCTTTCAAAGTATGTCTTGAATGACTCCAACTAATATCCTTAAAATGAGCTAATGCACAGCAGAAGAATTCTTTAATACCTGAGAATAAACATGCTTTAAAGTGTCAACCAAAATGTAACATCCCGCGTTTTTCCGTTAAATTTAATTTTAACACCGTCTTTTTTTTTTTAAAAACATAATCTTTCGTATTTAAATTAATAGTTTCCGTGAGTAACGTTCATTATATTCCCGCTATTTAATTTTGACATCACCCGTTTACTCGAGCGTTTTAAAAATATTCGTTTGGTTAATTCCCGCACCCGCTTTGAAACATGAGGGACTTAAGTTGACAAGTGGGCAAAGTGGTGACTAGGTCAACTAGTCAACCACTTCACCTCCTCCATTCATTTCCACCAACACCTTCCACATTTCTTCCTCTTTTTCTCTCTACTTCTCTTTTATGAACATAAACACCAAAATCACAAATTCATCATCTAAATTCGGATCGGGAAGCAAACTTCAAAACAAATTACATATTCGTGATCCTCTCTTCATCCTCTACATTTTGATACCAATTTCATCAAGTTTGGGTAACATTTCTAAAACACTAAATTTCTCTAAATTCGTTTTATATACTTGAAATTGTGTTAGTTAGTGTCTATGGCTCGTGTGTAACATGAATATATGTTTTGTTTGCTCGATTTGTGGGTTGGAGTAACTAGTTTGAGCTTTTGAAATGGGTTTGCTTAATCCTTGATTTTGGATGAGTTAATGTTGTTAGATTGTTAAAGTGCATGTTTTAATTGTGTTACTAGTATCACTAGCTTCGTTTTGATGTATAGGTTGATTTAGAAAACTTCAAAAACCCGATTAATGATTTTGTGATGTTTGACTAGGGTTTGATAGTTCTTGACATGAACTTTTTGATGCTTAAATGCCATGAAATGGTAATTGTTAGTGTTTAGTGGTAATGTATGCTTCATTACCTTCAAAACGGCATATCATATGTGTGAATTGGATTCCCGAAACTTAAAATGCGATTGATGAACTTGAAACTTTGAAAATGGACTTTTATTGATCACTTGATGAGATTTCGGCTATTGTGAAACAACCCCAAACCGTTTAACCAAAAACGGAGTACTTTATTTTTTTTTTTGTTAGGTCCCAATATCACCCAAGTATACAAACCATTTCAAAATAGTTATCCATATACAATTTATCATAATAACACGTTAAACATTTTATCTCGACTCTTGGTTTACAATGACACCATACATCCTTACGAGAATGTATTTCACATACAAGGTTTGACTCGACACAACCAAACGATGCGACCTCGAAACATTTATACAACACCACGGTTAAGACAAAATAGCCCAACCCGATACCAAGAGCATAATCCCGAGGATCTACAAAATCCCCAATCCACATCCATATCCGAAAGCTACCCCATCGAGCCCAAGCGCTACTACGCAACTAGTCTATCAACTAGCTAGCTTCACAATCACAATACCTGTAAAAAGGTAAACAACGAGAGGGGTAAGCTAACGCTTAGTGAATGCAATAATTATACATATACATATATAATCTACTTACTTGCAAACACTTACACAATACCGCATACAAGCTAGCAATTCGACAGCCATGCAAACATCATGCATAAACTACTATCCACAATTCACAAGAAGCTAGCAACAACAATAGCATATAGTTCACAATTTAATATGCTAAATACAAATTCACTCAACCATGGTTAACCAATCGTACAAGGGAACGGTACTTGAAAGACCATCGGAGTTCATAACATCCATTAGTGTTACTTAAACACCGCGTAATCACTAATCCCCCGGGTGATGTCTTGAACACCGCGACTAACTCACCCCCATGACAATGTGGCGTCTTGAACACCGCGACGATTCCACATGTCAATCAAAACAATGAGTGGTGTCTTGAACACCGCGACAATTCCACTCCCATGACAATGTGATGTCTTGAACACCGCGACAATACCACATGTCAATCAAACAATGAGTAGTGTCTTGAGCACCGCGACAATGCTACTCGTTACTTAGAATGTGGTGTCTTGAACACCGTGACAATTCCACATTCATATCACACAAATAAATACATTATATACGTACACGCATAATTATTCCACTCACCTTGGAATGCCCGCATAAGTCATGTACAACATGATCTTCGTCCTCAAATCCGAGCAAGTAATCACCTATAATACACATAGGCACAATATACACATAAATTACACATTCTCTAAAAGAGAACCCGACACAAACATCCCTTAACCGAGGGATTACACCTTGCTCGCTAAAACCCGCCCATTTAAAACCTAATGGACACTAACACATCACCACTTCGGGTGGTAATTCAAACCAACACAACAAAGTACGATTTAACCTTAAATCATACTTTACACCCATTAGAACAAACCTTGGTCTTAAAACTAAATTACTACTTAGGTAGTAGTCATTTCAAACGCCAATTACACAAAAACCCCAACACGTGCAATATTGACCCATAACAAGGTTGACCACGTTTGACTAAATCTTAAAATATCATTTTAACTCAAAATTACTTATTGCGAGTAATTCATTCCAAAAACATCATTTAACACTTAACAAAATCGTTTAACATCCATTTAATCCAAATTAGTGTCATCCTTAATTTTGACCCAATTCAAATTGCTCATTTTGACCAAAGTCATAAAACGCCCCAAAATCACTAACGACTAGTGATTATATTTCCAAGACACCCACTAACACTTAAATCAAGTATTTACCTACTTGACTTACAAAAACTTGACTTGAAACTTAATTTAACACCGAATCAAGCTTACTTGTCCCAAAATACCCATTCGACCCGTTTTGACCTAAATTAGGGTTTACACCCAAAAACCAAGTCAACACAAGTGTTCTAAGGTTTAACCAACACACGCAAGATCCAAACTTACAATTTAATCAATCGAAACCCTAAGTCACCCATCTAGGCTTACTTACATGAATTTTACCCAAAACCCCCAAATTTCACAATAAAATGGGTTTATAACTCTAACTAACACAAACCCTAACTCAAACAAGAAATCAAACACTACAATTCGGATTAGGGTTTACCTCAAGCACCAAAACGAGCTCTAGTAGCTAGAAACACCAAGGAGAACCAAAACCCGCTTCCAATTTGGGCAAAAATCACCATCTTCATCATAACTCAAGCTTCCTCTCTCTAGAAACTCATCTCTCTCTCTCTAAGATTGGGAGTGTTTGAATGGATGTCAAAATGATCCAAAAGTGGATCTAAAACTGATATTACAGCCACAAATCCGTCCATAAGTGAAATACCAACTTTGCCCCTCATTTAACTCATTAAAAGGCTGAAAAGTACCAGAACGTGCCTATTGTCGCGCCGCGGAGCAGTTTGTCGCGCCGTGGCCCAAAGGGTGGTTTTAGATCACTTTTTTTAAGCTTTCTGACCCTCAAAATAGGCATTTGTCGCGCCGTGGCCCTTCTGGTCGCGCCGCGGCATTTGCCTGTTTCATCTGAACTTCAGCAAACTTGTTTTGGCCATAACTTTTTGACCGTAACTCCGTTTTCGATGAACCAAATATCGTTGGAAACGTAATGAGATTTCCTATCCAATGGTAAGGTTTTAGAACATCAAATCTAACTTTATTTGGGATCCAAATATACGCTTACATGCCTCGTATTTCGAATGTCGTTCGAAATAACAAGTAACTGAAAACGGGTGTTACAACTCTCCCCCACTTAAATTGGATCACGTCCTCGTGATCCGCACCAACACTAGAAGATAAGAACTTCTCCCTCGAACATTTTCGCTTCCAACGCGAAGTCACACATGTAGTAATCACGCACCCGAATTCTCGCTTCGTGCACTGAGTCAACATTTAACAACAATATCGGGTAATCAACCCTCGAGTCAAAACAACTGCAACCGTTTGCTCCTACGCCGAGTATCCTCGTACCATACACTTCACAATCGTCTTAAAAGTAGAGCATATCACCGATAACCTTCGTCATCACGCCTCACGATCCTACGGAACACAACCAAGCCCGACATCCATAACATCTACTGTGAATTTTAAGATCTCACCACACGCTAATAATCACTAGCGTGCACTACCGCAACATGCGATATTTCATACACTCAATGTCCATAATTTCTATTTAGGAAAATACGTACAACACCACATATCCCTTCAAGTTTTCTCGGCTACAACACGTAATAAGCTGTATCCATAACTATATCACCCAAAGCGATCTACTAAATCCACCACGTCGTGAACCATGTCTTGCATTAATCCCAATCGAGAAGGATTCATGCTTCCTTGAAACTCCGTGCTCCATCGGTTCATAAACGTACTAGTCAACCGGTCATTCATGAACACTCTCTGGACCGAGTACCAAATTCCTCCGGCTCCACAACTGGGTCATTCCTTCAACGAATAAATTTCGGTAACCCCAAAATAATCACTTAGGAGCACCACTTTCCCACCAATCGATCCACGCATGACCATCCGTCACTGGATTAATCCAGGACGACAATAATACACCACGATTTAGACAAAATATCAACACTCGACACAAGGTTTCTCCCTTAAACCCTACAACACAACCATACACAATGGCTTCCTAGTACTATCATGGAAACTATTCGTGTACTAGAATCCCGTCAACAGCGAATTATCAACATAACAATTCGCAATTCGCCACACGACCCACAAAATATTCACCAACGCCGGGTGAATCCTCCTACATAGACCGTCCATTGAGGATGGCTTCGACATTTCGATACAACCAACAGGTCACATCACTAGGGAACACACTCTCGCAAACAAACAACAACCGCGTGTCTCGACGTGAGACAAACAGAACCGGCGCTCCCCGCCTCACAACCATCCACAAAGTGGAATAATCCACTGAAAATTCTCACGATCACGTTTCCCGACAGGGAAAATACAGCATTCACTGTCATCTCGAACTCGTACTCACTTGACAGTACTATCCGAGTTTCACATCTACCCAAATTATTATCACGAGAGCACCCACAATAACAATTACATTCTTCTCACTTCCGTGATCTCAAACTTCACACTTGGTCTCATACTGCACCTTGGTACTACACGACCACCTTACTTAAGAGGTCTTACACTTCACTTGATCTAGTACCACGGGAGCTTCCTCGGGTGGCAGTAAAAACTCCCCCACTTAGGATCTAGCTCCACATTCTTACCGCAAAGATGATAACATCCCGCGGAATTACCATTCCACAACACACATGATCATTCTCATCACTAATCATAAACACCGAATCACTGCAAATTCACTTTAGGCTCTCAGAGCCGTCATACAAAATTACCGGAGGTGTCGTACACGCG
This sequence comes from Rutidosis leptorrhynchoides, assembly GCF_046630445.1. NCBI lineage: Eukaryota > Viridiplantae > Streptophyta > Magnoliopsida > Asterales > Asteraceae > Rutidosis > Rutidosis leptorrhynchoides. The sequence continues at coordinate 40,262,984 of NC_092343.1, forward strand.
ACGACTTCGCACCTTCATACCACAAATCACAATCGACTGCCTTAATCGTTCGCAAGGCGAACTCCGCCAAAGTCCCACATACGTCTCTATGCCTAAGCATACGTCATTCCGATTAATCAATCGTACATCTCAGTCGAGATCGCCCGACCTTCCACGCAACGAACCCTTACCAACAATTGCTCACTCCCATGGAGAAGAGTGACCAATCCGACACAATAATTGCATCGACCGCAATATCAACACTTCATCTTAACCTTCGGCCTAACCGTCCATGAACTCCATTACCAGCTCACCGGTTATCTTCACCCATATAACACTTAAGAGCAACAAGATTCGCTCATCAGTCACTTCCCAAGAAGTATTTACCGAAATGCTCTTAAACTCCGACTTTCTTAACCGTCGAATTACAATCACTCGTCGATCACTGTTGTAATCTCTGCTACTTCTAAGGGCATCTCACGGGCACCCTAAGAACAGAGTGATCACACCATCACCGGAGTTGAACATTACACTAGCAGGTATAAGAAGGCACTTGACGCAGTGTCATGCAGACTCCCACCACAATCTACCGAAATTTAGAAACTCGATCTTTGGGTTTCATACAGCCGATGTCACCCATTTTACCACAATAATAACTCGAAGTCACACCTATCCGACAAACCTTACAGTTTATTGTCTTCTTGAAAGTTTCTAGCGATCACACGCTACACACACCACAAGGCCAAAACAACATAGCCTAACGAAACCTTTCATCCAATCACTAAGGGGATGCTTGGAAACACCAAGTCTTACATCCTTTCTACACCTCGATAAAACCACTACTACAAGGGGTATTCCCTGAAGAATGTTGCCCTATAATCAACAACACACTAACGCAACCATCGTCATACGGGTCCCACTCCCATGAGTTTAATGACCCAAGGACTCCCCGATTCGCCAATTCCAAGGCGACACACACAACAAGAATCCTAACACGATTCTCTAACCACACACTCTACCGAGTGTAACTCAAAACTACAATCATTAAACTTGTCGCATTCCATTACGGAATTCAAGTCCTCGTCGCACACACACAAGAGTAATTTCGTCATCCCAGTTACGATGGGTAACTAAAACCAATAACCAAAAACGGAGTACTTTTTTTTTTTTTTTTTTTGTTAGGTCCCATTAATATAATACATTTTCAACTCTGTTTTAATCGAAACATAACATCATAAGGATACGTTTAACAATCTATCATGACCCTTGGCACACAAATTATACTTTACAAAATCATTTGTAATAATGACCCGATCACTAGAAATACGGGTTAAGACTCAATTGCCCAACCCGATACCAAGAGCATAATCCCGAGGATCTACAAAATCCCCAATCCACATCCATATCCGAAAGCTACCCCATCGAGCCCAAGCGCTACTACGCAACTAGTCTATCAACTAGCTAGCTTCACAATCACAATACCTGTAAAAAGGTAAACAACGAGAGGGGTAAGCTAACGCTTAGTGAATGCAATAATTATACATATACATATATAATCTACTTACTTGCAAACACTTACACAATACCGCATACAAGCTAGCAATTCGACAGCCATGCAAACATCATGCATAAACTACTATCCACAATTCACAAGAAGCTAGCAACAACAATAGCATATAGTTCATAATTTAATATGCTAAATACAAATTCACTCAACCATGGTTAACCAATCGTACAAGGGAACGGTACTTGAAAGACCATCGGAGTTCATAACATCCATTAGTGTTACTTAAACACCGCGTAATCACTAATCCCCCGGGTGATGTCTTGAACACCGCGACTAACTCACCCCCATGACAATGTGGCGTCTTGAACACCGCGACGATTCCACATGTCAATCAAAACAATGAGTGGTGTCTTGAACACCGCGACAATTCCACTCCCATGACAATGTGGTGTCTTGAACACTGCGACGATTCCACATGTCAATCAAAACAATGAGTGGTGTCTTGAACACCGCGACAATTCCACTCCCATGACAATGTGGTGTCTTGAACACCGCGACAATACCACATGTCAATCAAACAATGAGTAGTGTCTTGAGCACCGCTACAATGCTACTCGTTACTTAGAATGTGGTGTCTTGAACACCGTGACAATTCCACATTCATATCACACAAATAAATACATTATATACGTACACGCATAATTATTCCACTCACCTCGTGAACTCGAGCATTACAAACCATGCGCGAAATCTTCACCACATGCAACCGAGCAAGATTTTACCTATAATACGCATATAGGTATACACATAATCAACATACAATCCCATTTGGACTCTCGACCCGCCCAAATGAACAACAAGTGCAAAATACACCCTTTTGCACTTTTAACGCTACCCGAAGGTCCAAAACTAACGAGACTAGTTCCCGCGTTCTCGAAATACCCAATTATGTCAACTTTAACCTCTAAACGCATACTCGCTCGTATTTTACACAAAACCCATTCCATGGTTGACCAAGTTTGACTTTATTGCTAAAACACCAAATTTTAACCTAAAATCACTTCTCGCGAGTAATTACATCAAAAGCATCATTTAACACTTAACAAAAGCGTTTAACATCCAATTAATCCAAATTAGTGTCATCCTCAATTTTGACCCAATTCAAATTGCTCATTTTGACCAAAGTCATAAAACGCCCCAAAATCACTAACGACTAGTGATTATATTTCCAAGACAACCACTAACACTTAAATCAAGTATTTACCTACTTGATTTACCAAAACTTGATTTAAAACTTAATTTGACAACGAATCGAGCTTACTTGTCCCGAAATGCCCATTTGACCCGTTTTGACCTAAATTAGGGTTTACACCCAAAAACCAAGTCAACACAAATGTTCTAAGGTTTAACCAACATACGCAAGATCCAAACTTACAATTTAATCAATCGAAACCCTAAGTCACCCATTTAGGCTTACTTACATGAATTTTACCCAAAACCCCCAAATTTCACAATAAAATGGGTTTATAACTCTAACTAACACAAACCCTAACTCGCCATGTATGTAAATAAAGTTGGTAGGTCACATGTGTACGTACCTTTTTGATCCCAAATAAAGTTTGAGTTGACATTTCAAAACCTTACCATTAGAAAGGAAATCTTATTACGTTTCCAACGATATTTGATTTATCGAAAACGGAGTTACGGTCAAAAAGTTATGGCCAAAACAAGTTTGCTGAAGTTCGGATGAAACATGCAATTGTCACGGCGCGACAAATTGCTCCGCGGCGCGACAAATGCCTATGTTGAAGGTCAAAAAGCTTGAAAAACATGTTCTAAAATCACCCTTTGGGCCACGGCGCGACAAATTGCTCCGCGGCGCGACAATAGGCACGATCTGGTGCTGTTCAGCCTTTTAATGAGTTAAATGAAGGGCAAAGTTGGTATTTCACATATGGACGGGTTTTTGGCCATAAAACTGATCCCAATCTTATCCAAACCTCATTCTCGTCATTCTCCTTCCCTCCCACTCACACACCAAACCCTAGAGAGAGAGTAAAGGGTTTAGAGAGAGAAAGCTCAAATCGGGGAAGAAGAAGAGTGTTTTGGGTCGGGTCACAAGAGTTAAAGTTGTTCTCCTCGTTCACGACTACGTTGTGGTAGTAATGGTATGTTCTAATTCCGAAATTCATCTTTATGATTTAATATTCAAGTTAGGGTTTTTAGATTTTTAGTTGTAAAACCCATTTAGATGATGAAGTGGGTTTATGGAAACTAGTTATTTTTGATACATGGCGGGTTTTGGGTTGATTGACGTTTTGGCCATGATTAGGCTTTGGTTTTGGGTGTACTCACTTAGTTTAGTGATTTTGGAAGCGTTGGAACCCTTTTTGGGTGTATTTGAGTTGACTAATTTTGTAATGGGTCAAAATTAGGGTTTATGTGTCAAAATGGGTTTTGAGTCAAGTTTTGGTGAATTAAGTATGTAAATACTTGTTTTAGGTGTTATTTGGTGTTTTGGTAATATAATCACTAGTCGTTAGTGATTTTGGGCGTTTTTGAGACTTAGGTCAAAATGGGTCGACTTTGATTGGGTCAAATTTGGTAATGACACTAAATTGAATTAAATGGATGTTAAACACTTTTTGTTAAGTGTTAAATGGCATTTTTGAATGAAAGTGAACGTGAGAAATGATTTCGGGTTGAAATTGGTATTTTAACCATAAAGTCAAACTTGGTCAACCATGAAACGGGTTTTTGGGCAATATACAAGATAGTATGCATTTAATGGCTAAAGTTGATGTATTTGGGTATTTCGGGAACGCGGGAACTAGTCTCGTTAGTTTTGGACCTTCGGGTGTCGTTAAATGTATAAAAAGGTGTATTTTGCACTTAGGTGTCTAAATGGGTGGATTGTGGAGGTAGGTATAAACCCTTGGTTAAGGGTGTTTGCGTCAAATTCTCTTGAAGGGAATGTGTGTTGATTGTGTGAATACCTATATGTATATTATAGGTAAAAGCTTGCTCGGTTGCGTAAAAGGTAAACAACGAGAGGGGTAAGCATAAAGCTTAGTGAATGCAATAATTATACATATACATATATAATCTACTTACTTGCAAACACTTACACAATACCGCATACAAGCTAGCAATTCGACAGCCATGCAAACATCATGCATAAACTACTATCCACAATTCACAAGAAGCTAGCAACAACAATAGCATATAGTTCACAATTTAATATGCTAAATACAAATTCACTCAACCATGGTTAACCAATCGTACAAGGGAACGGTACTTGAAAGACCATCGGAGTTCATAACATCCATTAGTGTTACTTAAACACCGCGTAATCACTAATCCCCCGGGTGATGTCTTGAACACCGCGACTAACTCACCCCCATGACAATGTGGCGTCTTGAACACCGTGACGATTCCACATGTCAATCAAAACAATGAGTGGTGTCTTGAACACCGCGACAATTCCACTCCCATGACAATGTGATGTCTTGAACACCGCAACAATACCACATGTCAATCAAACAATGAGTAGTGTCTTGAGCACCGCGACAATGCTACTCGTTACTTAGAATGTGGTGTCTTGAACACCGTGACAATTCCACATTCATATCACACAAATAAATACATTATATACGTACACGCATAATTATTCCACTCACCTCGAGATGCATGCACAAGTCATGTATGTAAAGTCGCCACCAAACGCAATCGAGCAAGCTTTTACCTATAATATACATATAGGTATTCACACAATCAACACACATTCCCTTCAAGAGAATTTGACGCAAACACCCTTAACCAAGGGTTTATACCTACCTCCACAATCCACCCATTTAGACACCTAAGTGCAAAATACACCTTTTTATACATTTAACGACACCCGAAGGTCCAAAACTAACGAGACTAGTTCCTGCGTTCCCGAAATACCCAAATACATCAACTTTAGCCATTAAATGCATACTATCTTGTATATTGCCCAAAAACCCGTTTCATGGTTGACCAAGTTTGACTTTATTGGTTAAAATACCAATTTCAACCCGAAATCATTTCTCACGTTCACTTTCATTCAAAAATGCCATTTAACACTTAACAAAAAGTGTTTAACATCCATTTAATTCAATTTAGTGTCATTACCAAATTTGACCCAATCAAAGTCGACCCATTTTGACCTAAGTCTCAAAAACGCCCAAAATCACTAACGACTAGTGATTATATTACCAAAACACCAAATAACACCTAAAACAAGTATTTACATACTTAATTCACCAAAACTTGACTCAAAACCCATTTTGACACATAAACCCTAATTTTGACCCATTACAAAATTAGTCAACTCAAATACACCCAAAAAGGGTTCCAACGCTTCCAAAATCACTAAACTAAGTGAGTACACCCAAAACCAAAGCCTAATCATGGCCAAAACGTCAATCAACCCAAAACCCGCCATGTATCAAAAATAACTAGTTTCCATAATGTATTTCCCAGGATCGAAACCTGGCTCTGATACCACTTGAAACAACCCCAAACCGTTTAACCAAAAACGGAGTACTTTTTTTTTTTTTTTTTGTTAGGTCCCAATATCACCCAAGTATACAAACCATTTCAAAATAGTTATCCATATACAATTTATCATAATAACACGTTAAACATTTTATCTCGACTCTTGGTTTACAATGACACCATACATCCTTACGAGAATGTATTTCACATACAAGGTTTGACTCGACACAACCAAACGATGCGACCTCGAAACATTTATACAACACCACGGTTAAGACACAATAGCCCAACCCGATACCAAGAGCATAATCCCGAGGATCTACAAAATCCCCAATCCACATCCATATCCGAAAGCTACCCCATCGAGCCCAAGCGCTACTACGCAACTAGTCTATCAACTAGCTAGCTTCACAATCACAATACCTGTAAAAAGGTAAACAACGAGAGGGGTAAGCTAACGCTTAGTGAATGCAATAATTATACATATACATATATAATCTACTTACTTGCAAACACTTACACAATACCGCATACAAGCTAGCAATTCGACAGCCATGCAAACATCATGCATAAACTACTATCCACAATTCACAAGAAGCTAGCAACAACAATAGCATATAGTTCACAATTTAATATGCTAAATACAAATTCACTCAACCATGGTTAACCAATCGTACAAGGGAACGGTACTTGAAAGACCATCGGAGTTCATAACATCCATTAGTGTTACTTAAACACCGCGTAATCACTAATCCCCCGGGTGATGTCTTGAACACCGCGACTAACTCACCCCCATGACAATGTGGCGTCTTGAACACCGCGACGATTCCACATGTCAATCAAAACAATGAGTGGTGTCTTGAACACCGCGACAATTCCACTCCCATGACAATGTGATGTCTTGAACACCGCGACAATACCACATGTCAATCAAACAATGAGTAGTGTCTTGAGCACTGCGACAATGCTACTCGTTACTTAGAATGTGGTGTCTTGAACACCGTGACAATTCCACATTCATATCACACAAATAAATACATTATATACGTACACGCATAATTATTCCAAGGTGGCGTCTTGAACACCGCGACGATTCCACATGTCAATCAAAACAATGAGTGGTGTCTTGAACACCGCGACAATTCCACTCCCATGACAATGTGATGTCTTGAACACCGCGACAATACCACATGTCAATCAAACAATGAGTAGTGTCTTGAGCACCGCGACAATGCTACTCGTTACTTAGAATGTGGTGTCTTGAACACCGTGACAATTCCACATTCATACCACACAAATAAATACATTATATACGTACACGCATAATTATTCCACTCACCTTGGAATGCCCGCACAAGTCATGTACAACATGATCTTCGTCCTCAAATCCGAGCAAGTAACCACCTATATCACACATAGGTACAATATACACATAAATAGCCATTCTCTAAAAGAGAACTCGACACAAACATCCCTTAGCCGAGGGATCACACCTTGCTAGCTAAAACCCGCCCATTTAAAACCTAATGGACACTAACACATCACCACTTCGGGTGGTAATTCAAACCAACACAACAAAGTACGATTTAACCTTAAATCATACTTTACACCCATTAGAACAAACCTTGGTCTTAAAACTAAATTACTACTTAGGTAGTAGTCATTTCAAACGCCAATTACACAAAAACCCCAACACGTGCAATATTGACCCATAACAAGGTTGACCACGTTTGACTAAATCTTAAAATATCATTTTAACTCAAAATTACTTATTGCGAGTAATTCATTCCAAAAACATCATTTAACACTTAACAAAATCGTTTAACATCCATTTAATCCAAATTAGTGTCATCCTTAATTTTGACCCAATTCAAATTGCTTATTTTGACCAAAGTCATAAAACGCCCCAAAATCACTAACGACTAGTGATTATATTTCCAAGACACCCACTAACACTTAAATCAAGTATTTACCTACTTGACTTACAAAAACTTGACTTGAAACTTAATTTAACACCGAATCAAGCTTACTTGTCCCAAAATACCCATTCGACCCGTTTTGACCTAAATTAGGGTTTACACCCAAAAACCAAGTCAACACAAGTGTTCTAAGGTTTAACCAACACACGCAAGATCCAAACTTACAATTTAATCAATCGAAACCCTAAGTCACCCATCTAGGCTTACTTACATGAATTTTACCCAAAACCCCCAAATTTCACAATAAAATGGGTTTATAACTCTAACTAACACAAACCCTAACTCAAACAAGAAATCAAACACTACAATTCGGATTAGGGTTTACCTCAAGCACCAAAACGAGCTCTAGTAGCTAGAAACACCAAGGAGAACCAAAACCCGCTTCCAATTTGGGCAAAAATCACCATCTTCATCATAACTCAAGCTTCCTCTCTCTAGAAACTCATCTCTCTCTCTCTAAGATTGGGAGTGTTTGAATGGATGTCAAAATGATCCAAAAGTGGATCTAAAACTGATATTACAGCCACAAATCCGTCCATAAGTGAAATACCAACTTTGCCCCTCATTTAACTCATTAAAAGGCTGAAAAGTACCAGAACGTGCCTATTGTTTCCTCCGTTCGGTACTTGTCATGTCATGCTTAGTGTCAAGATACACTTTCGTAATAATGGTGATCGGTCATTATTACAAATGTGTACCTTACCATTTCCACACGGTCACGCAAAGTACTTTACCCGGACTGACGCAGCATTCACACAAAATAACACGCGATAAATTCTAGTACCCGAATGACCAAAGTCCTTACGTGAACTTGATCACTCAAAACCGTCAAACATACGAATCTCTCTAATAGATTCATTCCTAGGATACCACACAAAAGATACCTGTATATATATATACACCTATATACAATATAATAATAAATGTACACAAGTACACTGCAACCACAAGTCAACCTACATCCTAGGTGACTATCACTAAAACAATGTCCACGTTCGCCTACTTACATTAGGCACTAGCTATCTAAGGCACTAATTCACACACGAAATAAGGCCCTACATAATCACACTTTTGACAAAAATAAGTCCTAGTTAGTCACCTACTCTAAGGCACTAACAAATCTCAATCCGACCCGTATTCCTACAAGTCCCGCAAATAACGCACATCCGTCAAAAGTCTAAGACTAGGCACCTATTCCAAGGTCACCTAATTCCCTTAGACTATGCTCTGATACCACTTCGGGTGGTAATTCAAACCAACACAACAAAGTACGATTTAACCTTAAATCATACTTTACACCCATTAGAACAAACCTTGGTCTTAAAACTAAATTACTACTTAGGTAGTAGTCATTTCAAACGCCAATTACACAAAAACCCCAACACGTGCAATATTGACCCATAACAAGGTTGACCACGTTTGACTAAATCTTAAAATATCATTTTAACTCAAAATTACTTATTGCGAGTAATTCATTCCAAAAACATCATTTAACACTTAACAAAATCGTTTAACATCCATTTAATCCAAATTAGTGTCATCCTTAATTTTGACCCAATTCAAATTGCTCATTTTGACCAAAGTCATAAAACGCCCCAAAATCACTAACGACTAGTGATTATATTTCCAAGACACCCACTAACACTTAAATCAAGTATTTACCTACTTGACTTACAAAAACTTGACTTGAAACTTAATTTAACACCGAATCAAGCTTACTTGTCCCAAAATACCCATTCGACCCGTTTTGACCTAAATTAGGGTTTACACCCAAAAACCAAGTCAACCCAAGTGTTCTAAGGTTTAACCAACACACGCAAGATCCAAACTTACAATTTAATCAATCGAAACCCTAAGTCACCCATCTAGGCTTACTTACATGAATTTTACCCAAAACCCCCAAATTTCACAATAAAATGGGTTTATAACTCTAACTAACACAAACCCTAACTCAAACAAGAAATCAAACACTACAATTCGGATTAGGGTTTACCTCAAGCACCAAAACGAGCTCTAGTAGCTAGAAACACCGAGGAGAACCAAAACCCGCTTCCAATTTGGGCAAAAATCACCATCTTCATCATAACTCAAGCTTCCTCTCTCTAGAAACTCATCTCTCTCTCTCTAAGATTGGGAGTGTTTGAATGGATGTCAAAATGATCCAAAAGTGGATCTAAAACTGATATTACAGCCACAAATCCGTCCATAAGTGAAATACCAACTTTGCCCCTCATTTAACTCATTAAAAGGCTGAAAAGTACCAGAACGTGCCTATTGTCGCGCCGCGGAGCAGTTTGTCGCGCCGTGGCCCAAAGGGTGGTTTTAGATCACTTTTTTTAAGCTTTCTGACCCTCAAAATAGGCATTTGTCGCGCCGTGGCCCTTCTGGTCGCGCCGCGGCATTTGCCTGTTTCATCTGAACTTCAGCAAACTTGTTTTGGCCATAACTTTTTGACCGTAACTCCGTTTTCGATGAACCAAATATCGTTGGAAACGTAATGAGATTTCCTATCCAATGGTAAGGTTTTAGAACATCAAATCTAACTTTATTTGGGATCCAAATATACGCTTACATGCCTCGTATTTCGAATGTCGTTCGAAATAACAAGTAACTGAAAACGGGTGTTACATATTGTAAATGATGTTTGTGATTGATGAATTGTGTTTAGTTGTATTCCTTGTAAAAATACCTTTCCGATGATATAAGATACATGTTCTAATTGTTTGCGGATCATAAAATGTGATTGTTTGTATTTTGGTTCGTGACTTGGACCATTTTTCTGCAAACTGCATGATTCCCAGGTATTGCGCGCCGCGCATTTACCCGCGCGCCGCGCAGAATCAGAGATCCCAGATGTTTGCCTTCTTGGTTGAGTTCTGACCAGAAATTGCACTTGGGTGCGCGCCGCGCAACCCATTGCGCACCGCGCAAAACCCCCAGGCCAGGCTCTTGTGTTTTTAAATGTTCTCAAAATGTTTCTCGCTTAACCGTAACTCCGATTAACATGAAAATCGGCTATTGTGTTCATATATGATTTCTCATCAGGGGAAAATTGTCGAATACCCGACCCGACCCCGTTGATTTTGACTTTGACCAAGTTTGACTTTTAGTCAAACTTAACCAAACTTTTATGCAAATGTTCTAACATGCTTTTATACGTGATTCTTGCATGAAACTTGAAAACATGATTCACATGCTATACTAATCGAGTCGTAACGAGCCATAGGACTAATTGAACACATTTCGCCCGACCTTGTGTCGTAACCGGTTAATTGATATAACTTACTTGTTTAGGTCAAGGCTAAGCAACTTTCATGCACACGTTTACTTGTTGAAGTACTTTTATACTCGTGCACTCGAGGTGAGATCATAGTCCCACTTTTTACTCATTTGAACTTACTTTTGGGATGAGAAAACATAAACGATTCTTTTGAACTAAGTGAACACAGGAACGGGAAAACAAACATTCTACATACGAGTTTAGAACGAAAATCCTCAATCCGATTATCATTAGTTACATCAGATGGTGTAAGAGAGAACTTATGTTATATGGCCATATGGGTTTGACAACCCTCATCTTTGACGGTTCGCTACCGTCTACGGATGAAATATATTTTCGAGAATCAGTGTTTGTTCTAGCACTATGGATGGGGTATACAACGGACGGAATGTTAAGCTTTGATAATTGGGTGCTCGTGAATATTAACTTTTTGAATGTACTATTATTCAACTTTGCAAATCTTGTGGTTCGACTTACTTTACTTTTACTCACTTACTCAAACCTATGATTTCACCAACGTTTTTGCGTTGACAGATTCTTCTATGTTTTCTCAGGTTTTCACATGGCTATTTGTTACACGCTTCCGCACTCTTTGATTACTTGATTGGAGTCTACCATGCATGCATACGCTAGGGATAGCACTTTTGGATTCAAACTTTTGTCTACTTACTTACGCTATTTATAGCAACTGTGGTTTTAAACTAATTATGTCGCAAGTTATTTCACTCTTACTTTACTACTTTTGTAAACTTAAACTTGTGTCGATCCGTTGTTAAACTAAGCTTTGCAAGTCTTGTACCTTTCAAATGAATGCGACATAATTTTGGTCAAACGAGTCTCATATAGGGACTACGACCACGCAACGGGACCTAAGTTAACGGCGCCGTCAATAACGGTTTTGGTCGGGTCGTTACAAGTGGTATCAGAGCGTTGGTTGTAGGGAACTAGGGCGTGCATTAGTGTGTCTGACAGAGTCGTTAGGACGCATTAGTGAGTCTAGACTACAACCGGAAAGTTAGCCATTGCATTCTGACATACATTTGCTATAGATAGCACTTACTTGACTACCTGTGCATTATACTTGAATCATTCTTAGGAAGAATTTTTAATGGTACCCAACCTTCATCATACGAGCTCGTATTCTGCCACCTTGGTTCGGGAACTCTGACTCCATGGTTGTTATTCACCCCGTCTCATCTTACTATTCATAAGTATTGTAAAGTCACCATCACTACTCTAGATGAGTATCGTCATCACTGTTTATCGCTACGGTTGCGTACTACTCGTTATCATGACTCGTTACTCTTTTCGTACCTAAATACATTATTGTTTGAATCGAACCGATTTGACGTGAAAAATCATTTATACACTTCCCACGGGGAAACGCTTCTTTAGAGTTGTAGAAACTCTTTCGATTTAATACGAGTCACGTTTGAAACGTCGTTACATTTTGTTCATTTTAGATTTTCGCGATGACACGAACTTGAAACTATGGAGTGATGTGGGAATGGAAGTATGAGTTAGCGTAATATAACTACACTCGATCAACGTAGTTATATTACGGTAAGACATACCAAAGTTCTAGTGACGCGTGATGGTGGTTAGACTCAATCAACCTAAACACCACCATGTGCCATGTACATGACTTCACCTTTTCAGGTTTGGACATCCGAAAACTCCGAGAATATTTATAACAACCATATCGGGGACACACCTTCAATTATTGTCAAATTATATTTATGCTTCCGAATGAATTACCGATTAAATTCGACTTCAACCGTATGTCGCACGGGTATACTAGCTCGTCCTCGCGCAGTCTTATTGACTAACTACAATTTACTCGTTATGCTCACATCGGGGCGGAAACTTCTCTTGCATCACCCTCGTACTTCCGGTTCAGGAGGTCCTTATTCTAAATTCTCAATGGAGAGCGACTCTTCACGTCATACAAGTATTCGCCGCGAGGGTGGATAGTCCTAACAATCATTTTCAAAACCCGATAAGAACTTGCCCCGACGAACGTTTTTGGAAACCGATAAATCTTCCGCGACGCGAATTTTCTTGAGAAACTTGTCCTAGCTAACGTTTTCAATTCCTAGCAAACTTGTTCAATATGCCTTAGGGAAATGTACCCCGTTTCGGATCGAGATCCTCGTTTCACTTCTAGATTTTGGAGTACCTTACAAAAAGCCTCGGGACCGCGTTTAGACATGAGTACCGCGTACCATCCACAACCCGACGGACCGAACAAACATACGATTTAAGTCTTGAAAACCATAATACAAATTTGTATTACCAACTTCAAATTTACTTGAGAAAAGTATTTTCCTTTAACCGAATCCTCGTACTACAATGATTTTCATTTGAGTTTTAACGTCACTCCTTTTGAAACCACATGTGACCGGAAACGTCATTCTCCTTTGTCGAACCAAGTAAACGATGATCAATTCACCGGGGCCGAGTTTATTCATGAGCAACCGAGAAAATTTATTCATATTCAGGCAAAACCCTACGCGACTCGTAATCACCAAGAGCTACGCCGATGTTAGACGTAAACATTTCAAATTCCACGTGGAAAACCGCGTCACGTTAAGAGTCGCACCTTGGAAAGGTGCAATCCATTTCGGGAAACGTAGGAAGCTAAATCCGCTATATTTCGATCCTTTAAATTCTTGGGGTGTTTTGGACCCGTCGCTAGCCGTTTAGATTTTTCCGACTAATTTTGGGTCTCCGTTTATCCTACATTCGATGTATCAACTCAAAGACGTGTTTTGCGAAACGAGAACTTGTTATCTCCTTTGATGAACTCACTATCGACGATAACCCTCACTTCCTAGGAGGACCGGTTGAAACCATAAATCGTGAAGCTAAACCTTAAAACAACATATGATCCCGACCGTCAAAATTCGTTGAAATACCCTAGGACGTACTTCTCCCTCACTCGTAGAATTGGCAACGCAAGATCTCGAGGAAGATTCAACAACTACTACTTCCAACTAAATTTCGGGACGAAATTTCTTTTGAGGCGTGGATAATGTAACATCCCGCGTTTTTCCGTTAAATTTAATTTTAACACCGTCTTTTTTTTTTAAAAACATAATCTTTCGTATTTAAATTAATAGTTTCCGTGAGTAACGTTCATTATATTCCCGCTATTTAATTTTGACATCACCCGTTTACTCGAGCGTTTTAAAAATATTCGTTTGGTTAATTCCCGCACCCGCTTTGAAACATGAGGGACTTAAGTTGACAAGTGGGCAAAGTGGTGACTAGGTCAACTAGTCAACCACTTCACCTCCTCCATTCATTTCCACCAACACCTTCCACATTTCTTCCTCTTTTTCTCTCTACTTCTCTTTTATGAACATAAACACCAAAATCACAAATTCATCATCTAAATTCGGATCGGGAAGCAAACTTCAAAACAAATTACATATTCGTGATCCTCTCTTCATCCTCTACATTTTGATACCAATTTCATCAAGTTTGGGTAACATTTCTAAAACACTAAATTTCTCTAAATTCGTTTTATATACTTGAAATTGTGTTAGTTAGTGTCTATGGCTCGTGTGTAACATGAATATATGTTTTGTTTGCTCGATTTGTGGTTTGGAGTAACTAGTTTGAGCTTTTGAAATGGGTTTGCTTAATCCTTGATTTTGGATGAGTTAATGTTGTTAGATTGTTAAAGTGCATGTTTTAATTGTGTTACTAGTATCACTAGCTTCGTTTTGATGTATAGGTTGATTTAGAAAACTTCAAAAACCCGATTAATGATTTTGTGATGTTTGACTAGGGTTTGATAGTTCTTGACATGAACTTTTTGATGCTTAAATGCCATGAAATGGTAATTGTTAGTGTTTAGTGGTAATGTATGCTTCATTACCTTCAAAACGGCATATCATATGTGTGAATTGGATTCCCGAAACTTAAAATGCGATTGATGAACTTGAAACTTTGAAAATGGACTTTTATTGATCACTTGATGAGATTTCGGCTATTGTAAATGATGTTTGTGATTGATGAATTGTGTTTAGTTGTATTCCTTGTAAAAATACCTTTCCGATGATATAAGATACATGTTCTAATTGTTTGCGGATCATAAAATGTGATTGTTTGTATTTTAGTTCGTGACTTGGACCATTTTTCTGCAAACTGCATGATTCCCAGGTATTGCGCGCCGCGCATTTACCCGCGCGCCGCGCAGAATCAGAGATCCCAGATGTTTGCCTTCTTGGTTGAGTTCTGACCAGAAATTGCACTTGGGTGCGCGCCGCGCAACCCGTTGCGCACCGCGCAAAACCCCCAGGCCAGGCTCTTGTGTTTTTAAATGTTCTCAAAATGTTTCTCGCTTAACCGTAACTCCGATTAACATGAAAATCGGCTATTGTGTTCATATATGATTTCTCATCAGGGGAAAATTGTCGGATACCCGACCCGACCCCGTTGATTTTGACTTTGACCAAGTTTGACTTTTAGTCAAACTTAACCAAACTTTTATGCAAATGTTCTAACATGCTTTTATACGTGATTCTTGCATGAAACTTGACAACATGATTCACATGCTATACTAATCGAGTCGTAACGAGCCATAGGACTAATTGAACACATTTCGCCCGACCTTGTGTCGTAACCGGTTAATTGATATAACTTACTTGTTTAGGTCAAGGCTAAGCAACTTTCATGCACACGTTTACTTGTTGAAGTACTTTTATACTCGTGCACTCGAGGTGAGATCATAGTCCCACTTTTTACTCATTTGAACTTACTTTTGGGATGAGAAAACATAAACGATTCTTTTGAACTAAGTGAACACAAGAACGGGAAAACAAACATTCTACATACGAGTTTAGAACGAAAATCCTCAATCCGATTATCATTAGTTACATCAGATGGTGTAAGCGAGAACTTATGTTATATGGCCATATGGGTTTGACAACCCTCATCTTTGACGATTCGCTACCGTCTACGGATGAAATATATTTTCGAGAATCAGTGTTTGTTCTAGCACTATGGATGGGGTATACAACGGACGGAATGTTAAGCTTTGATAATTGGGTGCTCGTGAATATTAACTTTTAGAATGTACTATTATTCAACTTTGCAAATCTTGTGGTTCGACTTACTTTACTTTTACTCACTTACTCAAACCTATGATTTCACCAACGTTTTTGCGTTGACAGATTCTTCTATGTTTTCTCAGGTTTTCACATGGCTATTTGTTACACGCTTCCGCACTCTTTGATTACTTGATTGGAGTCTACCATGCATGCATACGCTAGGGATAGCACTTTTGGATTCAAACTTTTGTCTACTTACTTACGCTATTTATAGCAACTGTGGTTTTAAACTAATTATGTCGCAAGTTATTTCACTCTTACTTTACTACTTTTGTAAACTTAAACTTGTGTCGATCCGTTGTTAAACTAAGCTTTGCAAGTCTTGTACCTTTCAAATGAATGCGACATAATTTTGGTCAAACGAGTCTCATATAGGGACTACGACCACGCAACGGGACCTAAGTTAACGGCGCCGTCAATAACGGTTTTGGTCGGGTTGTTACACAAAAGGTTGGTGAGTTCATTAGTTTATCATAATCCACCATTTCTATAATAGTAATAGACCACAAGATTTCAGTTTCTATAAATATCCGTACACTCGCAAGTGTATAAAAGTATTCTATAAGTTGTAGGCACCCGGTAACAAGCCTTAACATTCATATTTTACCCTCTGAAGTACACTAGATCAGGTGTGTTTAAAATAACCTCGAAGTACTAAAGCATCCCATAGTCAGGATGGGGTTTGTCAGGCCCAATAGATCTATCTTTAGGATTCGCGCCTACCGTACATAGACAAGTAGTTTAATGTTACCAAGCTAAGGGTATATTTCTGGTTTAAACCCACATAGAATTAGTTTTAGTACTTGTGCCTATTTCGTAAAACATTTATAAAATAGCGCATGTATTCTCAGCCCAAAAATATATATAAAAAGGGAGTAATGAAACTCACAATACTGTATTTCGTAGCAATTATATATATGACGGCACTGAACAAGTGCAGGGTTTGTCTCGGATTCATGAACCTATATTAAGTATATATATATATTTATATGTTGGTCAATATCTGTCTAACAATTTAGGTCAGGTCGTAGTGTATCACAATCCTAATGCTCGAGACCGACATGCAAAAGTCAACAAAAGTCAACTTGACCCAAAATGACTTCCAAAATCTATACATGTTTATTATATAACTTATATATAGTCGTTTTATATATTTAAATATATTTATCAGATCTTATTATACTAAATAATAGAAGTCATTTATTAATAAATAAAAATTTATATTTAAATTCATATATGATAAAAATATACTTTTATATATCTCAAGTAATAAAATTTATAAAATTCACTTAATATCATAAAAATATAGTGGTATGTATTATTAATGTAATTATATTACGTGTGGTAAAAATATCTTTGTACGCATATTTATTTGATTAAATAATATTGATAATAATAATAATGATAAAAATAATAAAATGATAGTTTCAATAAAAATATTAATTTTTAGTAATAAAAATAATTTTAGTAATAACATCAACTGATAACAA
The DNA here is from genome assembly GCF_046630445.1 of Rutidosis leptorrhynchoides. Lineage (NCBI taxonomy): Eukaryota > Viridiplantae > Streptophyta > Magnoliopsida > Asterales > Asteraceae > Rutidosis > Rutidosis leptorrhynchoides. The sequence continues at coordinate 40,280,860 of NC_092343.1, forward strand.
TTATAATAATCGTTTTAATAATAATATTAAAATTAATAATAATTTAGTTGACCATATCTTTTAATCCATTCATCGAACCCACACGATTTCTAAATGAAAAGTTATTAATTTTTCTTTAGCTTTTCAACGACATGCATATCATATACCTTATCTCAGTAGCATATGTATCAAATTCGTGATTTATCATAAACTATTTAACGACGAAACTAAGCATACAAACATGCATAATCATATATACTCGAGCACTAGTCAGGGATACACTATTAATATATAAAAGATAAGATATGAATGCTCACGTATCAATATTGTGATTCAATATTGCAGGAAAGTACGTAGACGCAACGAAAATGATAAAAGTTAGGTTGACCTCACGAGCAATACCCTCGAACAATATCCATAACCTCCACAGCTATAACCCATAATTTCCTTAGCTCTATCCCGTTTGAAAACTTATTTTGAAATCGTCTGAATATAACTCCGTCATAGTATTTTATGTATACTAATAATATCCTGAAATAATACTAAGTAAATATATATATGTAATTCGATTGAGAGAGTTTAGAGAAATATATTTTCAAGTTTCTATGAAATAATAAAACCTATTGAATTCTATTTATAATAGATTTTTAAATTATTAAAGTGAATTATTAAAGTATGAATTATTAAAGTGAATTATTAAAGTATGAATTATTAAAGTGAATTATTAAAGTATGAATTATTAAAGTGAATTATTGAAGTATGAATTATTAAAGTGAATTATTAAAGTGAATTATTAAAGTGAATTATTAAAGTTAAAGTAAAGTAAAAGTAAAGTAAAAGTAAAGTAAAGGTAAAGTTAAAGTATAGTAAAAGTATAAAACTATGTACGTATAATACGCGTATAAATATATTTAATATTAATTTTATTCGTTATATCATAAAACATTTTAGAAAAGTAGAATTGTATATATTCATAATAGGTTTCAAGTTTTTAAATTACAATCTGTTGGTGAAGCATGGGATAAAATCCAAAGGTTTAATAAACGTATGAAATCATCTTAATGAAAAATGTCGAGTTACTTAACTTGTCGATATCCAACATCTAAGTTATTTACACTCCACGTTCTTACTTATAGATCACTTTACCATTTTCCGAATATTGTCAAAAAGAATAGATTTCTTAAATCACAGTGGACCTCATAACATTGGCCCGTAATCATATCATAATGTATCTGATAATTCAATCATTTGATATTATCTCTTAATTCTGTCGATAAATATATCGAAACAAATACGTTCATGTAAAGTATCATATATATCAAATACTTTGTTAATGTTTTCAGTTATTATATATTATATACACATATCTATATACACAAAATTGTTCGTGAATCGTCAAACACAGTCAAAGGGTAATTGATTATATGAATGTAGTTCCAAACTTTTTGAGATTCAACATTACAAATTCTGCTTATCGTGTCAGAAACATATAAAGGTTAAGTTTAAATTTGGTCAGAAATTTCCGGGTCGTCACAGAAAAGTAGTTGTATCATTCAAATTCCTAGAACATCATATGAATATTAACGATTACAGTCTATGTTCAAATCCCTCAAAATTCCCAAAGACACTTCAAATAATGAATCATCGAGATGATGATCCAACCACATGTTAACCGCAGTCTTGTACCTGAAGAACCCTCGAAATCAAAGTCATAGTTTAACACGTATCTGTGTCAGACCCTTTGGCATTTATTAGCTAAAATAACTTTTCAATCCCTTTTCAAAATAGACAGTTTTGTCACTACTTCAGCAAATCACCTTCAATTGTTCATTCGAATAAGCCTTATTTTAGCGATTACCCCTTCATCATTGTTACCGGGGAATCTTTCATATCTCGCCACATTAACAGTAAACTTATCACCAACTCTATTGATCTTTAAGCCTCTCCGAAAAATCACGATACTTATTCATTGAAACTATATCATGTACTCATCTACAACTTGTAACAACAATTGTCATACCAACTACTGGGAATTAGTAATCAGTATTTTGAATTTCGTAGTAATTTTATGCCAACAGTTATATATACACATATAACGTTTACCTCCAAGACTTACAGACTCCGAATGTGAAGTTTCTGAAAAACACCCTAAACTGCGAACTAGTTCTCGAAATTTTGAAAAGTATTGATAAAGCAGCAAAAAATGTAAACGACCGTAACAGTAAAAAGTTTGATGATAAAGAATAGTATGTTGGCAAAGCTCAGAAAAAGAAAAGGTTTGGAACTGAAAAACGGATTGAGCAAAGTATGAAGGAGCCTGTGGATAAATCACAAGGACGAAACCTGCCTTTCAAGAATCCAAATGATTCAGTATTTGCCAAAGCCATTAACGAATACCTTGATTCCGAATCTAAACCCTTGCGGACAATATTCTTCAACATCCTCTGATATTAGAATTTCTAAAATATCATCGTATCTTTCATTATAAATATCCTCCATATTTCTGGAGATAATTCCATAATCATTCTTATCGGAAATCAATTTTCTCCTTATGATATCTGTGTTACATCATAAAAGAAACTATTTTAGTTTCTAAATTCTGAAACCTTCGAGTTTAAAATATGAATATTTTTGAAGTGGTGTTGGGAGCTGAAGCATGAGTTAGTATAATATAATGACACTTGATCAACGTGATTATATTACAATAAGTCATGTTGAGTTTCTAAATGGAATGTGATGATTCACAGATCATAACGTCATCATGTGCCATGTTACACGACTCTTGTATCCTACTTAACCTCTCAAAAAAATATTTTCTTGATGATTCGGCCTTTTCCGGGATATTCTGGTAATTTAACAAATCAAGATCGTGCCATTACCATTTTCTTCTTAGAACATTAACAATGTTCATTCCGAAATTCATATCTGCGAATTCTGGACCATTACAAGCAATGCTTAGTCACAAGAAGAAGAAACGAAGGGACAAAATTCCGAAATAGAAATTGGGGTATAAATCGCAGCAAATAAAAGAAAGCATTAACTGGGGATGACAGTAATTATAGAAGACAGAAGTAGGAACTTTGAAATATAAGGGAGAATATAAAGCCCGATAACAACACATAAATTACAAACCGTGTATATCAATGTTTATCGCAACATAAAGACACGGGAGAATTAAAAGCACTATAACCCCAAGGGCAAAGTAGAAGTAAGCAGATTCCTTCGGTGGTAGATGAAAAAGAAGAATGACAGATATGAAAGTTAGGAGTATATCAAGAATCAGAACAGGATGAAGCATTTTTCACAATCTTTTGAAAATAGGAAATGAGGAAGAAGATGTAAGAGTGATGAAAATAATGAAATGGAAGAGGTTAATTTATAGCGAAATATCAAGCATAGCAATCAAGGCAAATTACGCATTTAATCAAAATAAATCTTAATTTCCTTAAATTCCGAAGAATCAAATCTTATTTAGATTATGAAGATTTTCTATTCCTTAAATTACGGAAATTAATCGTTAATATGTCAAGAGTTAAGACGAATCTCTATTCTTCATTTCACTCTTTTACGATAACTTCTCTCATACGCTTCGAATAATGGATTGTTTTATCCATATTATTCAACGGTGATAAAACTCTATTTATCAACACATATACATCATGAAAACATTTTTATTGTTAGTCATGACTGAAATGTCCCGTTCTTATTGATTAAAAACGTTCCATATTAATTGATTTCGTTGCGAGGTTTTGACCTCTATATGAGACGTTTTTCAAAGACTGCATTCATTTTAAAACAAACCATAACCTTTATTTCATCAATAAAGGTTTAAAAAGCTTTACGTAGATTATCAAATAATGATAATCTAAAATATCCTGTTTACACACGACCATTACATAATGGTTTACAATACAAATATGTTACAACAAAATAAGTTTCTTGAATGCAGTTTTTACACAATATCATACAAGCATGGACTCCAAATCTCGTCCTTATTTAAGTATGCGACAGCGGAAGCTCTTAATAATCACCTGAGAATAAACATGCTTAAAACGTCAACAACAATGTTGGTGAGTTATAGGTTTAACCTATATATATCAAATCATAATAATAGACCACAAGATTTCATATTTCAATACACATCCCATACATAGAGATAAAAATCATTCATATGGTGAACACCTGGTAACCAACATTAACAAGATGCATATATAAGAATATCCCCATCATTCCGGGACACCCTTCGGATATGATATAAATTTCGAAGTACTAAAGCATCCGGTACTTTGGATGGGGTTTGTTAGGCCCAATAGATCTATCTTTAGGATTCGCGTCAATTAGGGTGTCTGTTCCCTAATTCTTAGATTACCAGACTTAATAAAAAGGGGCATATTCGATTTCGATAATTCAACCATAGAATGTAGTTTCACGTACTTGTGTCTATTTTGTAAATCATTTATAAAACCTGCATGTATTCTCATCCCAAAAATATTAGATTTTAAAAGTGGGACTATAACTCACTTTCACAGATTTTTACTTCGTCGGGAAGTAAGACTTGGCCACTGGTTGATTCACGAACCTATAACAATATATACATATATATCAAAGTATGTTCAAAATATATTTACAACACTTTTAATATATTTTAATGTTTTAAGTTTATTAAGTCAGCTGTCCTCGTTAGTAACCTACAACTAGTTGTCCACAGTTAGATGTACAGAAATAAATCGATAAATATTATCTTGAATCAATCCACGACCCAGTGTATACGTATCTCAGTATTGATCACAACTCAAACTATATATATTTTGGAATCAACTTCAACCCTGTATAGCTAACTCCAACATTCACATATAGAGTGTCTATGGTTGTTCCGAAATATATATAGATGTGTCGACATGATAGGTCGAAACATTGTATACGTGTCTATGGTATCTCAAGATTACATAATATACAATACAAGTTGATTAAGTTATGGCTGGAATAGATTTGTTACCAATTTTCACGTAGCTAAAATGAGAAAAATTATCCAATCTTGTTTTACCCATAACTTCTTCATTTTAAATCCGTTTTGAGTGAATCAAATTGCTATGGTTTCATATTGAACTCTATTTTATGAATCTAAACAGAAAAAGTATAGGTTTATAGTCGGAAAAATAAGTTACAAGTCATTTTTGTAAAGGTAGTCATTTCAGTCGAAAGAACGACGTCTAGATGACCATTTTAGAAAACATACTTCCACTTTGAGTTTAACCATAATTTTTGGATATAGTTTCATGTTCAAAATAAAAATCATTTTCTCAGAATAACAACTTTTAAATCAAAGTTTATCATAGTTTTTAATTAACTAACCCAAAACAGCCCGCGGTGTTACTACGACGGCGTAAATCCGGTTTTACGGTGTTTTTCGTGTTTCCAGGTTTTAAATCATTAAGTTAGCATATCATATAGATATAGAACATGTGTTTAGTTGATTTTAAAAGTCAAGTTAGAAGGATTAACTTTTGTTTGCGAACAAGTTTAGAATTAACTAAACTATGTTCTAGTGATTACAAGTTTAAACCTTCGAATAAGATAGCTTTATATGTATGAATCGAATGATGTTATGAACATCATTACTACCTTAAGTTCCTTGGATAAACCTACTGAAAAAGAGAAAAATGGATCTAGCTTCAACGGATCCTTGGATGGCTCGAAGTTCTTGAAGCAGAATCATGACACGAAAACAAGTTCAAGTAAGATCATCACTTGAAATAAGATTGTTATAGCTATATAAATTGAACCAAAGTTTGAATATGATTATTACCTTGTATTAGAATGATAACCTACTGTAAGAAACAAAGATTTCTTGAGGTTGGATGATCACCTTACAAGATTGGAAGTGAGCTAGCAAACTTGAAAGTATTCTTGATTTTATGTAACTAGAACTTGTAGAATTTATGAAGAACACTTAGAACTTGAAGATAGAACTTGAGAGAGATCAATTAGATGAATAAAATTGAAGAATGAAAGTGTTTGTAGGTGTTTTTGGTCATTGGTGTATGGATTAGATATAAAGGATATGTAATTTTGTTTTCATGTAAATAAGTCATGAATGATTACTCATATTTTGTAATTTTATGAGATATTTCATGCTAGTTGCCAAATGATGGTTCCCACATGTGTTAGGTGACTCACATGGGCTGCTAAGAGCTGATCATTGGAGTGTATATACCAATAGTACATACATCTAAAAGCTGTGTATTGTACGAGTACAAATACGGGTGCATACGAGTAGAATTGTTGATGAAACTGAACGAGGATGTAATTGTAAGAATTTTTGTTAAGTAGAAGTATTTTGATAAGTGTATTGAAGTCTTTCAAAAGTGTATAAATACATATTAAAACACTACATGTATATACATTTTAACTGAGTCGTTAAGTCATCGTTAGTCGTTACATGTAAGTGTTGTTTTGAAACCTTTAGGTTAACGATCTTGTTAAATGTTGTTAACCCAATGTTTATAATATCAAATGAGATTTTAAATTATTATATTATCATGATATTATCATGTATTAATATCTCTTAATATGATATATATACATTAAATGTCTTTACAACGATAATCGTTACATATATGTCTCGTTTAAAAATCATTAAGTTAGTAGTCTTGTTTTTACATATGTAGTTCATTGTTAATATACTTAATGATATATTTAATTATCATAGTATCATGTTAACTATATATATATATATATATATATATATATATATATATATCCATATATATGTCATCATATAGTTTTTACAAGTTTTAACGTTCGTGAATCACCGGTCAACTTGGGTGGTCAATTGTCTATATGAAACATATTTCAATTAATCAAGTCTTAACAAGTTTGATTGCTTAACATGTTGGAAACATTTAATCATGTAAATATCAATCTCAATTAATATATATAAACATGGAAAAGTTCGGGTCACTATAGTACCTACCCGTTAAATAAATTTCGTCCCGAAATTTTAAGCTGTTGAAGGTGTTGACGAATCTTCTGGAAATAGATGCGAGTATTTCTTCTTCATCTGATCTTCACGCTCCCAGGTGAACTCGGGTCCTCTACGAGCATTCCATCGAATCTTAACAATTGGTATCTTGTTTTGCTTAAGTCTTTTAACCTCACGATCCATTATTTCGACAGGTTCTTCGATGAATTGAAGTTTTTCGTTGATTTGGATTTCATCTAACGGAATAGTGAGATCTTCTTTAGCAAAACATTTCTTCAAATTCGAGACGTGGAAAGTGTTATGTACAGCAGCGAGTTGTTGAGATAACTCAAGTCGGTAAGCTACTGGTCCGACACGATCAATAATCTTGAATGGTCCAATATACCTTGGATTTAATTTCCCTCGTTTACCAAATTGAACAACACCTTTCCAAGGTGCAACCTTAAGCATGACCATCTCTCCAATTTCAAATTCTATATCTTTTCTTTTAATGTCGGCGTAGCGCTTTTGTCGACTTTGGGCGGTTTTCAACCGTTGTTGAATTTGGATGGTCTTCTCAGTAGTTTCTTGTATTATCTCCGGACCCGTAATCTGTCTATCCCCCACTTCACTCCAACAAATTGGAGACCTGCACTTTCTACCATAAAGTGCTTCAACTGGCGCCATCTCAATGCTTGAATGGTAGCTGTTGTTGTAGGAAAATTCTGCTAACGGTAGATGTCGATCTCAACTGTTTTCAAAATCAATAACACATGCTCGTAGCATGTCTTCAAGCGTTTGTATCGTCCTTTCACTCTGCCCATCAGTTTGTGGATGAAAGGAAGTACTCATGTCTAGACGAGTTCCTAATGCTTGCTGTAATATCTGCCAGAATCTTGAAATAAATCTGCCATCCCTATCAGAGATAATAGAGATTGGTATTCCATGTCTGGAGACGACTTCCTTTAAATACAGTCGTGCTAACTTCTCCATCTTGTCATCTTCTCTTATTGGCAGGAAGTGTGCTGATTTGGTGAGACGATCAACTATTACTCAAATAGTATCAAAATCACTTGCAGTCCTTGGCAATTTAGTGATGAAATCCAAGGTAATGTTTTCCCATTTCCATTCCGGGATTTCGGGTTGTTGAAGTAGACCTGATGGTTTCTGATGCTCAACTTTAACCTTAGAACACGTCAAACATTCTCCTACGTATTTAGCAACATCGGCTTTCATACCCGGCCACCAAAAATGTTTCTTGAGATCCTTGTACATCTTCCCTGTTACAGAATGTATTGAGTATCTGGTTTTATGAGCTTCTCTAAGTACCATTTCTCTCATATCTCCAAATTTTGGTACCCAAATCCTTTCAGCCCTATACCGGGTTCAGTCTTCCCGAATATTAAGATGCTTCTCCGATCCTTTGGGTATTTCATCCTTTAAATTTCCCTCTTTTAAAACTCCTTGTTGCGCCTCCTTTATTTGAGTAGTAAGGTTATTATGAATCATTATATTCATAGATTTTACTCGAATGGGTTCTCTGTCCTTCCTGCTCAAGGCATCGGCTACCACATTTGCCTTCCCCGGGTGGTAACGAATCTCAAAGTCGTAATCATTCAATAATTCAATCCACCTACGCTGCCTCATATTCAGTTGTTTCTGATTAAATATGTGTTGAAGACTTTTGTGGTCTGTATATATAATACTTTTGACCCCATATAAGTAGTGCCTCCAAGTCTTTAATGCAAAAACAACCGCGCCTAATTCCAAATCATGCGTCATATAATTTTGTTCGTGAATCTTCAATTGTCTAGACGCATAAGCAATCACCTTCGTTCATTGCATTAGTACACAACCGAGACCTTGCTTTGATGCATCACAATAAATCACAAAATCATCATTCCCTTCAGGCAATGACAATATAGGTGCCGTAGTTAGCTTTTTCTTCAATAACTGAAACGCTTTCTCTTGTTCATCATTCCATTCAAATTTCTTCCCTTTATGCGTTAATGCAGTCAAGGGTTTTGCTATTCTGGAAAAGTCTTGGATGAACCTTCTGTAGTAACCAGCTAGTCCTAAAAACTGGCGTATGTGTTTCGGAGTTTTCGGGGTTTCCCACTTTTCAACAGTTTCTATCTTTGTCGGATCCACCTTAATACCTTCTTTGTTCACTATGTGACCGAGGAATTGAACTTCTTCCAACCAAAATGCACACTTTGAAAACTTAGCGTACAATTCTTCCTTCCTCAATACTTCTAACACCTTTCTCAAATGTTCACCGTGTTCTTGGTCATTCTTTGAGTAAATAAGTATGTCATAAATGAAAACAATGACAAACTTGTCAAGGTATGGTCCACACACTCGGTTCATAAGGTCCATGAACACAGCTGGTGCATTAGTTAAACCAAACGGCATGACCATAAACTCGTAATGACCGTAACGTGTTCTGAAAGCAGTCTTTGGAATATCATCTTCTTTCACCCGCATTTGATGATACCCGGAACGTAAGTCAATCTTTGAATAAAAAGACGAGCCTTGTAGTTGATCAAATAAGTCGTCGATTCTCGGTAGTGGGTAGCGGTTCTTGATGGTAAGTTTGTTCAACTCTCGGTAGTCGATACACAACCTGAGTGTACCATCTTTCTTCTTGACAAACAAAACAGGAGCTCCCCACGGTGATGTGCTTGGTCGAATGAAACCACGCTCTAAAAGTTCTTGTAATTGGCTTTGCAGTTCTTTCATCTCGCTGGGTGCGAGTCTGTAAGGAGCACGAGCTATTGGTGCAGCTCCTGGTATTAGATCTATTTGAAATTCAACGGATCGATCTGGGGGTAATCCCGGTAATTCTTTCGGAAATACATCAGGAAATTCTTTTGCAATGGGAACATCATTGATGCTCTTTTCTTCAGTTTGTACTTTCTCGACGTGTGCTAGAACAGCATAGCAACCTTTTCTTATTAGTTTTTGTGCCTTCAAATTACTAATAAGATGTAGCTTCGTGTTGCCCTTTTCTCCGTACACCATTAAGGGTTTTCCTTTTTCTCGTATAATGCGAATTGCATTTTTATAACAAACGATCTCTGCTTTCACTTCTTTCAACCAGTTCATACCGATTATCACATCAAAACTCCCTAACTCTACTGGTATCAAATCAATCTTAAATGTTTCGCTAACCAGTTTAATTTCTCGATTCTGACATATATTATCTGCTGAAATTAATTTACCATTTGCTAATTCGAGTAAAAATTTACTATCCAAAGGCGTCAATGGACAACTTAATTTAGCACCAAAATCTCTACTCATATAGCTTCTATCCGCACCCGAATCAAATAAAACGTAAGCAGATTTATTGTCAATAAGAAACGTACCCGTAACAAGCTCCGGGTCTTCCTGTGCCTCTGCCGCATTAATATTTAAAACTCTTCCGTGGCCTTGTCCATTCGTGTTCTCCTGGTTCGGGCAATTTCTAATAATGTGGCCCGGTTTTCCACATTTATAACAAACTACATTGGCATAACTTGCTCCGACACTACTTGCTCCGCCATTACTCGTTCCGACACCATTTGTTCCTTTCGTTCTATTAACCCCTGGTCCGTAGACCTCACACTTCGCCGTGCTATGACCATTTCTTTTACACTTGTTGCAAAATTTGGTGCAGAACCCCGAGTGATACTTTTCACACCTTTGGCATAGCTGCTTCTGATTGTTGTTGTTGTTGCGGTTATTATTGTTGTTGGGATGATTGTTGTTGTTGTTGTTGTTGTTGTTGTTGTTGGGCCGTTTGTTGTAGTTGCGATTGATGTTGCGATTGTTGGGATAATTGTTGCGATTATTGTTGTAATTGCTGTTGTTGTTGTATTGGTGATTCTTATCACTGTTTTCCTCCCACTTTCTTTTGACTTGCTTCACATTGGCCTCTTCAGCAGTCTGTTCTTTAATTCTTTCTTCAATCTGGTTCACTAGTTTGTGAGCCATTCTACATGCCTGTTGTATGGAGGCGGGCTCATGTGAACTTATATCTTCTTGGATTCTTTCCGGTAATCCTTTCACAAACGCGTCGATCTTCTCTTCTTCATCTTCGAATGCTCCCGGACACAATAGGCACAATTCTGTGAATCGTCTTTCGTACGTGGTAATATCAAATCCTTGGGTTCGTAACCCTCTAAGTTCTGTCTTGAGCTTATTGACCTCGGTTCTGGGACGGTATTTCTCATTCATCAAGTGCTTGAATGCTGACCACGGTAGTGCGTATGCATCGTCTTGTCCCACTTGCTCTAGATAGGTATTCCACCATGTTAACGCAGAACCTGTGAAGGTATGCGTAGCGTACTTCACTTTATCCTCTTCAGTACACTTACTTATGGCAAACACCGATTCGACCTTCTCGGTCCACCGTTTCAATCCGATCGGTCCTTCAGTTCCATCAAATTCCAAAGGTTTGCAGGCAGTGAATTCTTTGTAGGTGCATCCTACATGATTTCCTGTACTGCTAGATCCAAGGTTATTGTTGGTATGTAGCGCAGCCTGTACTGCGGCTATGTTTGAAGCAAGAAAGGCACGAAATTCCTCTTCACTCATATTCAAGGTGTGTCGAGTAGTCGGTGCCATTTCCTTCAAAATAGTCAAATGAAACGAGTTAATCATATAGAATATCAAGAGTAGTCAATAGTATTTCGTAGCGTAATATGAACTTATTTATAAAAGCTCTTTCTTCATATTAGCGTTTTATACTCTTTAATTCGGGTAGTACCTACCCGTTAAGTTCATACTTACTAGCTAACATACTATTTCAACTACTTCAATTCTATATGAAAAACTAATCACAAAAAAAAAATATCATATTCAAACCTTTATACAATAACTTGCAAACTTACAATACCGCTTTTTTTTTTTTTTGACATATAGCATGAAATATAGCACATAAAACTTTGATACAAAGTAGTTGCGAAGATAATTCTAGCTAGTACACAAGTCGTTCAGCAAAGGCAATAAAGACACGTAATTCATACGTCCAGAAACAAGTCATGCATTCTGGTTTTACTAGGACTACTTCCCATCCTTGGTCTTGTGGAACATAACCGTTATGGCCGCTGATAAGACAGCGTGTTGTAACGTCGTCAAAGGGACGAGGGTTACGTAATGTCCAACAGTCCTGTAACAATCTAAAAACCTCATTTCTTACCCCAATTACCGACTCCGTCACTTGTGGGAACGTTTTGTTTAATAGTTGTAGCCCGATGTTCTTGTTCTCACTTTGGTGAGAAGCGAACATTACTAATCCGTAAGCATAACATGCTTCTTTATGTTGCATGTTAGCCACTTTTTCTAAATCACGAAGTCCAATATTCGGATATATTGAGTCAAAATAATTTCTTAACCCATTGTGTAAAATAGCATTTGGGTTCCCCGCAATATATGCGTCAAAGTAAACACATCGTAACTTATGGATTTCCCAATGTGATATCCCCCATCTTTCGAACGAAAGCCTTTTATAAACCAAGGCATTCTTGGAACGTTCTTCGAATGTCTTACAAACTGATCTCGCCTTAAATAGTTGTGCTGAAGAATTCTGACCGACTCTAAACAAGATTTCATCAATCATGTCTCCGGGTAGGTCTCTTAAAATATTGGGTTGTCTATCCATTTTGTGTTTTTATACTGTAAAATAGACAAGAGTTAGATTCATAAAAAAAAATACTTATTAATACAAGCAATTTTTACATATATCATAAAGCATAAGCACACTATATTACATATATTACACCACACGAATACAACTATCTTATTCCGACTCGCTTGTTTCTTCTTCTTCGGTTTTGGTTCGTTTTGCCAAGTTTCTAGGGATATATGATGTTCCCCTAATACGAGCCGTCGTTTTCCACATTGGTTTAGAAAAACCTGGTGGTTTAGAGATTCCCGGGTCATTGTTACAACTTAAGGACTTCGGGGGTTGACGATACATATAAAGTTCATCGGGGTTGGAATTAGATTTCTCTATTTTTATGCCCTTTACCTTATTATTTTCTTTTGCCTTTTTAAATTCAGTTGGGGTAATTTCTATAACATCATCGGAATTCTCGTCGGAATCTGATTCATCGGAGAATTGGTAATCCTCCCAATATTTTGCTTCCTTGGCGGAAACACCATTGACCATAATTAACCTTGGTCAGTTGGTTGAGGATTTTCTTTTACTTAACCGTTTTATTATTTCCCCCACCGGTTCTATTTCTTCATCCGGTTCCGATTCTTCTTCCGGTTCCGATTCTTCTTTCGGTTCTGATTCTTCTTCCGGTTCCGATTCTTCTTCCGGTTCCGACTCTTCTTCCGATTCCTCTTCGGGAACTTGTGAATCAGTCCACGAATCATTCCAATTTACATTTGACTCTTCATTATTATTAGGTGAGTCAATGGGACTTGTTCTGGAGGTAGACATCTATCACATAATATCAAACGCGTTAAGAGATTAATATATCACATAATATTCACATGTTAAAAATATATAGTTTCCAACAAAATTTGTTAAGCAATTATTTTTCAAGTAAACACGGTCGAAGTCCAGACTCACTAATGCATCCTAACAAACTCGATAAGACACACTAATGCAAAATTCTGGTTCTCTAAGACCAACGCTCTGATACCAACTCCCGTTCTTATTGATTAAAAACGTTCCATATTAATTGATTTCGTTGCGAGGTTTTGACCTCTATATGAGAAGTTTTTCAAAGACTGCATTCATTTTAAAACAAACCATAACCTTTATTTCATCAATAAAGGTTTAAAAAGCTTTACGTAGATTATCAAATAATGATAATCTAAAATATCCTGTTTACACACGACCATTACATAATGGTTTACAATACAAATATGTTACAACAAAATAAGTTTCTTAAATGTAGTTTTTACACAATATCATACAAGCATGGACTCCAAATCTTGTCCTTATTTAAGTATGCGACAGCGGAAGCTCTTAATAATCACCTGAGAATAAACATGCTTAAAACGTCAACAACAATGTTGGTGAGTTATAGGTTTAACCTGTATATATCAAATCATAATAATAGACCACAAGATTTCATATTTCAATACACATCCCATACATAGAGATAAAAATCATTCATATGGTGAACACCTGGTAACCGACATTAACAAGATGCATATATAAGAATATCCCCATCATTCCGGGACACCCTTCGGATATGATATAAATTTCGAAGTACTAAAGCATTTGGTACTTTGGATGGGGTTTGTTAGGCCCAATAGATCTATCTTTAGGATTCGCGTCAATTAGGGTGTCTGTTCCCTAATTCTTAGATTACCAGACTTAATAAAAAGGGGCATATTCGATTTCGATAATTCAACCATAGAATGTAGTTTCACGTACTTGTGTCTATTTTGTAAATCATTTATAAAACCTGCATGTATTCTCATCCCAAAAATATTAGATTTTAAAAGTGGGACTATAACTCACTTTCACAGATTTTTACTTCGTCGGGAAGTAAGACTTGGCCACTGGTTGATTCACGAACCTATAACAATATATACATATATATCAAAGTATGTTCAAAATATATTTACAACACTTTTAATATATTTTGATGTTTTAAGTTTATTAAGTCAGCTGTCCTCGTCAGTAACCTACAACTAGTTGTCCACAGTTAGATGTACAGAAATAAATCGATAAATATTATCTTGAATCAATCCACGACCCAGTGTATACGTATCTCAGTATTGATCACAACTCAAACTATATATATTTTGGAATCAACTTCAACCCTGTATAGCTAACTCCAACATTCACATATAGAGTGTCTATGGTTGTTCCGAAATATATATAGATGTGTCGACATGATAGGTCAAAACATTGTATACGTGTCTATGGTATCTCAAGATTACATAATATACAATACAAGTTGATTAAGTTATGGTTGGAATAGATTTGTTACCAATTTTCACGTAGCTAAAATGAGAAAAATTATCCAATCTTGTTTTACCCATAACTTCTTCATTTTAAATCCGTTTTGAGTGAATCAAATTGCTATGGTTTCATATTGAACTCTATTTTATGAATCTAAACAAAAAAAGTATAGGTTTATAGTCAGAAAAATAAGTTACAAGTCGTTTTTGTAAAGGTAGTCATTTCAGTCGAAAGAACGACGTCTAGATGACCATTTTAGAAAACATACTTCCACTTTGAGTTTAACCATAATTTTTGGATATAGTTTCATGTTCAAAATAAAAATCATTTTCTCAGAATAACAACTTTTAAATCAAAGTTTATCATAGTTTTTAATTAACTAACCCAAAACAGCCCGCGGTGTTACTACGACGGCGTAAATCCGGTTTTACGGTGTTTTTCGTGTTTCCAGGTTTTAAATCATTAAGTTAGCATATCATATAGATATAGAACATGTGTTTAGTTGATTTTAAAAGTCAAGTTAGAAGGATTAACTTTTGTTTGCGAACAAGTTTAGAATTAACTAAACTATGTTCTAGTGATTACAAGTTTAAACCTTCGAATAAGATAGCTTTATATGTATGAATCGAATGATGTTATGAACATCATTACTACCTTAAGTTCCTTGGATAAACCTACTGGAAAAGAGAAAAATGGATCTAGCTTCAACGAATCCTTGGATGGCTCGAAGTTCTTGAAGCAGAATCATGACACGAAAACAAGTTCAAGTAAGATCATCACTTGAAATAAGATTGTTATAGCTATAGAAATTGAACCAAAGTTTGAATATGATTATTACCTTGTATTAGAATGATAACCTACTGTAAGAAACGAAGATTTCTTGAGGTTGGATGATCTCCTTACAAGATTGGAAGTGAGCTAGCAAACTTGAAAGTATTCTTGATTTTATGTAACTAGAACTTGTAGAATTTATGAAGAACACTTAGAACTTGAAGATAGAACTTGAGAGAGATCAATTAGATGAAGAAAATTGAAGAATGAAAGTGTTTGTAGGTGTTTTTGGTCGTTGGTGTATGGATTAGATATAAAGGATATGTAATTTTGTTTTCATGTAAATAAGTCATGAATGATTACTCATATTTTGTAATTTTATGAGATATTTCATGCTAGTTGCCAAATGATGGTTACCACATATGTTAGGTGACTCACATGGGCTGCTAAGAGCTGATCATTGGAGTGTATATACCAATAGTACATACATCTAAAAGCTGTGTATTGTACGAGTACGAATACGGGTGCATACGAGTAGAATTGTTGATGAAACTGAACGAGGATGTAATTGTAAGCATTTTTGTTAAGTAGAAGTATTTTGATAAGTGTATTGAAGTCTTCCAAAAGTTTATAAATACATATTAAAACACTACATGTATATACATTTTAACTGAGTCGTTAAGTCATCGTTAGTCGTTACATGTAAGTGTTGTTTTGAAACCTTTAGGTTAACGATCTTGTTAAATGTTGTTAACCCAATGTTTATAATATCAAATGAGATTTTAAATTATTATATTATCATGATATTATCATGTATGAATATCTCTTAATATGATATATATACATTAAATGTCTTTACAACGATAATCGTTACATATATGTCTCGTTTAAAAATCATTAAGTTAGTAGTCTTGTTTTTACATATGTAGTTCATTGTTAATATACTTAATGATATGTTTAATTATCATAGTATCATGTTAACTATATATATATCCATATATATGTCATCATATAGTTTTTACAAGTTTTAACGTTCGTGAATCACCGGTCAACTTGGGTGGTCAATTGTCTATATGAAACATATTTCAATTAATCAAGTCTTAACAAGTTTGATTGCTTAACATGTTGGAAACATTTAATCATGTAAATATCAATCTCAATTAATATATATAAACATGGAAAAGTTCGGGTCACTACAATGACGACCTCACTCAAATTTCGGGACGAAATTTCTTTAACGGGTAGGTACTGTGATGACCCGGAAATTTCTGACCAAATTTAAATTTAATCTTTGTATGATTAACATTTCCGACACGATAAGCAAAGTCTGTAAAACTGAATCTCAAAATTTTTGAACTACTTTCATATATTCAAATACCTTTCGGTTGTTCTTGACGATTCGCGAACAATTATATGTATATAGATACATATATATATATATATATATATATATACTATAACTTGAAAACGTAACAATGTATTAATTGTTTGATACCGTACATTAAACTTATTGGTTTAAATATTTATTTGAATATATATGATAAGTTGGAATATTAATTATATGAATAACTTGCGACGTATATTTAAAACGTGTTTATGAATATTGAAAATATATATTAACTTGGTCATAAAACGATTTGTTATTATATATATATATATATATATATATATATATATATATATATATATATATATATATATATATAAACAAATAGCGAGACAATGATTTATAGAAGTAAATGACCAAAACACTCGAAAGTTTAAGATACATTTTGAATGATATAGTTTATTGATAATTTAAGACTATATTTTGACAAAGGTACGAGTCACAAAACGTAAATTGCGAGTTTTCTAAGCGTACGAAAATGCGTTCGAGAAACCGGAACCGGGACATAAGTCCAGTGACAATGTACGAGTCATCGAAATGAAAATTACAAGTCAACTATGCACATGAATTTAATATAATATATAATTAATTATTTAAATTATATATATTATATAATAATATGTCGATAAACAAGAAAACAAAAACATTTTGAGCTGGATCAGGCGGCCATGCGATCGCATGGCAAATACACTAAAAACCTATTCGATCGCATGGGCATCAGATTCCAAAAAGTTGCCTATAAAAGGCCAGTTTCTGCTCGAGTTTTTTTTTTTACACATATACTACTCCCTCTGTAATATTATTATTATTTATTATTTATATTAATATTATTATTATTATTATTATTATTATTATTATTATTATTAAGATTATTATTATTATTTATTTTATTATTATTAGTAGTATTGTTATTATTATTACTAATTATATCACTTAAAATACTACGACGAAGTCATGAGCGTGTCACTTTCAAAATGGGTTTTCAAGCGGGATAGAGCTAAGGAAACTATGAGTTAGGAGGTTTTGGGTATTGTTCAAGGGTTTTGCTCGTGAGTCAAACTAGTATTTATCATCTCCGTTGCGTCTACGTACTTTCCTACAATATTGAATCACAATAATGATAAGTAAGCATTTATATCTTATCTATTATATATTAATAGTGTATCCCTGACTAGTGCTCGAGTATATAGGATTACGCATGCTAGTACGATTAAGTTTGTCGTTAAATAATTTATGATAGATCACGAATTTAATATATATATTACTGATATAAGGTATATGATATGCATGTTATTGGAAAGCTGGCGAAAAATCAATAACTTTTCATATAGAAATCGCGTAATTTCGATGAACGAATTAAAAGATATGGTCAATTGAATTATGATCGACGTTAATTGGAAATGCTTTTGAATCTGCAATTAATATTTAAACAACTTGTTTGTAAGATTGATAAATTGGATTTTTGAATATTACCAGCCGAGTAAATGAATCCTTATATAAGGCACGTCTCGTTTTGTTGAACTATTGTCAAAATTGACTTTTTGAAACGACTTTGGATAACTTTTGTATGTCGATCTCGAGCATTAGGATTGTGATACACTATAACCTGACCTAGCTTGATAGACAATTATTGGCCAACATATGTTCTCTAGGTTGAGGTCTACGGTTATTTGGTATTCCAAGTTTCGGTCACATTTCGGTGAATGACTTTATGTACTGCTAAGGTGAGTTTCATTGATCCCCTTTTAATTGCTTTTGCAATACATTTTTGGGCTGAGAATATATGCAATTTATTTTAAACACAATGGACACAAGTACATACTAAATTCTACACCGAGTTTGAACCGAAAATCCCTTAGCTTTGGTAACTAGTAACTGCCAGTTATAAGAATTGGTGGGTGCGAGTAGTAGTATATGGATCCATAGGGCTTGACATCCCCGTCTGTTCCAGGTATAGAAACCCTAGCCTGAACTATAAAACAGACGTATGCTATTTGAGTTTAGTACACGTTGGTTTTCATGTATTGTACATGTTGGTTGCATGTATGTTAAAACAGGGGTAGTTATTATATATACGTTAAAGTTTAGTTACCAGGGTGCTCAATCTTGTAGAATATTTTGATAAACGTTTCTGGATGAAACAACTGAAATCTTGTGATCCACCTTTATATACAGATTATGCGAAACACTAAAACTATGAACTCACCAACCTTTGTGTTGACACTTGTTAGCATGTTTATTCTCAGGTTCCCTAGAAGTCTTCCGCTGTTTGCTTATATGTTAGACAAGCTATGTGCATGGAGTCTTACATGGCATATTTATCAAGAAAACGTTGCATTCACCAAATCATCACCATGTATCTTATTTTGACTGCATTGTCAATGGAATTACTATTGTAAACTATTATGTACAGTGATTGTCTATATGTAGAAATCATCAGATGTCGAAAACCTTTGATTTAAATATTCATTTATGGTGTGCCTTTTCAAAAGAATGCAATGTTTACAAAACGTATCATATAGAGGTCAAATACCTCGCAATGAAATCGATGAATGACGTGTTCGTCCATATGGATTTGGAGCGATCGTCACATCTATGATGATGATATGAGCTTTTGTGTGTTGAAAATGGGAATTTTTATGAGTTTTATGCAAATTTTGAGCCACCAGACCAGTGGGACGCCGTCCAAAATCCCTTGGACGCCGTCCAAATTCAAAGGATTTTCTCAAAATGAAGTCAGTACGTTTTAGTGTAACTGGACGCCGTCCAAATTTTTGGACGCCGTCCAGTTTTTCTTTACTGGACACCGTCCTGAATTTTGGACGTTGTCTAGATCTTCTTTACTGGACGCCATCCAGAAGTTTGGACGCCGTCCAGATGCCTGACTCAGAAAAAACGCATTTTATACACATTCTAACCCAATTTTCAACCACAAAACACACTTCTCTCTTATTTCGTATCCCACAAACGAACCAACTCTCTAAAAACCCTAATTTATTCCTTCAAATTCGCGATTTCTTCCTTCAATTCCAAGCTTGAATCATGTTTTCTAGGGTATTGCTAATCTCTTTTTATACGTTTCTTTCTTAATTACTTAATTTGTATGTCTATATGTATAATTTGGTGAAAGATAAGTGTGGGGTGTTTGATTTGCATGATTCTTGTTTAGATTAACATGCCTTAGCTGTTTAATTACCCATTATGTCTTGATTTTACAATAATTACATGTTTAAGGGGTATGCTCATGATTCTAGGGTTTGTGATGATTAAATCCGAAATTAGGGTAGTTAATTCAAGATATTGAGTTTGTTTGTGATGTTTATGAAGCTTGTGAAGTGTTTAATTGTTGTTGATGATATAGATGTTAATTTGGCCGGGTCATAAATTGAATTTTAGTGAATTTCTAGCATGCTTTGATTTGTGATGTTCTTATAAAAGATGTATGCTAGTTTCTCACATGTTTAAGCCTATTGAAGTGGATTGATGGTATGGAATGCTATAATGTAGTTGCGTTATGTGAAGATTATGGTCATTTTAAACTAAATTGTGATACTTGTGCTATGATTATAATGAATATCATTAGAAAGCAAGATTAAAGGTCATGACCTATGAACGCAACATGTTTGAGTCCTAAGTTGATGCCTAATTGTGAATTTTGTGAACCACATTTTTGTGAGAGTGTATTTGCTAGTTTAGGGTGACTTTGGTTGACTGTGATCAATTATTCTAAACATACGCTTTTGCTTATAGGAATCACAATGCTTATGAACTTTGAATGGAATGACAAATTCCCCTTGCTACTCGATTATGTTTTTAGCTAACATTAACACAACGGTTTCTATGTTCTTTGGTTTGGTGTTATTATGTTTTGCAGGGACAATCTAGCAGAGGTGGATAACCGAAAAGAGGCAGAACATCAAGAAACGTTCCACCACCACCACCGGTTCAACAACATTCATCATCATCATCTGGCGAAGAAGAAGACGCTCAAAATAATCCAATAGTATGGTTAGAGCATCTTCAGGACAATTATGATTACGGGGAAACTTTTGCTCGAATTACCCGTAGGCTAATTAATGCTACGTGGTATCTCGACTGGGCTCCTTTAATTGAGGCGGGTTTGCACACCCATGTCACTCGTTTGTTAGCTATACCATATAATAACATATTGACCTACACATGGGAACACATTTTCAGTCTACACGATCAAGTGTTTCCCGTGCTATGTAAAGAATTTTACTCAACTTTCCGATTCAATAATGTTCGCGATCCACTCTCGGATGCTTTTTTTAGATTCCGACTAGGGGGTGATGAAAGAAGTTTGAGTAGTTTTGGGTTATGTAGAGTTTTGGGTATTTTTAACGAGCTTACTGACGCACAATTAAGGAAATATTTGATAAGCTCAGAGTATCATTGGAGAGTGGGTTTTAATGAACAATCCTTTTGGAGAAGGATTAGGGGGCCAAATTCATCTAGCCCGTTCAAATCAAGCAGACACAGGTATACCGAAATAGCTACCCCGGATGATAAGCTTCTCCATCGACTTATCGCGTGTACTTTTAATGCGAGAGTTGAAGGACATGAAAAGGTAAAATCTCTGGATCTATGGATAATGGATCAAATAAAACGGGGTTATCAGACCGATATACCGGGGTTAATTGGGAACTATTTGCTGGGTATCGCTACGGATGCACGAAGAGACAAACCGCTTCTAGGGGGCCACTACATTACGCGGATTGCTCGTCACTTTAATATTGATCTTAATCGCCTGATAGAATGTAACCATGCAATGAAACCCTTAAAAAAGGTTTCTTATGTTAACGATGAGATTTTGATGTACGACGCAAATAGGAGTTTGGTACCGTTTGTGGCAGGTGGCGCGAGTGGTAGTGGAGCGAATGTTCAACAGGAACAACAAGAGGAAGAGGAAGCAGAAATGGAAGCCCACACAAATGTTCAAAATCAAGGTCCTTGGTATCCATCTCAATCTGGTTGGGATGATTTGGTCAATAGTATAAACAACATGAGGGTGAGTCAGCAAGGAATGGAGCAACGCCAGATTGCTCAAGTACATAATCAGGGATGGAACAGTTATGGTATTGATTGGAATAACCATAACACCGAGTTATATTTTTCCAATCCCGATCAGTACTATGGCACAACACGTCTGACACCCCAATACTACACTGATCCGTAAAACCCACCTCCGCCTTACCCAATTTATAATACTAACGATGCGATGCAGGATGCCAGGAATCAATTTGAGCAAGAATACCCGTAGGGACGCCGAAGTAGAGATGGCTCAAAAAACTACTTTTGACCTTACGATAACTGAAGGCCTGCGAGCCTATGATCCTTTTGTTACATTTTCAAACAATCTATTTATTTGTTATGGTGTGTATTAAAACAATATTGGTTTGTATTTTTAAACTAATTGTGTGGTTTGATAATGGTTGTGGTTGTGGAAACACCGTTATTTTTATTATTATTTGTGTGGTTTGTTAATTTGTGCAGCGTGGTTGAACTTCAAAGACTGGCATTAAGTTCAGCAACATTTGATATTATGATGTATATATGTTGATAATTGAGGAAGGGACGATGCTCTTATGCTGGCAGTAAGTTCAGCGGCATTCGTCTACATGTTTCACGATTTACAGGTTAAAAATTTGAAAATTTCTACAATCACCCTATCACTTTGCCCTCTAAATTTAATCCTTTTTCTGATTTCATCCAATGAGGGCCTTGCATGATCTCAAGTGTGGGGTGGGAGATAGAAATTTATCGGGAATTCGTTTTACAAAAATTAAGGCATTTATGATCAAAATTTTAAAATTTTCAGATAGCCATAGAAACGAAAATTGTTCAAAAAAAAAAAAAACTATTTTACATACATTGTGTTCTAAAACTAGAAAAGAAATGTTGAGTTATGTTTTAAATTATTAATAGTCTTTGAAGTTGAACTATCATTCAATTATTTGAATGAAAATCCTATTAGTTTAGTAAAGCTAACTTGTAGGTCACTTGTACCAAAACGAGTGTAAACCGTGAGAGAGCGGTGATTGCATAGCGTGGTCAGAAACCGGACCTCGCGCCAGATCGAAAACTAAAACAGGACGATCCTCATTGTTTATCCTAACAAGGATAATGTTGAGTCCGACCACTTTATTATTACCCAAAGGATGTATCCATTCCATCCTCAAGAAAGTAAAGTCTTCCGAATGACACACTTGCTGATTTAATTCAGAAGATGTAGTCCAGACCAGTTGTAGGGTGACGAAAA
The DNA here is from genome assembly GCF_046630445.1 of Rutidosis leptorrhynchoides. Classification (NCBI taxonomy): domain Eukaryota; kingdom Viridiplantae; phylum Streptophyta; class Magnoliopsida; order Asterales; family Asteraceae; genus Rutidosis; species Rutidosis leptorrhynchoides. Next base: position 40,304,153 of record NC_092343.1, read on the forward strand.
ATCTTGAAAAGTCATTGATAAAATCGACTGGAAATCTACCAGGCCTCAACGTGAAACAGGAAAACTGGTAGTCAAAGCTTATCTCAATGAGGGAGATTTGCTGGCCAAATGGGAAGCGCACCATGACACACAAAATGTCAGTTATTGATCAGATTCCCAGTGGATAACCTCCGAAAAGGTAATATATCAGCTTTTAAGCCTGATGAATCCCAATCTTTATGGTTGACTTAACGGATTAGATGATTACCTCATGATTATCGATGATATCTAGACGTAATGTGTATCCTCCTAAACGCATTATTTTCTTACCAACATCTAGCGATGTTAGGTACTGTGGGAGGGATTGGTTTGACCAATAGCGGGAAACCCGCACTCATTTTCCAAAATTCAGAAAATTCGACAAAAATCGGAAAACGTGCCTAGTGTAAATACTAGCATTATATTTTAAAAAACATAAAACGTTTTCATAAGGTCCTGATTTCCGTAGGATCAAATTTTTTGGATACGTGGCTCTAAACTCCCAAAAATGTGTGCGTGTGTTCTCATTATGTATATAGCATGAGTGTGATTACAATAAATGTGTGTTATACTTAAAGTGTGTGTTTCATATAGCGTGAGTTTGCGTTTCAAATAAACGTGTGTTTCATGTGTTTCGCGTGACTTGGGTGATGTGTGTACTCTATATTGTGTAAATGTGTTTGATAGTTTTCTACTTTGTAAGAATGAATTGCTTGAGGACAAGCAAGGTTTAAGTGTGGGATGTTTTGATATTGCTCAATTACATCATATATATATCTCACAATATCGTGTAAAATACTCTCGAATCAAGGATAGTTAAGACGGTTTCTATAAGTAATACACAAAGGTATGTAAAGTGTATCAGAAAGTGGTTTATAAAGAGTTTTGGTGAATTATGACCGTTCTATAAGTTGTGATTTCATCATAGTTGATTCCGATACAATTTATGGTCAAATTAGCACTCTAAAATGATAAAACGAGGCTGCAGATATGTTGGACGCCGTCCAAAATGATTGGGACGCCGTCCAAATGAAGGGAGATTTGGAAAAAACGAGACAGTGAAATTCAGCACAACTGGACGTCGTCCAGCCCTTCACAACTGGACGCCGTCCAGAAATCTGGATGCCGTCTAGAAATCTGGACGCCGTCCAGGCCTTTACAACTGGACGCCGTCTAGAAATCTGGACGCCGTCCAGAAATCTGGACGCCGTCCAGAAGTAGGTTTCAGCCTACTTTTTCTTTTTGACCAACTTTAACTACTTTAAAATGGGGAGATACGATCAAAAACTGCAGATACGAACCAGAGGAGTCCTGAGACGATTTTAGGAGCAAAATTGGAGAATTCCAAGCTCTTTGAAGAGGCTTAACATCCAAGAATCAAGATTCAACACTTTCTCCATTCAAGATTCATTCTCTATTAGGTTGATTTCTTGTTCTTACAATGAATTCTACTTATCAATTGATTGCTATTTTGTTTGTTAATATGATTGTTGGCTAAACTCTATAATGTTTGTCTAGATTAATAACTGAGGTATTGGATATAATCTTATGGATTGAATGTATTATGTGTGATAGATTAGAGCTTGAATTAAACAACCATGCTTATTGATGTCAAATCATTTGTATCTAGTTAATTGATATGTTGTTGATAAAGAGAACTCTTGTTGATGTATCATATTGATCTACAATCAACTTGTCTTAGATTGATTGTTTACTAAACCGGATCAAGGGGGCAAATTAGATCAAAAATGATTAGACGATATAGGGATGAATTGTGTAGAGCGAACGCAAAAGACAATTGGTATTCAAGTCTTTGATCTAGCTAATCAACTAGTCACAAACAAAAAGGTCTAGGTGATAGGGAACCCTCTACTTAGTAATTCTAGCTTGAGTACTTGTTAAAGAGAATTCTTGGCAAGTCGATTTGGGTGATTAGCATATATATCATAGTTATTTGGTTACAAGCTCGAGAACTATAGAGAAAAGGGAACCCTTGATCTTGTAATTGAGTTTGCGTGTTTACTAAAGAGAACTCTTGGTAAATCTATTAGGTAACTTACACACATATTCATTCAATCGGGTCTTAATAATATAACTTACATCCAATAGTGAGGGTAAAATATCTAGATGAACATTTCGTATCTTTGATCTTAATCAAACTATCTTATTTATTTTCTTTGCACTTGTTTTCATTATATAAACTTAAAACACCAAAAATATTGTTTTTACTTTTAATCTTCTCTGATTTGGCTAAATCGTTAAATAGCCACAAAAACTTAATATCTTGTACCTTTAAGTTTCATTTACTTAATTGATCATAATATAGTTTCTAATTCTATTTTGACTAATCCAACTGTCCTTGGAACGATACACGGAACTAAACCATTATTTATACTACTATACGATGGGGTACACTACCCGTTAGTGTGTAACAATCTTTAATCGGTATTTTTTCATACTATTTCATATAATAATTCATATACCACGTTTTGCACATCAGCGGCCAACCGGGCCATTTTAGAAATGTATGCCCAATGAATAAAGTCAAAATCGATACACGCAGTTGAGCTTTCAACACTAACGCCAAGGATGCCCTAGGTGACGATGAACTAGTCACGTGTACGTTTCTTCTCAACAACTTTTATATTACTTGTTTATTCGATTCGGGTGCCGATGAATGTTTTGTATCCAAGGCTTTGGTTCATACCCTTTGCACTCCACCATTTCCCCCTAGATACTACCTAGGCCATTCAAGCGACCAATGGAAAACTATTGCGTGCCGACAAATTTTATCGGAGGGTGTACGTTAGACCTTTTGGATAAAAAGCTTAAAATTGACTTGATACCTATGGAACTAAGGAGCTCAAAATCTATTTGTTAAGAAGAAAATGATTCCTTACATGTGTATAGATTATCGTGAACTAAATAATCTCCGATTAAGAACGGATATCCTCTTCCCCCGCATCAATGACCTCTTGATCAATTACAAGGATTCCGTGTGTATTCCAAAATCGACCTCCATTCCGATTATCAACAATTTAGAGTTAAGGGAGAAGACGTCCCCAAAACCATTTTCCAAACTCGCTACGATAATTATGAATTTCTTTTAATACCATTCGGTTTAACTAAGGCTCCGTCCGTATTCATGGATCTCATGAATCGCACATGCAAACTTATCTAGACAAATCCGTTACCGTACTTATAATTGATGTTTTAATCTATTCAAGCAGAAAGGAAAACGAACAACATCTCTGTCTTACACTCGAACTCTTGAGAAAAGAGCAACTCTATGCCGAATTCTCCAAGTGAGAATTTTGGTCAAACGAAGTCCAATTTCTAAACCATGTTGTGGGTAGTCAAGGTATTAGAGTAGATCTTGCAAAAATCGAAGCCCCACGTAATCGGGAAACCCTCACAGCTCTGACTTGTATTCGTAAAATCTTGGATCTCGCCGACTATTACCAAAGATTCGTCCCCAACTTTCCCCGTATTACATGACATTTAACCTCTTTAACTCACTAAGGGAAAAATTTAAACCTCTCCTTGTACGAACTTTGAACGTGATTATTCACACCAACCTTACTAGCAAAATTCGTGTAGCATAAAATGGAACGCAAATATGAAAATATTTCTAAGTGAACACCTGGAAGGCATCTCCTCTCGACTCGAAATCAAGGGAAACTGAAATTCGTTATTTTGCACGAAGAATTGATATACTTAATTATGGATCCAATCAATCTTCTCATCACCACACACCACGATACATAACTCTATTATTTCACTATTACCGTCTGATATTACTGGGACCCAAGATAACACACAATCTAAGGATACCCCTTTCTTCCTTGACGTATTGTCCTTATGCTTCTGATATACGGCCAACTACTACTCAACTCCGAACTATACAACTACCTGTACTATCTCGTTCCCCACCAAGTCTCAACATTTGACCACTAGATGTGCGACATGGCTACATCAAGATGTGAACTCATCCTATTCTAAGTTCTCATTTCACTCCTGTCTTTTCGCTCGCACTTCCGTATAAGGAAACCTTTTATATAATTTCTCAATGGAGAGAGAGACCCTCCATGTATTACTAGTATTCGCCACGAGGGTGACTAGCCCTAACGAACGTTTTCGGTAGCCGATAAGAAACTTGTACCAACAAACGCTTTCGAGCCCTAACTAATTTGTTCAAACATATCTTAAGAAATTCTATTCCAACACGGTGTACCATTGTCAATTATCTCGGATCGAAATACTCGTTTCGCTTATAGTTTTACAAGAAGCTTTAGGAACACGTTTAAACATGAGTACTGTGTATCATCGACAAGCCGACGGACCAAGCAAACGTACAATTCAAATCTTGGAAAGACATGTTACAAACTTGTATTGTCGCCTTTAGTTGATCCCTTTTACAACAGTAGTTATCACTCGTGTGTTAACGCCGCACTTTTCGAAACTTTATATAACCGCAAATGTCGTTCTCCTATTCGTTGGACTGAAGTAGGTGAAAAGCAATCATAAGATTCGAAGTTATTCAAGAAACAACCGTTGAGATAGTTCAAGTCCGAGAAGGGCTCAAGACCGCCCGTAGCCGCCAAAAGGACTATGCTGATATTAGGCGTAAACCTTCCGAATTCCTAGTCAGTAACCTGGTAATATTGGAAAACTGCACCTTGGAAAGGTGTAATCCGTTCGGGAAATCGAGGAAAGTTATATCCGCAATATTGATTCTTTTGAAACCTTGGGGCGTATTGGAACCGCTTCCCACCATTTAGAACTTTCGACTCAATTAAGTTTCCGTTTACCCTACGTTCCATGTAACAAACTTAGAGACGTGTCCTGCGGAACATGAACGTGCTACTCTTCTAGATAAACTTACTATCGATTACAAACTCCTCTTCGTAGAAAGACCGGTTGAAATTGTGGATCGTAAAACCAAGCCTTAATACAATGTAAACCCCGACTATCCAGATTCGTGGAAATGCCCAAGGACGTATCTTCACTAATTCGTAGATTGGACAATACAAGGTCTCGAGTAAGAGACATCGACTATTACTTCCAACTAAATTTTGGGACGAAATTTCTTTTAAGGTGTGGGTAATGTAACATCCCGCATTTTTCCGTTAAATTTATTTTAACTCCCGTCTTTTTATTTTAAATAATATCCTTTGTATCTAGATTCGTACCCTCCGTTAGCAAACGTTCTTAATATTTTCATTATCGGATTATAACATCTTCCGTACTCTCGTATAATTCAAAATAACTCGTTCGGTTAATTCCCGCACCCAACTACAAACTTGAGGGACCAACGTTGCCAAATGACCAAAATCTTAACTAGGTTAAATGGTCAACATTCACCACTCACCTCTCATTTCTCTCTTTCTCTCTTCCTCATACTTACACTTTTTCTCTCAACTTTCCAATCCTTAATTCATCATCTAAATTCGATTTTGGAAGCTAACATCAAAACAAATTACATATCTGGAATCCTCTCTTCATCCTCTACAACTTGATACCAATTTCATCTCATTTGGATGACTTTCTAAAATCACTAGATTCCTTGTTCTTGATGTTTTAAACTTATAAAAGTGTTAATTAGTGTCTACGGCTCAAGTCTAACATGAATATATGATTTGTATGCTTGATTTTGTTGTTTTAAGTAACTAGCATGAACTTGAAGTTTGGTGTGTTTGATTTAGTGATTTGGTTGTTTATATGTTATTAGATGTTAAAAGTGCATGTATTAAATGTGTCACTAGCATCATTAGCTTCAAATTGTTGTGTAGGTTGATTAAGAAAACTTCATAAACATGATTATTGATTTGGTGAACTTTGGGTTAGGGTTTGATGAACTTGAAATGCACTTTTAATGCCTTGAATGACATGAGATGTTGTTAACAAGTGTTTAGTTGGATTGTATGTTTGATTACCTTCGAAACGGCATATCATACATGTAAATTGGTTACCCGAAACATGAAATGAGATTTATGAACTTGAATATGATAAATGACGAACATTAAATGCGGTTTTGGTTGTTGTAAGAGGTAGATTCATTGATGAAATGTGTTTAGTCATGTTCCTCGTCAAAATACCTTTTCAACGGTGTATGATACATGTCATAGGTGTTTTCGGTTCACAATTTGTGTTAGTTTGAGTTTTGGTTCGTGCGCTTATGTGGTTCAGCAAAACAGGTTCTGTATACTGATCTGGACCCCGTCCAGACCTTCACAGCTGGACGCCGTCCAGACTCTTTGTACGCCGTCCAGATGAACTACCAGATTCTGTTTCGCTTGATCGTTCACCGTTTAATTCTAACTATGCTACGCACCTCCTATTAACATGAAACTTGGCCAACATGCTCATATATGATTATATAACTTAGAAAAATTGTCGGATACCCGACCTGACCCCGTTGACTTTGACTTTGACCAAGTTTGACTTTTAGTCAAACTTAACCAAATACTTATGCAATCGTTCTAATCTTTCTTTTATACTTGGTTCTTGCATGAAACTTGACAACTTGATTCACATGCTACATAATCGAGTCGTAACAAGCCATATGACTAATTGAATAACTTTGACCAATCGTGTTTACCGTTATTGATACAACTTACTTGTTTAGGTCAAGAATAGCGTTTGTTCTTTGCACGTTACTTATTGAAGTATCTTTTTACTCTTACACTCAAGGTGAGATCATAGTCCCACTTTTACTCTTTTGAACTTACATTTGGGATGAGAAAACATAAACGTTTCTTTTTACTAAGTGAACACAAGTACAGGAAAATAAACATTCTACATACGAGTTTAGAACAAAATCCTCAATTCGATTATCATTAGTTACACTTGCCGGGTGTAAGCGAGAAATCATGTTGTATGGATCCATATGGGTTTGATAAACCCTCATTCAGACAGTTAGCTACCGTCTACGAATGAAATATATTTTCGAGAAACAGTGTATGTTCTAACACTATTGTGATGGGGTTCTATGGAAGGAATGTTAAGCATTGATAATTGAGTGCTCGTGAATATTAACTTTTAGAATGTATTACTATTATTTCAATGTTGCAAATCTGGTGGTTCAACTTACCTTTTTACTCACTTACTTACTTAAACCTATGATTTCACCAACATTTTCATTGACAGATTTCTATGTTTTTCTCAGGTCTTTGAACGATATGTGATACATGCTTCCGCTCATTATTTTGATACTTGCTTTGGATGTCGAGTATATGTGCATACATGGAGCGTCTTTTGACTTTATTTAAAACTGTGTCGCATAGTTTTCATTTGTACTTATAACTTTGTAACATAACTTTTGGTTGAACAATTCTTGTAAACTTGGAAACAATCTTTACTTTTGAAATGAAGGCGACATATTTTGGTCAAACGCTATTTTAAAGACTTATAACCACGTAACGGGACCTAAGTAGTCGGCGCCGTCAATGACGATTTTGTCGGGTCGCTACACATACTGTGACGACCCGGGAATTTCCGACTAGATTTAAACTTAATCCTTATTTGATTTCGACATGATGAGCAAAGTCTGTAATGTTGAGTAACAAAATTTGTAAACTATATTCATAATATCATTTGACCTTCGACCGCTTCCGACGATTCACGAACAATTGAATGTAAATAAATATGTATTTAAATAAATAAATAAATGTAAATGTAAATATATATAATAATTTGAATTTATAAAATATAATGTAAGCATTAAAAATTAAGTATGTAAAATAAGATACAAAGTAATTAAGTGTAATCTAAAATGAATCTATATATATAAATATATGAGTACTATGTATAATTAATATTATAATTATATTGTAATACATATAAAATATATAAATATTTTAAAAAATATATTATTATAAAACAAGTATTACATAATAAATGAAATGAAAGGATATACAATAATTAGAAATAATAAAATACAGTTGAAACATTAGAAGTAAGTATGTAAAATATACAAGACAAGAAAATTATTACTAATATAAAGCTATGTATAGATATATATGATTCCTATATTAGTTAATATCTTATGTATATTAGAATATATAAAGGTTATAAATATATATATACATATATAATACATATATATTATCTTTTCATATGCACACACATATTATATAAGGTATTTATATTAAGATGTTTAAATATTAAATATTTAGCCTATGTTATCATATAAAATATATTGTATAATTATAATATATAATGTTAATATACTAAGTGTAATTATAAGTAAGAAATATAAGTGTTATACAAAAATTAGTATTACTTTCATTATTATTATATTATTATTATTATTAGAAATTAGTATTCAATAGTATTAATTTTTTTAATTTATAACATATAAAGTTTGATATATATATATATATATATATATATATATATATATATATATATATAAATTGTTATTGTATTATTATTATTAATATTATATTAAGAGTATTATTATTGTAGTTATTTATAATTACTAATTAATAAGATTAATTAATATACAATTAAATAAATATATAGTGGTCCCTAAAATCAGATTAAGTATAAAATTCAGATGTATATAATAGATATATGCAGATAGATTCATGTATCTGCTAGCTATCCCTTTCAACCTTATTACTTTGTCTGTACGATCGATCCTATTTTCACAATAAAACAAGCGTGATAAATTCGTTTTTGTCTCTTCAATTATTCGAAAACACATTTAATCCTTTACAGCCTTTCAATTTTATATCACAAATTAAGAACAGAAGTTTTAATTTTTTAAAAAGAAAATCGACGGGTCCTGTAACCTTCACTTTTTGGCCAAAATCAAAAATCGCAGCAATTAACAAAATCTGTAAGTGCAGTTCTGTTTAAAATCTCCTACTCGATTTATCTGTAAAGTATCAATCCCTAACTCTTTCTATTGAACTCAAATTTCAGAGTCAAAGGTCTGTTGTCAAAAAGTCAACTGTATCGTTCATAAGAAAATTAGAATTCGATTGGAGGTTTCAAATAAAATTGATGATTGATAGAGTTTCTAACTATGATTTAAAACAAGTTTCATGTTTTGGATATAAGGTAAAACGTCCTACAAATCAAAGTTTATTTTTTTTTCCTTTTGAAGTCGTAACAGCAACAACAGGGTCTGTTTAAATTTTTTGTTTTGTTTTGTCTGTTAATCTGTTAACACGATTATAAAGTGTTTATGTTTTAATCTTATACCCAAAGACAAATTCAAAACCCTGTTAACTTGCTTCTGATCGGTTTAAAATATTGGATGAAGAAGATGATTACGGTTTAGAGGTTAAAAGAAATTAAAACCATACGTTAACAGATATAAAGGAATGGAGGAGTGGTTTAGGGAGTGTATGGGTTATCGAGGGGTCGCGGGTTCGAGTCCCGTCTTGGACAGTTTTACTCTTTTTAATGCTACAAAGGTATAACTTTATATTATTATGATTTCTATTATATTATTATTATTATTATTATTATTATTATTATTATTATTATTATTATTATTATTATTATTATTATTATTATTATTATTATTATTATTATTATTATTATTGTTATTATTGATTATTGTTATTATTAGGTTAATTATTAGTTTTATTACTAACCATTGTAACATGATTATTAATATGATCAATATTGTTATCATTATTACTATCACTAAGTATTATTAGTATTATTATTAATATCATAATACAAATTATTATTATCGATAGTATTACTCATAAAATTATTATAGATTTTTATAATTTTAATGTTACTATCATTATGATAAAAGGGTTTATTATTATTATCATTATAAAAATATTACAAATTAATATCATCTTCGTAAAAATTAGTAGTAGTATCTTTCTGTAAATAATAGGAACGTTAATATTAACATAAGTATCAATATTGTACTATTATATGAATTATTATTATGTAATTACTAAAAATCAATATTATAACTATCATTAATAGTAAAATTAATATTTTTCACAAATATTATTGTTAATATCACTATTATTATCGTTAATAGAGTTATTATTAACATTACTACCTTTACTAATAAAATTAAGTATTAACACTGTTATAAATTTTGCCATTTTTTTTATGATAATATTACTAATATTACTATTTTAATAAACAAATAAAATATACATATATAAAAATATATTTAATACATATAACATAACAAATAGTAATATACTAGCAAAATGGGCCCGCGCGATGCTGCGGGGCTTCTAGGTTGCGCATTCATAGTGAACGGAGCGTTATGTATTTACAGAATAGATAGTACCTAGGTATGTGTATGTATTAAATATATCCGAGATATTTAGCATTTTTTTAGAAGTGTCCGTTTCGCATATAGTTAGTCCCGTTGTGTTCAAAAGGTTTTTTTGAGTTGAACGGTGTGTTCGAAAAAATTTAACGCGAGGCGAGCGGAAAGATATGTCCCGTTGAAAATATGGGTGAAGTTTAATTAAGATTTTTAATTAAAATATTAAGTTTCATGTTTAAACCCTGAAAGAGGGGTTGGATTTGAAAGTTGGGAAAAAGTTGAGGGGGTGTTTGTTTTTTTTCTCCTCCTTTTCCACTATTGTCGTTTTGACAATTTTTTTGGGGGGGTTGGGGTCAAAACGACCAAAACCCTCATGGGATTTAGTATATAAGGGTAATTATATAACAAAATAAATGTATGAAACATATATATATATTATTAATATAAAAAGTATATAACTAATAAATTTATATATATATTGTTCAATTACAGCTATGTATATTAATAAATATACAAATGATACAGGTTCGTGAATCTGAGGCCAACCCTGCATTGTTCACTTGTTAAATGATGTCATATGTATTTTTACTACAAAATACATTATGGTGAGTTTCATTACTCCCTTTTTAAATGCTTTTGCAATATATATTTTTGGGACTGAGAATACATGCGCTGCTTTTATAAATGCTTTACGAAATAGATACAAGTAATCGAAACTACATTCTATGGTTGGATTATCTAATCGAATATGCCCTTTTTATTAAGTCTGGTAATCTAAGAATTAGGGAACAGACACCCTAATTGACGCGAACTCTAAAGATAGATCTATCGGGCCCAACGAGCCCCATCCAAAGTACCGGATGCTTTAGTACTTCGAAATTTATATCATGTCCGAAGGAGGATCCCGGAATGATGGGGATATTCTTATATGCATATTGTGAATGTCGGTTACCAGGTGTTCAATCCATATGAATGATATTTTTGTCTCTATGTATGGGACGTATGTTTATGAGAAATGGAAATATGAAATCTTGTGGTCTATTAAAAGTTATGAAATGATTATTTTTGATAAACTAATGAACTCATCAACCTTTTGGTTGACACTTGAAAGCATGTTTATTCTCAGGTACGAAAGAAATCTTCCGCTATGCATTTGCTCATTTTAGAGATATTACTTGGAGTCATTCATGACATATTTCAAAAGACGTTGCATTCAAGTCGTTGAGTTCATCAAGATTATTATTAAGTCAGTTATAGATGGATATATTATGAAATGTTATGCATGCCGTCAACTTTCAATGTAATGAAAGATTGTCTTTTCAAAAACGAATGCAGTGTTTGTAAAATGTATCATATAGAGGTCAAGTACCTCGTAATGTTATCAACTGTTGTGAATCATTTATAATCGATATGGACTTCATCCGGATGGATTAGGACGGGTCTTCACAGTTGGTATCAGAGCGGTGGTCTTAGCGAACCAGGTTTTGCATTAGTGTGTCTAACTAGTAGTTGATAGGATGCATTAATGAGTCTGGACTTCAACCGTGTTTGCATGTCAAAAATTTTACTTATCATTTCGTGTCAAAAATTACCTATTTACCATCCTTAGAAAATTACCTGCTTATCATTCTTAGTCTAGACACATCTTACTGCAATGATTGCATGAATAGTGTATAGACAAAATTCATATCTTAGCATATCTGCTAATTCATATCTTAGCATATTTGTTACTGTAGACTTTGCCTGACAACTTCCGTAGATTCCTCCGTAACTTATGGAATTTTAGTATTATTTATGCATATGTAAGTTATGTATTGTAGGGTATTAATCTACATTCTATAATCTATTTCTTATCGAAAATCCTTCATCTGATCGTACGAGATGAATCCCTCAACTAATTCGAGTCCCTTAGATTCCGATAACTATTCCGATAGTTATTCCGACAGCTATTCCGACATAGAGTTTCATTCAAGCTCCGAAAGCAGTGTCACCAGAATGAATCAGCCAATCAGCCATCCCCAATTCATCTGATGGTTTCGTAGTCGACTAAATCAATGGAGACGAGAAGAAGGCGATCCTTTCCACTCACCAACCTGCGCTCTTGGTGATGAACCTGAAGCACTTACCGGCGAACCTGTTCGCAACACCATTTTCTCTCTCATTTACAGAGTGTCTCACCACTACTATATCACAAGTCAGATTCAAAACCTTATTCATTAGCTCGTTCATACCGACAATCATCACGGAGTAATAAAGTCAATGAGTTTCGCACCCGAGTTGCAGTCTTGGAAAATATGGTGCAAAATTTACCAGCTTCAGCAACATCATCGGCACCAACAGTACCATCAGTAACAGAACCAGTACCATTAACAATCCATGCCTCAACATTCCATTCAGTACCTCGAGTACAATCATCGTTCTACGTATCGTTCTACATCATTTATCTTCGTTCTTCAGGGCGATTATGTAATCTCTAATGTTTTAAAGATTATGTATTCTAGTTATAACGGTAAATCAAATGAGATTAATAATATATTAACTCATTAAATCCATGATTACATCTGAAGAAAATATATATGTAAGTATATTTTCATAAAGATTGTAATTAAAAATTCTTTTGTACAAACGGTTAATGGTGAAAATGTTTTAACGGGTAGGTAATACCCGAGGAAAATTGAGATTTCATATTAATAAGTTACACTGTACATTCTTCGAAGCTGATTCAATAGTCGTTTACTATCCTACTTACATCCACCGATATATAAATCCGTTCACCACAGAATAACCATATTCATCCAATTTCATATTTGGATTTTGATTTATCAGAATCCAACAAGTGGCATAATGAAGAAAACATTTGACAAAATAAAATTTGTTAGAAACAAACAAATTAATTATGAGAAATTTTGTTAAGAATTCACGCTAACTGTTCCTAGCTAATTGTTTCTAGCTAACTGATTACATTTTATTTATCGCAATTTAATTATCGCAATTTACATTCTCGCAATTTTATTTATCGTCATTTAATTTTTGTTATTTACTTTACGCACTTTATTTATCATCATTTAATTTAATCTCTGTATTTATTTTACGCACTTTAAATATCGGGACACGTATACAAGGTTTTGACATATCATATCGACGCATATATATATATTATTTGGAATAACCATAGACACTCTATATGCAGTAATGATCGAGTTCTCTATACAGGGTTGAGGTTGATTCTCAAATAATATATATACTTTGAGTTGTGATCGAGTCTGAGACATGTACACGGGTCACGATACGTATTAATTAATTCGAATATTATATATTAAACTATATATGAATGATTGGACTGTTAACTGTGGACTATCAAGCGTGGATGAATAATATTGGACAATTAAAATGAATTAAAATACTGATTATAACATATGAAACTAAATAATTCTTCAAGTTTGCCACTTGATTTCATCTTAAACCTCATTTGTATCTTGACGATTCCAATCTGCATTCAAGCATTTCATAATTCTTGAAAACACTTCAATCGAGAGGATGAACCAACCACACTTCGTCTATGAAAGGAAAGATTTATGCATATAGTTATGCACTTGAAAACTCTCGGAACCTGAGTAAACGTTTAACACGTATCTGTGCTAATTCCTTTAGTGTTATTATCACCCAAAATAACTTGGTGATTCCTTTCAAAGTAGCAAATTTTGTCACAGCTCCAACAAGTCAACTTCGACTTTCGTTCGAAACAACCTTATTAACACCTTGATATATACATGTGGTCTTTTATTGTTACCGGAGAACCGTTTATATTCCACCACATTAGCAGTAAACTTACCAGCAACCTCGTTGCTCCTTGGCTTAAATCTTTCCGACAAATCACTATATTTATCTATTGAAGTCTTATCATGAACTCATCGGCATCTTGTAACGATAATTACCATACCAAATACCGGGAAGCATTAATCATTATTTCTCGAATTTTGCAGCGTTCCTACGTCAACAGTTATATATCTATATATAACGTATATCTTCTGGACTGATGAATTTCAATTCGGAATCTCTGAATTCCTGAAAAGCACTCTAGCTTACGAACCAGATCTCTGAGTTCTGAAAAAGCTGATGAAGCAGTGAAAACTGGAGACTGCTTTATCAGTCAAAAGTTGATAATAAAGAATTGAGCAAACCATGAAGGAGACTCTGAACAAATCACAAGGACTAAACTAGTACATAAAGAATCTTGATGATTATGTTTTAATCTTTGGAGATTACCTTGCTCCTTAATCATTCCAAATCATTGTGAATAAATTTCTTCGTCACACTTTGGTTCTAGAATTATTAGATATCATGGTATCTTTCATTATAAATATCCTCAATATTTCTGAAGATATCTTCATAAATATTCTCGTCTGATATTAATTATCTCTCCGCTCTATCTGTGTTATATCATAAAAGAAACTGTTTTGGTTTCTAAAATTCTGAAAAAAAAAAATTCGAATTTGAATTATGAATGATATTGAAGTAAGTGTTGGGAACTGAAGCATGAGTTAGTATAATATAATGACACTTGATCAGCGTGATTATTTTATAGTAAGTCATGCTGAGTTCTAATGGAACGTGATGATTCACAGATCATAACGTCATCATGTGCCATGCTACATAACTCTTTCATTCTGCTTAACTTCAGAACATATCAAGAAAATATATTCTTGATAGTTCTATTCTCAGTGATTCTGGTAATTTGACAAATCAAATCGTGCTACTACGTTCTTTCTTGTTTATAACATTAAGTTCATTCGAAACTCCATACTTACGAATTCTGGACCGTTACTTGCTTTACTAGAGGTTGAGAGGATAATAAAAAGGCAAAGAGATCCAAAATATAAGAGAAAATATAAAGCCCAATGACAACACGGAGGTTACAAACCGTGGATATTAATACGAAAAGCAATATAAATACACGGTAGAATTAAGAATGGTATCACCCCAAGGTAATAGTAGAAGTAAACAGATTTTTCTGGTGGAAGATTGAAAAGAAGGATGATAGAAATGATAATTAGGAAAATATCCAGGATTAGAACGGGATTAAGCATATTCACAATCTTTTGGATGTATGAACTAAGAAAGTAAGTATAGGAATAGTGAGAATAATGGAACGGAAAAAGCTTAATTTATAATGGAAATATCAGACAGAGTAATCGAGGCAGATCACCGTATTTAATTATAGAGATCTTAATTTCCCTTACTCGTCGAAGAATCAAATCTTTTAGATTTCGAAGATTTTCTTTAAATCCCTTAAATTCCGGAATTCAATCGCGACTACGTCAAAAGTTATGAAAAATCTCCATTTCTTCATCTCGATCTTTTGTGATAGCTTCCCTCGTACGCTTCAAGTAATCGAAGTATTTTATCAATATTAATCAATAATGATGAAAACTTCATTTATCAACTCATATTCGTCATGAAAACATTTTTATTGTTAGCCATGACCACCACACTCAAATTTCGGGACAAAAATTTCTTTAACGGATAGGTACTGTGACGACCCGGGAATTTCCGACTAGATTTAAACTTAATCCTTATTTGATTTCGACACGATGAGCAAAGTCTGTAATGTTGAGTAACAAAATATGTAAACTATATTCATAATATCATTTGACCTTCGACCGCTTCCGACGATTCACGAACAATTGAATGTAAATAAATATGTATTTAAATAAATAAATAAAT
The DNA here is from genome assembly GCF_046630445.1 of Rutidosis leptorrhynchoides. NCBI lineage: Eukaryota > Viridiplantae > Streptophyta > Magnoliopsida > Asterales > Asteraceae > Rutidosis > Rutidosis leptorrhynchoides. The sequence continues at coordinate 40,320,159 of NC_092343.1, forward strand.
AAATAAATTTAAATGTAAATATATATAATAATTTGAATTTATAAAATATAATGTAAGCATTAAAAATTAAGTATGTAAAATAAGATACAAAGTAATTAAGTGTAATCTAAAATGAATCTATATATATATAAATATATGAGTACTATGTATAATTAATATTATAATTATATTGTAATACATATAAAATATATAAATATTAAAAAAAATATTATTATAAAACAAGTATTACATAATAAATGAAATGAAAGGATATACAATAATTAGAAATAATAAAATACAGTTGAAACATTAGAAGTAAGTATGTAAAATATACAAGACAAGAAAATTATTACTAATATAAAGCTATGTATAGATATATATGATTCCTATATTAGTTAATATCTTATGTATATTAGAATATATAAAGGTTATAAATATATATATATACATATATAATACATATATATTATCTTTTCATATGCACATACATATTATATAAGGTATTTATATTAAGATGTTTAAATATTAAATATTTAGCCTATGTTATCATATAAAATATATTGTATAATTATAATATATAATGTTAATATACTAAGTGTAATTATAAGTAAGAAATATAAGTGTTATACAAAAATTAGTATTACTTTCATTATTATTATATTATTATTATTATTAGAAATTAGTATTCAATAGTATTAATTTTTTTAATTTATAACATATAAAGTTTGATATATACATATATATATATATATATATATATATATATATATATATATATATATATATATAAATTGTTATTGTGTTATTATTATTAATATTAGGGACCATTATATATTTATTTAATTGTATATATATATATAAATTGTTATTGTTATTGTATTTAATTGTATTACTTTCATTATATATAAATTGTTATTTTAGGGACCATTATATATTTATTTAATTGTATATTAAGAGTATTATTATTGTAGTTATTTATAATTACTAATTAATAAGATTAATTAATATACAATTAAATAAATATATAATGGTCCCTAAAATCAGATTAAGTATAAAATTCAGATGTATATAATAGATATATGCAGATAGATTCATGTATCTGCTAGCAATCCCTTTCAACCTTATTACTTTGTCTGTACGATCGATCCTATTTTCACAATAAAACAAGCGTGATAAATTCGTGTTTGTCTCTTCAATTATTCGAAAACACATTTAATCCTTTACAGCCTTTCAATTTTATATCACAAATTAAGAACATAAGTTTTAATTTTTAAAAAGAAAACTGACGGGTCCTGTAACCTTCACTTTTTGGCCAAAATCAAAAATCGCAGCAATTAACAAAATCTGTAAGTGCAGTTCTGTTTAAAATCTCCTACTCGATTTATCTGTAAAGTATCAATCCCTAACTCTTTCTATTTAACTCAAATTTCAGAGTCAAAGGTGTGTTGTCAAAAAGTCAACTGTATCGTTCATAAGAAAATTAGAATTCGATTGGAGGTTTCAAATAAAATTGATGATTGATAGAGTTTCTAACTATGATTTAAAACAAGTTTCATGTTTTGGATATAAGGTAAAACGTCCTACAAATCAAAGTTTATTTTGTTTTTTTCCTTTTGAAGTCGTAACAGCAACAACAGGGTCTATTTAAATTTTCTTTTTTTTGTTTTGTCTGTTAATCTGTTAACACGATTATAAAGTGTTTATGTTTTAATCTTATACCCAAAGACAAATTCAAAACCCTGTTAACTTGCTTCTGATCGGTTTAAAATATTAGATGAAGAAGATGATTACGGTTTAGAGGTTAAAAGAAATTAAAACCATACGTTAACTGATATAAAGGAATGGAGGAGTGGTTTAAGGAGTGTATGGGTTATCGAGGGGTCGCGGGTTCGAGTCCCGTCTTGGGCAGTTTTACTCTTTTTAATGCTACAAAGGTATAACTTTATATTTGTAGTGACCCGAACTTTTCCATGTTTATATATATTAATTGAGATTGATATTTACATGATTAAATGTTTCCAACATGTTAAGCAATCAAACTTGTTAAGACTTGATTAATTGAAATATGTTTCATATAGACAATTAACCACCCAAGTTGACCGGTGATTCACGAACGTTAAAACTTGTAAAAACTATATGATGACATATATATGGATATATATATAGTTAACATGATACTATGATAAGTAAACATATCATTAAATATATTAACAATGAACTACATATGTAAAAACAAGACTACTAACTTAATGATTTTTAAACGAGACATATATGTAACGATTATCGTTGTAAAGACATTTAATGTATATATATATCATATTAAGAGATATTCATACATGATAATATCATGATAATATAATAATTTAAAATCTCATTTGATATTATAAACATTGGGTTAACAACATTTAACAAGATCATTAACCTAAAGGTTTCAAAACAACACTTACATTTAACGACTAACGATGACTTAACGACTCAGTTAAAATGTATATACATGTAGTGTTTTAATATGTATTTATATACTTTTGAAATACTTCAATACACTTATCAAAATACTTCTACTTAACAAAAATTCTTACAATTACATCCTCGTTCAGTTTCATCAACAATTCTACTCGTATGCACCCGTATTCGTACTCGTACAATACACAGCTTTTAGATGTATGTACTATTAGTAGATACACTCCAATGATCAGCTTTTAGCAGCCCATGTGAGTCACCTAACACATGTGGGAACCATCATTTGGCAACTAGCATGAAATATCTCATAAAATTACAAAAATATGAGTAATCATTCATGACTTATTTACATGAAAACAAAATTACATATCCTTTATATCTAATCCATACACCAACGACCAAAAACACCTACAAACACTTTAATTCTTCAATTTTCTTCATCTAATTAATCTCTCTCAAGTTCTATCTTCAAGTTCTAAGTGTTCTTCATAAATTCCAAAAGTTCTAGTTTCATAAAATCAAGAATACTTCCAAGATTGCAAGTTTACTTCCAAGTTTTCTAAATCCATTCCAAGTAATCATCCAAGATCAAGAAACCTTTGTTACTTACAGTAGGTTATCTTTCTAATACAAGGTAATAATCATATTCAAACTTTAATTCAATTTCTATAACTATAACAATCTTATTTCGAGTGGAAATCTTACTTGAAATTGTTTTCGTGTCATGATTCTGCTTCAAGAACTTTCAAGCCATCCAAGGATCCTTTGAAGCTAGATCTATTTTTCTCATTTCCAGTAGGTTTATCCAAGGAACTTGAGGTAGTAATGATGTTCATAACATCATTCGATTCATACATATAAAGCTATCTTATTCGAAGGTTTAAACTTGTAATCACTAGAACATAGTTTAGTTAATTCTAAACTTGTTCGCAAATAAAAGTTAATCCTTCAAACTTGACTTTTAAAATCAACTAAACACAAGTTCTATATCTATATGATATGCTAACTTAATGATTTAAAACCTGGAAATACGAAAAACACCGTAAAACCTGATTTACGCTGTCGTAGTAACACCGCGGGCTGTTTTGGGTTAGTTAATTAAAAACTATGATAAACTTTGATTCAAAAGTTGTTATTTTGGGAAAATTATTTTTATTATGAACATGAAACTATATCCAAAAATTATGGTTAAACTCAAAGTGGAAGTATGTTTTCTAAAATGGTCATCTAGACGTCGTTCTTTCGACTGAAATGACTACCTTTACAAAAACGACTTGTAACTTATTTTTCTGACTATAAACCTATACTTTTTCTGTTTAGATTCATAAAATAGAGTTCAATATGAAACCATAGCAATTTTATTCACTCAAAACGGATTTAAAATGAAGAAGTTATGGGTAAAACAAGATTGGATAATTTTTCTCATTTTAGCTACGTGAAAATTGGTAACAAATCTATTCCAACTATAACTTAATAAACTTGTATTGTATATTATGTAATCTTGAGATATCATAGACACGTATACAATGTTTCGACCTATCATGTCGCCACATCTATATATATTTCGGAACAACCATAGACACTCTATATGTGAATGTTGGAGTTAGCTATACAGGGTTGAGGTTGATTCCAAAATATATATAGCTTGAGTTGTGATCAATACTGAGATACGTATACACTGGGTCGTGGATTGATTCAAGATAATATTTATCGATTTATTTCTGTACATCTAACTGTGGACAACTAGTGGTAGGTTACTAATGAGGACAACTGACTTAATAAACTTAAAACATCAAAATGTATTATAAGTGTTGTAAATATATTTTGAACATACTTTGATATATATGTACATATTTGTTATAGGTTCGTGAATCGACCAGTGGCTAAGTCTTACTTCCCGACGAAGTAAAAAAATCTGTAAAAGTGAGTTATAGTCCCACTTTTAAAATCTAATATTTTTGGGATGAGAATACATGCAGGTTTTATAAATGATTTACAAAATAGACACAAGTACGTGAAACTACATTCTATGGTTGAATTATCGAAATTGAATATGCCCCTTTTTATTAAGTCTGGTAATCTAAGAATTAGGGAACAGACACCCTAATTGACGCGAATCCTAAAGATAGATCTATTGGGCCTAACAAACCCCATCCAAAGTACCGGATGCTTTAGTACTTCGAAATTTATATCATATCCGAAGGGTGTCCCGGAATGATGGGGATATTCTTATATATGCATCTTGTTAATGTCGGTTACCAGGTGTTCATCATATGAATGATTTTTATCTCTATGTATGGGATGTGTATTGAAATATGAAATCTTGTGGTCTATTATTATGATTTGATATATATAGGTTAAACCTATAACTCACCAACATTTTTGTTGACGTTTTAAGCATGTTTATTCTCAAGTGATTATTAAGAGCTTCCGCTGTCGCATACTTAAATAAGGACGAGATTTGGAGTCCATGCTTGTATGATATTGTGTAAAAACTGCATTCAAGAAACTTATTTTGTTGTAACATATTTGTATTGTAAACCATTATGTAATGGTCGTGTGTAAACAGGATATTTTAGATTATCATTATTTGATAATCTACGTAAAGCTTTTTAAACCTTTATTGATGAAATAAAGGTTATGGTTTGTTTTCAAATGAATGCAGTCTTTGAAAAACGTCTCATATAGAGGTCAAAACCCCGCAACGAAATCAATTAATATGGAACGTTTTTAATCAATAAGAACGGGACATTTCAGTTGGTATCCGAGCGTTGGTCTTAGAGAACCAGAATTTTATATTAGTGTGTCTTATCGATTTTGTTAGGATGCATTAGTGAGTCTGGACTTCGACCGTGTTTACTTGAAAAATGATTGCTTAACAAATTTTGTTGGAAACTATATATTTTTAACTTGTGAATATTATGTGATATATTAATCTCTTAACGCGTTTGATATTATGTGATAGATGTCTACCTCTAGAACAAGTCCCATTGACTCACCTAATAATAATGAAGAGTCAAATGTAAATTGGAATGATTCGTGGACTGATTCACATGTTCCCGAAGAGGAACCAGAAGAAGAGTCGGAACCGAAAGAAGAATCGGAACCGGAAGAAGAATCGGAACCGAAAGAAGAAATAGAACCGGTGGGGGAAATAATAAAACGGTTAAGTAAAAGAGAATCCTCAACCAACCGACCAAGGTTAATTATGGTCAATGGTGTTTCCGCCAAGGAAGCAAAATATTGGGAGGATTACCAATTCTCCGATGAATCAGATTCCGACGAGAATTCCGATGATGTTATAGAAATTACCCCAACTGAATTTAAAAAGGCAAAAGAAAATAATAAGGGAAAGGGCATAAAAATAGAGAAATCTAATTCCAACCCCGATGAACTTTATATGTATCGTCAACCCCCGAAGTCCTTAAGTTGTAACAATGACCCGGGAACCTCTAAACCACCAGGTTTTTCTAAACCAATGTGGAAAACGACGGCTCGTATTAGGGGAACATCATATATCCCTAGAAACTTGACAAAATGAACCAAAACTGAAGAAGAAGAAACGAGCGAGTCGGAATAAGATAGTTGTATTCGTGTGGTGTAATATATGTAATATAGTGTGCTTATGCTTTATGATATATGTAAAAATTGCTTGTATTAATAAGTAATTTTTTTTATGAATCTAACTCTTGTCTATTTTACAGTTTAAAAACACAAAATGGATAGACAACCCAATATTTCAAGAGACCTACCCGGAGACATGATTGATGAAATCTTGTCTAGAGTCGGTCAGAATTCCTCGGCACAACTATTTAAGGCGAAATCAGTTTGTAAGACATTCGAAGAACGTTCCAAGAATGTTTTGGTTTATAAGAGACTTTCGTTTGAAAGATGGGGATATCACATTGGGAAACCCATAAGTTACGATGTGTTTACTTTGACGCATATATTGCGGGGAACCCAAATGCTATTTTACGCAACGGGTTAAGAAATTATTTTGACTCAATGTATCCGAATATATGACTTCATGATTTAGAAAAAGCGGCTAACATGCAACATAAAGAAGCATGCTATGCTTACGGGTTAGTAATGTTCGCTTCTCACCAAAGTGAGAACAAGAACATCGGGCTACAACTATTAAACAAAACGTTCTCACAAGTAACGGAGTCGGTAATTGGGGTAAGAAATGAGGTTTTTAGATTGTTACGGGACTGTTGGACATTACGTAACCCTCGTCCCTTTGACGACGTTACAACACGCTGTCTTATCAACGGCCATAACGGTTATGTTCCACAAGACCAAGGATGGGAAGTAGTCCTAGTAAAACCAGAATGCATGACTTGTTTCTGGACATATGAATTACGTGTCTTTATTGCCTTTGCTGAATGACTTGTGTACTAGCTAGAATTATCTTCACAACTATCTTGTATCAAAGTTATTGTGTGCTATATTTCATGCTTTATGTAAAATAAGCGGTATTGTAAGTTTGTAAAATATTGTATAAAAGTTTGAACGCGGAATATTATTATAATCAGTTTTTCATATAGAATTGTAGTAGTTGAATTGTATATTAGCTACTAAGTATGAACTTAACGGGTAGGTACTACCCGAATTTAAACTTATAAAACGCTAATATGAAGAAAAAGCTTTTATAAATGAGTTCATATTATGCTACGAAATACTATTAACTACTCTTAATATTCTGTATGATTAACTTGTTCCATTTGACTATTTTGAAGGAAATGGCACCGACTACTCGACACACCGTGAATATGAATGAAGAGGAATTCCGTACTTTTCTAGCTTCAAACATAGCCGCAGTACAGGCTGCGCTACATGCCAACAATAACCTTGGATCTAGCAGTACCGAAAATCGTGTAGGATGCACCTACAAAGAATTCACTGCCTGTAAACCTTTGGAATTTGATGGAACCAAAGGACCGATCGGATTGAAACGGTGGACCGAGAAGGTCGAATCGGTGTTTGCCATAAGTAAGTGTACTGAAGAGGATAAAGTGAAGTACGCTACGCATACCTTCACAGGTTCTGCGTTAACATGGTGGAATACCTATCTAGAGCAAGTGGGACAAGATGATGCGTATGCACTACCGTGGTCAGCATTCAAGCACTTGATGAACGAGAAGTACCGTCCCAGAACCGAGGTTAATAAGCTCAAGACAGAACTTAGAGGGTTACGAACCCAAGGATTTGATATTACCACATACGAAAGACGATTCACAGAATTATGCCTATTGTGTCCGGGAGCGTTCGAAGATGAGGAAGAGAAGATCGACGCGTTTGTGAAAGGATTACCGGAAAGAATCCAAGAAGATATAAGTTCACACGAGCCCGCCTCCATACAACAGGCATGTAGAATGGCTCACAAACTAGTGAACCAGATTGAGGAAAGAATTAAAGAACAGACGGCTGAAGAGGCCAATGTGAAGCAAGTCAAAAGAAAGTGGGAGGAAAACGGTGATAAGAATCACCAATACAACAACAACAGCAATTACAATAATAATCGCAACAATTATCCCAACAATCGCAACTACAATAAACGGCCCAACAACAACAACAACAACAACAACAACAGCAACTACAACAATCATCCCAACAACAATAACAACCGCAACAACAACAACAATCAGAAGCAGCTATGCCAAAGGTGTGAAAAGTATCACTCGGGGTTCTGCACCAAATTTTGCAACAAGTGTAAAAGAAATGGTCATAGCGTGGCGAAGTGTGAGGTCTACGGACCAGGGGTTAATAGAACGAAAGGAACAAATGGTGTCGGAACGAGTAATGGCGGAGCAAGTAGTGTCGGAGCAAGTTATGCCAATGTAGTTTGTTATAAATGTGGAAAACCGGGCCACATTATTAGAAATTGCCCAAACCAGAAAAACACGAATGGACAAGGCCGCGGAAGAGTTTTCAATATTAATGCGGCAGAGGCACAGGAAGACCCGGAGCTTGTTACGGGTACGTTTCTTATTGACAATAAATCTGCTTACGTTTTATTTGATTCGGGTGCGGATAGAAGCTATATGAGTAGAGATTTTTGTGCTAAATTAAGTTGTCCATTGACGCCTTTGGATAGTAAAGTTTTACTCGAATTAGCAAATGGTAAATTAATTTCAGTAGATAATATATGTCGGAATCGAGAAATTAAACTGGTTAGCGAAACATTTAAGATTGATTTGATACCAGTAGAGTTAGGGAGTTTTGATGTGATAATCGGTATGGACTGGTTGAAAGAAGTGAAAGCAGAGATCGTTTGTTACAAAAATGCAATTCGCATTATACGAGAAAAAGGAAAACCCTTAATGGTGTACGGAGAAAAGGGCAACATGAAGCTACATCTTATTAGTAATTTGAAGGCACAAAAACTAATAAGAAAAGGTTGCTATGCTGTTCTAGCACACGTCAAGAAAGTACAAACTGAAGAAAAGAGCATCAATGATGTTCCCGTCGCAAAAGAATTTCCCGATGTATTTCCGAAAGAATTACCGGGACTACCTCCACATCGATCTGTTGAATTTCAAATAGATCTTGTACCAGGAGCTGCACCAATAGCTCGTGCTCCTTATAGACTCGCACCCAGCGAGATGAAAGAAATGCAAAGCCAACTGCAAGAACTATTAGAACGTGGTTTCATTCGACCAAGCACATCATCATGGGGAGCTCCTGTTTTGTTTGTCAAGAAGAAGGATGGTACATTTAGGTTGTGTATTGACTACAGAGAGTTGAACAAACTTACCATCAAAAACCGTTATCCACTGCCGAGAATTAACGACTTATTTGATCAACTACAAGGCTCGTCGATTTATTCGAAGATCGATTTACGTTCTGGATATCATCAAATGCGAGTAAAGGAGGATGATATTCCAAAAACTGCTTTTAGGACGCGTTATGGTCATTACGAGTTTATGGTTATGCCGTTTGGATTGACTAACGCACCAACTGTGTTCATGGACCTTATGAACCGAGTGTGTGGGCCATATCTTGACAAGTTTGTCATTGTTTTCATCGATGACATACTTATTTACTCAAAGAATGATCAAGAGCACGAAGAACATTTAAGAAAAGTGCTAGAAGTATTGAGGAAAGAAAAACTGTACGCTAAGTTTTCAAAGTGTGCATTTTGGTTGGAAGAAGTTCAATTCCTCGGTCACATAGTGAACAAAGAAGGTATCCAGGTGGACCCGGCAAAGATCAAAACCGTTGAAAAGTGGGAAACCTCAAAAACTCCAAAGCATATACGTCAATTTTTAGGATTGGCTGGTTACTACAGAAGATTCATCCAAGATTTCTCCAAAATAGCAAAACCCTTGACTGCATTAACGCATAAATGGAAGAAATTTGAATGGAAGGATGAACAAGAAAAGGCGTTTCAATTATTGAAGAAAAAGCTAACTACGGCACCTATATTGTCATTGCCTGAAGGGAATGATGATTTTGTGATTTATTGTGACGCATCAAAGCAAGGTCTCGGTTGTGTATTAATGCAACGGACGAAGGTGATTGCTTATGCGTCTAGACAATTGAAGATTCACGAGCAAAATTATAAGACGCATGATTTGGAATTAGGCGCGGTTGTTTTTGCATTAAAGACTTGGAGGCACTACTTATATGGGGTCAAAAGTATTATATATACCGACCACAAAAGTCTTCAACACATATTTAATCAGAAACAACTGAATATGAGGCAACGTAGGTGGATTGAATTGTTGAATTATTACGACTTTGAGATTCGTTACCACCCGAGGAAGGCAAATGTGGTAGCCGACACCTTGAGCAGGAAGGACAGAGAACCCATTCGAGTAAAATCTATGAATATAATGATTCACACTAACCTTACTACTCAAATAAAGGAGGCGCAACAAGGAGTTTTAAAAGAGGGAAATTTAAAGGATGAAATACCCAAAGGATCGGAGAAGCATCTTAATATTCGGGAAGACGGAACCCGGTATGGGGCTGAAAGAATTTGGGTACAAAAATTTGGAGATATGAGAGAAATGGTACTTAGAGAAGATACTCAATACATCCTGGAACGGGGAAGATGTACAAGGATCTTAAGAAACATTTTTGGTGGCCAGGTATGAAAGCCGATATTGCTAAATATGTAGGAGAATGTTTGACGTGTTCTAAGGTCAAAGCTGAACATCAGAAACCATCAGGTCTACTACAACAACCTAAAATCCCGGAATGGAAATGGGAAAACATTACCATGGATTTCATTACTAAATTGCCAAGGACTGCAAGTGGTTATGATACTATTTGGGTAATAGTTGATCATCTCACCAAGTCAGCACACTTCCTGCCAATAAGAGAAGATGACAAGATGGAGAAGTTAGCACGACTGTATTTGAAGGAAGTCGTCTCCAGACATGGAATACCAATCTCTATTATCTCTGATAGGGATGGCAGATTTATTTCAAGATTCTGACAGACATTACAGCAAGCATTGGGAACTTGTCTAGACATGAGTACTGCCTATCATCCACAAACTGATGGGCAGAGCGAAAGGACGATACAAACGCTTGAAGACATGCTACGAGCTTGTGTTATTGATTTCGGAAACAGTTGGGATCGACATCTACCGTTAGCAGAATTTTCCTACAACAATAGCTACCATTCAAGCATTGAGATGGCGCCGTTTTAAGCACTTTATGGTAGAAAGTGCAGGTCTCCGATTTGTTGGAGTGAAGTAGGGGATAGACAGATTACGGGTCCGGAGATAATACAAGAAACTACCGAGAAAATCATCCAAATTCAACAAAGATTGAAAACCGCCCAGAGTCGACAAAAGAGCTACGCGGACAGTAAAAGAAAAGATATAGAGTTTGAATTTGGAGAAATGGTCAAGCTTAAAGTTGCACCTTGGAAAGGCGTTGTTCGATTTGGTAAACGAGGGAAATTAAATCCAAGGTATATTGGACCATTCAAGATTATTGATCGTGTCGGACCAGTAGCTTACCGACTTGAGTTACCTCAACAACTCGCGGCTGTACATAACACTTTCTACGTCTCAAATTTGAAGAAATGTTTTGCTAAAGAAGATCTCACTATTCCGTTAGATGAAATCCAAATCAACGAAAAACTCCAATTCATCGAAGAACCCGTCGAAATAATGGATTGTGAGGTTAAAAGACTTAAGCAAAACAAGATATCAATTGTTAAGGTTTGATGGAATGCTTGTAGAGGACCCGAGTTCACCTGGGAGTGTGAAGATCAGATGAAGAAGAAATACCCGCATCTATTTCCAAAAGATTCGTCAACACCTTCAACAGCTTAAAATTTCGGGACGAAATTTATTTAACGGGTAGGTACTGTAGTGACCCGAACTTTTCCATGTTTATATATATTAATTGAGATTGATATTTACATGATTAAATGTTTCCAACATGTTAAGCAATCAAACTTGTTAAGACTTGATTAATTGAAATATGTTTCATATAGACAATTAACCACCCAAGTTGACCGGTGATTCACGAACGTTAAAACTTGTAAAAACTATATGATGACATATATATGGATATATATATAGTTAACATTATACTATGATAAGTAAACATATCATTAAATATATTAACAATGAACTACATATGTAAAAACAAGACTACTAACTTAATGATTTTTAAACGAGACATATATGTAACGATTATCGTTGTAAAGACATTTAATGTATATATATATCATATTAAGAGATATTCAAACATGATAATATCTTGATAATATAATAATTTAAAATCTCATTTGATATTATAAACATTGGGTTAACAATATTTAACAAGATCGTTAACCTAAAGGTTTCAAAACAACACTTACATGTAACGACTAACGATGACTTAACGACTCAGTTAAAATGTATATACATGTAGTGTTTTAATATGTATTTATACACTTTTGAAAGACTTCAATACACTTATAAAAATACTTCTACTTAACAAAAATGCTTACAATTACATCCTCGTTCAGTTTCATCAACAATTCTACTCGTATGCACCCGTATTCGTACTCGTACAATACACAGCTTTTAGATGTATGTACTATTGGTATATACACTCCAATGATCAGCTCTTAGCAGCCCATGTGAGTCACTTAACACATGTGGGAACCATAATTTTGCAACTAGCATGAAATATCTCATAAAATTACAAAAATATGAGTAATCATTCATGACTTATTTACATGAAAAAAAAATTACATATCCTTTATATCTAATCCATACACCAACGACCAAAAACACCTACAAACACTTTCATTCTTCAATTTTCTTCATCTAATTGATCTCTCTCAAGTTCTATCTTCAAGTTCTAAGTGTTCTTCATAAATTCCAAAAGTTCTAGTTTCATATAATCAAGAATACTTCCAAGATTGCAAGTTTACTTCCAAGTTTTCTAAATCCATTCCAAGTAATCATCCAAGATCAAGAAACCTTTGTTACTTATAGTAGGTTATCTTTCTAATACAAGGTAATAATCATATTCAAACTTTAATTCAATTTCTATAACTATAACAATCTTATTTCGAGTGGAAATCTTACTTGAAATTGTTTTCGTGTCATGATTCTGCTTCAAGAACTTTCAAGCCATCCAAGGATCCTTTGAAGCTAGATCTATTTTTCTAATTTCCAGTAGGTTTATCCAAGGAACTTGAGGTAGTAATGATGTTCATAACATCATTCGATTCATACATATAAAGCTATCTTATTCGAAGGTTTAAACTTGTAATCACTAGAACATAGTTTAGTTAATTCTAAACTTGTTCGCAAATAAAAGTTAATCCCTCTAACTTGACTTTTAAAATCAACTAAACACATGTTCTATATCTATATGATATGCTAACTTAATGATTTAAAACCTGGAAATACGAAAAACACCGTAAAACCGGATTTACGCTGTCGTAGTAACACCGCGGGCTGTTTTGGGTTAGTTAATTAAAAACTATGATAAACTTTGATTCAAAAGTTGTTATTCTGGGAAAATTATTTTTATTATGAACATGAAACTATATCCAAAAATTATGGTTAAACTCAAAGTGGAAGTATGTTTTCTAAAATGGTCATCTAGACGTCGTTCTTTCGACTGAAATGACTACCTTTACAAAAACGACTTGTAACTTATTTTTCTGACTATAAACCTATACTTTTTCTGTTTAGATTCATAAAATAGAGTTCAATATGAAACCATAGCAATTTTATTCACTTAAAACGGATTTAAAATGAAGAAGTTATGGGTAAAACAAGATTGGATAATTTTTCTCATTTTAGCAACGTGAAAATTGGTAACAAATCTATTCCAACTATAATTTAATCAAATTGTATTGTATATTATGTAATCTTGAGATATCATAGACACGTATACAATCTTTCGACCTATCATGTCGCCACATCTATATATATTTCGGAACAACCATAGACACTCTATATGTGAATGTTGGAGTTAGCTATACAGGGTTGAGGTTGATTCCAAAATATATATAATTTGAGTTGTGATCAATACTGAGATACGTATACACTGGGTCGTGGATTGATTCAAGATAATATTTATCGATTTATTTCTGTACATCTAACTGTGGACAACTAGTTGTAGGTTACTAACGAGGACAGCTGACTTAATAAACTTAAAACATCAAAATGTATTAAAAGTGTTGTAAATATATTTTGAACATACTTTGATATATATGTACATATTTGTTATAGGTTCGTGAATCGACCAGTGGCCAAGTCTTACTTCCCGACGAAGTAAAAAAATCTGTAAAAGTGAGTTATAGTCCCACTTTTAAAATCTAATATTTTTGGGATGAGAATACATGCAGGTTTTATAAATGATTTACAAAATAGACACAAGTACGTGAACCTACATTCTATGGTTGAATTATCGAAATCGAATATGCCCCTTTTTATTAAGTCTGGTAATCTAAGAATTAGGGAACATACACCCTAGTTGACGCGAATCCTAAAGATAGATCTATTGGGCCTAACAAACCCCATCCAAAGTACCGGATGCTTTAGTACTTCGAAATTTATATCATATCTGAAGGGTGTCCCGGAATGATGGGGATATTCTTATATATGCATCTTGTTAATGTCGGTTACTAGGTGTTCACCATATGAATGATTTTTATCTCTATGTATGGGATGTGTATTGAAATATGAAATCTTGTGGTCTATTATTATGATTTGATATATATAGGTTAAACCTATAACTCACCAACATTTTTGTTGACGTTTTAAGCATGTTTATTCTCAGGTGATTATTAAGAGCTTCCGCTGTCGCATACTTAAATAAGGACGAGATTTGGAGTCCATGCTTGTATGATATTGTGTAAAAACAGCATTCAAGAAGCTTATTTTGTTGTAACATATTTGTATTGTAAACCATTATGTAATGGTCGTGTGTAAACAGGATATTTTAGATTATCATTATTTGATAATCTACGTAAAGCTTTTTAAACCTTTATTGATGAAATAAAGGTTATGGTTTGTTTTAAAATGAATGCAGTCTTTGAAAAACGTCTCATATAGAGGTCAAAACCTCGCAACGAAATCAATTAATATGGAACGTTTTTAATCAATAAGAACGGGACATTTCAATATTATTATGATTTCTATTATATTATTATTATTATTATTGTTATTATTGATTATTGTTATTATTAAGTTAATTATTAGTATTATTACTAACCATTGTAACATGATTATTAATATGATCAATATTGTTATCATTATTACTATCACTAAATATTATTAGTATTATTATTAATATCATAATACAAATTATTATTATCGATAGTATTACTCATAAAATTATTATAGATTTTTATAATTTTAATGTTACTATCATTATGATAAAAGAGTTTATTATTATTATCATTATAAAAATATTACAAATTAATATCATCTTCGTAAAAATTAGTAGTAGTATCTTTCTGTAAATAATAGGAACGTTAATATTAACATAAGTATCAATATTGTACTATTATATGAATTATTATTATGTCATTACTAAAAATCAATATTATAACTATCATTAATAGTAAAATTAATATTTTTCACAAATATTATTGTTAATATCACTATTATTATCGTTAATAGAGTTATTATTAACATTATTACCTTTACTAATAAAATTAAGTATTAACACTGTTATAAATTTTGCCATTTTTTATATGATAATATTACTAATATTACTATTTTAACAAACAAATAAAATATACATATATAAAAAGATATTTAATACATATAACATAATGAAAAGTAATATATTATATAACAAAATAAATGTATGAAACATATATATATTATTAATATAAAAAGTATATAACTAATAAATTTATATATATATTGTTCGATTACAACTATGTATATTAATAAATATACAAATGATATAGGTTCGTGAATCTGAGGCCAACCCTGCATTGTTCACTTGTTAAATGACGTCATATGTATTTTTACTACAAAATACATTATGGTGAGTTTCATTACTCCCTTTTTAAATGCTTTTGCAATATATATTTTTGGGACTGAGAATACATGCTCTGCTTTTATAAATGCTTTACGAAATAGACACAAGTAATCGAAACTACATTCTATGGTTGGATTATCTAATCGAATATGCCCTTTTTATTAAGTCTGGTAATCTAAGAATTAGGGAACAGACACCCTAATTGATGCGAACTCTAAAGATAGATCTATCGGGCCCAACGAGCCCCATCCAAAGTACCGGATGCTTTAGTACTTCGAAATTTATATCATGTCCGAAGGAGGATCCCGGAATGATGGAGATATTCTTATATGCATATTGTGAATGTCGGTTACCAGGTGTTCAATCCATATGAATGATATTTTTGTCTCTATGTATGGGATGTATGTTTATGAGAAATGGAAATATGAAATCTTGTGGTCTATTAAAAGTTATGAAATGATTATTTATGATAAACTAATGAACTCACCAACCTTTTGGTTGACACTTGAAAGCATGTTTATTCTCAGGTACGAAAGAAATCTTTCGCTGTGCATTTGCTCATTTTAGAGATATTACTTGGAGTCATTCATGACATATTTCAAAAGACGTTGTATTCAAGTCGTTGAGTTCATCAAGATTATTATTAAGTCAGTTATAGATAGATATATTATGAAATGGTATGCATGCCGTCAACTTTCAATGTAATGAAAGATTGTCTTTTCAAAAACGAATGCAATGTTTGTAAAATGTATCATATAGAGGTCAAGTACCTCGCAATGTAATCAACTGTTGTGAATCGTTTTTAATCGATATGGACTTCATCCGGATGGATTAGGACGGGTCTTCACACATACTAACACATATCCTAGTTCCCTACAACCAACGCTCTGATACCATCTGTAACGACCCGCCAAAATCGTCATTGGCACCGCCGTTAACTTATGTCCCGTTACGTGGTCATAGTCCCTATATGAGACGCGTTTGACCAAAATTATATCGCATTCATTTGAAACGTATAAGACTTACAAAGTTTAGTTTACCAAATGGATCGACAACCAGTTTAAGTTTACAAAAGTAGTAATGTATAAATGAAATAACTTGCGACATAGTTAGTTGAAAATCACGGTTGCTATAAATAGCGTAAGTATGTAAATATTTGTTTGAATCCAAAGGTGCTATCACTAGCGTATGCATGTATGCTTGACTCCAAGCAAGTAATCAAAGTGTATGCGAAAGCATGTATCAAATAGCCATTCATGAACCTGAGAAACATATAGAAAACTGTCAACGAAAAATGTTGGTGAAATCATAGGTGTATTGTAAACGTTGTTTTTGAACCACAAGATTTAATATTTCCATAACGTTGATTATCTGAATCGTTTGCATTCCAAAAGTATGTTCGCGAGCACCCAATTATCAAGACTTAACTATTTTGTACCCTGTTACATAGTGTTAGAACATACACTAAACCCGAAAATATATTTCATCCGCTAACGGTAGCGAACCGTCCGAATGAGGCTCATCAAGCCCATGTGATCACATAATATAAGTTCTCGTTTACACCCTACAAGTGTAACTAATGATAATTGAATTGAGGCTTTTTGTTCTAACTCATTGTGGAATGTTTATTTTCATACTTGTGTTCAAAGTATAAAGTAGGTAGTATAAAACTGTATATGTTTCTCATCCCATGATTTAAAGTATAAAAGTAATTGAAAGATGGGACTATGATCTCACCTCGAGTGCACGAGTATAAATGTACTTCACAAAGTAAACGTGTGCATGAAAGTTGCTTAGTCTTGACCTAAACAAGTAAGTTGTGTCAATTAACCGATTAAGACACAAGGTCGGGCGAAATGTGTTCAATTAGTCCTATGGCTCGTTACGACTCGATTAATATAACATGTGAATCACGTTGTCAAGTTTCATGCAAGAAACAAGTATAAAAGACAGTTTGAACGATTGCCTAAGTATTTGGTTAAGTTTGACTAGAAGTCAAACTTTGGTCAAGTCAAAGTCAACGAAAAAGTCAACACGTTCAGGTCGGGTCCCGAACTATTTTTCTGAGGTTTTTAATCATATATGAGTATGTTAGAACAAGTTACATGTTAATTGGAGGTGCGTAGCATAGTTAGAATTTAACGGTAAACGACCAACCAAAATCAGAACCTGGTAGTTCATCTGGACGGCGTCCAGATTGGCTGGACGATGTCCAGATGTGAAGGCCTGGATGGCATCCAAGAATCTGGATGGCGTCCAGATTAGTGCCCAGGTCCTGTTTTGCTGAAAACACACAAGTGCACGAACCCAACTTCAAACAAACACAAATTGTGAACCGAAAACACTTAAAACATGTATCTTATATCGTTGGAAAGGTATTTTGATGAGGAATACAACTAATCACATATAATCAAACAATTACATCATTTAAATGACCAAATCCTCATTGAATGATCATTAAAAGTTCATCATTGAAGTTTCAAGTTTGTAAAACGCATTTTATGATTCGGGAAACCAATTTACACATACGATATGCCGTTTTGAAGGTAATTAAACATACATTGCAACTAAACACTTACTAACAATATTTCATAGCATTCAATGCATCAAAAGTTCATTTCAAAGTTCATCAAACCCTAACCAAAATCATGAATTCAACCATTTTGTAAATGGAGCTTTTCTAAATCAACCTACACATTAAAATGAAGCTAATGATGCTAGTAACACATTTAATACATGAACTTTAACATTTAAACAACATTTAATCATCCAAATTTCAAGATTAAGCACACTCATTTCAAGTGTTCATGCTAGTTACTCAAAACAACAAATCGAACAAACTAAACGCATATTCATGTTACACTTGAGCCATAGACACTAACTAACACCATTTCAAGTTAAAACACGAATTAGAGAAATCTAGAGTTTTAGAAATGTTACCCAAACGAGATGAAATTGGTACCAAAATGTAGAGGATGATGAGAGGATCACGAATATGTAATTTGTTTTGATGTTTGCTTGCTTGAATTGATTTAGATGATGATTCTTTGAAGATGTTAAAAATGGGTTCTTGAGCTAGAGAGAAAAAAGAAGGAGGGAGGTGGAAGTATGAATAAATGGATGAGATGGGGTTGACTAGTTGACCTAGTCAACTAGTTTGACCCCTTGGCAACTTCGGTACCTCGAGTTTGAAAGCGAGTGCGTGAATTAACCGAGCGAATATTTAAAAACGCTAGAGCAACAGGGAGATGTTATAACCAAATAACAGAAATATTTAGAATGTTAGTCAACGAAAGGTACGAATTTAGATAATGAAAGATATTGTCTAAAAAAAAAGACAGGCGTTAAAATAATTTAACGAAAAAATGCGGGATGTTACATAATATCTATCTATAACATCTTATAAATCATGAATGTAAATCCTAGGTGTCACTCCATAATTACATCATAAGTATCTTTGCAGAGGTGTCATTTACTTAATTAATCACAATTAACAATAATTAACCAAAGAAAATACACGTCAGATCTAAGAGACTAAATGGAAAATCACGGACAAAAAATCTTGAACTCTTTCATCTTATACACCACAAAACCTAATCAATCTGCTACAATCCTAATACATTCATCGATTCAACTACTCAATTTAAGATTGTATCAATCGCATTCAATCATATGCGATTGAATACGCCATTTGAAGGTTTGAGTCGGCGATGCAAACCGCTATTCTGCAGTGTTTTTCAAGCACGAATTTCGTTGAATATAGGGCGATTGACAATTTTGAAAGTTTAGGGTTTCATTACGATGTCACTTTCAGCGTTCAGGGTTTCATTTCGTAATTCTTACAAGTTAGGGTTTTTCATCATCGCAGGTTTGTACCATTCTTGATTGTTCTTGGAGCTTCGATGTGACGCCCCGTACAAAACCATCATGTACGAATCGTCAACAACAGGTCCATTACACGGTATAATACTACATGCTGTTTTAAAACAAGTTTTGCATTCATGAAAAGGTAACGTTTTACAAAAGATAACGTGACACAAAGGTCGATACAAAGTCATTATTCAAAATAACATAAGTTGCGAATGCAAAATAAAAGTTCCATGATTGAGACATCTCTAAGTAATGCAGCTGAAGTCTGTAACAGCAAGTCTAAAACACCAAGACAGCAAGTATAACAGTGGAAGCAATAACGTCTAAGCACCTGAGAAATACACGCTTAAAAGGTCAACACGAATGTTGGTGAGCTATAGTTTGTATTCAATAATTTAATGTAGACCACGAGATTTCGTATTCAAAACAGTATGAAAAGTATATGCTTATCTGTGGGCACCCGGTAACTAACTTAACGTAATAATAGTATCACCCCCTAAAAGTACACTTGGCGAGTGCGTATGTTCTCAAAGTATCAAACACCAGTTAAATGCTAGCGCGACTAGTCCGAGTGGGGATGTCAAACCCTATGGATCCATATCTAATATTTGCATTCACCGGTTCAAAAACCAATGATTAAACATTACCGTGCTTAGGGGAGTGTTTATGCCGTTATATAACCCACACATGAAATGCCCCGTTCATATACATTATAAATGATTCACAATAGTTGATTTCTTCGCGAGGTATTTGACCTCTATATGATACATTTTACAAACATTGCATTCATTTTTAGAAGATGAACTTTCATTTCATCGAAAGTTGACAGCATGCATACCATTTCATAATATATCCAACTATAATTGACTTAATAATAATCTTGATGAACTCGACGACTCGAATGCAACGTCTTTTGAAATATGTCATGAATGACTCCAAGTAATATCTCTAAAACGAGCAAATGCACAGCGGAAGATTTCTTTCATACTTGAGAATAAACATGCTTTAAAGTGTCAACCAAAAGGCTGGTGAGTTCATTAGTTTATCATAATCATTCATTTTCATCATTTTAATAGACCAAAAGATTTCATATATTGTCACGAGTAACTCGCGAATTAAAATTCATTCATATGGTGAACACCTGGTAACCGACCTTAACAGGATGCATATAAAATATCCCCATCATTCCGGGACTCACATCGGACATGATAAATCGAAGTACTAAAGCAGTTCAAATTCTCTGACTGGGCTTGTTAGTGCCCATAGATCTATCTTTAGGATTCGCGTCAATTGGTGGCAATTATAATAAACACCAATTCTTAGGCTACCAAGCTAAAAAGGGGCATATTCGCTTTGATAATCCAACCATAGAATGTAGTTTCGATCACTTGTGTCTATTTCGTAAAACATTTATAAAAACATCGCATGTATTCTCAGTTCCAAAAATATATATTGCAAAAGCATTTAAAAAGGGAGAAAATGAAACTCACAATACGATATTTTGTAGTAAAAATATGCATATGACGGCACTGAACAAGTGCAGGGTTGGCCTCGGATTCACGAACCTATATCATTTATATGTATATTAACACATATAGTGGTAATCGAACAAATTTAGGTATTATTACTAATTGTTATTTTAGTAACTTGTACGTTTCATTAATAATTAAATTAACTATATTTATTTTTATATACATTAAATAGATAATTAATATTTATTACAAACATATTAATATAGTTATGTTTTATGTAAATAATATATTTTTATATAGAAAATCTTTATTTGATATATTAATAATACTAATAATAATAATAATGATAAAAATAATAATATTAGTGTTAGAAATAATAAAAATAATAATGATAAAAATAATGATAATTCTAATAATAATAATAATAATAATGATAATGATAATTCTAATAATAAATATGATAATTTTTATAAAAATTAGTTTCAATAATAATACTACTTACATTAAAAATGATAATAATAATAATAATAATAATAATAATAATAATAATAATAAAAAATATGAGTAATAAGTAAACTACCTCAAAGGAGTAGTCCTAAAAAAATGCCCAACCCGGGTTTGAACCCGCGGAGTCCCGCTAACCCGATAACATCCTTAACTATTCGTCTGTTTTTTTTTTGTTTTTTGTTTTTCTTCTCCTTTATCTAAACCAAATGAGTACCACCATCAACATTTTTCATGTTTTTATGTATTCCTTATTATCAAGTAATTGTTTTTCATTATCATCCCATCGTAATATCATCCTCTTCTTTTATCATTTTCGTTCATCAACAACATCACTAATCACCATTTCTCTATGCTATCGTCATTTATTATCATGTCCTAACATAATCCATTATCATCTATATCATTATTTCCATCTTCCGCAATTTCATCAACATCATTCTTAATTCTCGTCATAATTTTCATCGTTCATCATGATCAACTAATATCATCATTTTATAACTCGTTCATCATCAATTTAATTATTCTAACCATATCTACTATCGTCATTATTATTATTACGTAACAAATCATCATCATTGACATCAACACACATCGACAATCATTCAACTAATTTGAGTTCCGGCCCAAATAGCAAACCGATCCATTAGACCTAAACAAGCCGTCCATAGTCTAAGCCCATTCTAAAAATATAGTTAACCCAATATAAACCCAATTCCAAAACAGTTTAGTGGACATAATTTGCATTATGTTGTAAATAAAAACAAACGTTTGTGATCATCGTGGGATTCAAATGAATTGAGTGATCCTTCAATAATTTAATCGCCCCACCATATTAAAATAATGCCAACATGTCGACTAAAGATATAGCAGCCAATTTGTTTTTTATTGGCTTAGTATTCTTTATAACCCACTAGTAATTCATAAAGTCAAGTGGGGTGTAGCTGTATTGAAAGTGTCGGCCACCTAGTCCCATTTGCCTCATTTGTTAAAACACTAAGTATATTAATATTCCTCTATAAATGAACTTTAAATCGAAAATAAAAATGGCTGTAGCAGCAACAATGCGAGAGAAAATATAATGGTGTGTTTAGTCTTGTTGTGTCATGAGTTTACGAAGGAGAACAAGAAACAACCTTGGGTTTCAGTTTGGTGGTTGTCTGAAACATTCGATGGTTACAAGGTGATGGTGAGTGAATTCCCGACAGTTGAAACAGAAGTAACAGCAGCAACCAAAAGCTGTTGTTCGATTTATAAGATCACGACAGGACTGCAACAAATAAAGGTGTTCTGTGGTGTTTTGAATCGAGTGGTGAACAAAAGGTGGTTGAGGTTCTATGGTGATTATGTTAAATAGGTTGTAGGGTTTAGGGATGATCATGGGTGGTGATAGTTTTCATGGGTTTCGGTTACGAGAATGAAGACGTGGAGATGGTGAAGTGGTGGTTTATCAATAGACAGGAAATATAGATGAAACATAGATGGTGTGTGTGTGATTGTGGCTCGACAATTAAAGAGGAAAATAAAGTGGCTAGTGGTGATTTAGTTTAAAGATGGTGGTCTATATTCACGATCATGTGTGTGTGTATATATATATATATATATATATATATATATATATATATATATATATATATATATATATATATATATATATATATATATATATATATATATATATATATATATATAGACAGAGATGAAGAGTGAAAAAGAATTGTAGCAGCATCACTATGGTAGCACAACAATGGTGTTTGTATTTGATGGTTACTTTCATCGGTCGAAGAAACACGAAGCAAAGATAATATTTCAGGTGATGATGGTTCTTGTAGAAGATAAACCGAAAACAAGACACAATTGATGGTGGTTCTTGATGATGATTTGGAAAAATCTTGGATGAATCTTCTGTAGTAACCAGCTAATCCTAAAAATTGGCGTATGTGTTTCGGAGTTTTCGGGGTTTCCCACTTTTCAACGGTTTCAATCTTTGCCGGATCCACCTGAATACCTTCTTTGTTCACTATGTGACCGAGAAATTGAACTTCTTCCAATCAAAATGCACACTTTAAAAACTTAGCGTACAGTTTTTCTTTCCTTAACAACTCTAGCACTTTTCTCGAATGTTCTTCGTGCTCTTGATCATTCTTTGAGTAGATAAGTATGTCATCGATGAAGACAATGACAAACTTGTCAAGATATGGCCCACACACTCGGTTCATGAGGTCCATGAACACAGCTGGTGCATTAGTTAAACCAAACAACATAACCATAAACTTGTAATGACCATAACACGTCCTAAAAGCAGTCTTCAGAATATCATCCTCCTTCACCCGCATTTGATGATATCCGGAATGTAAATCAATCTTCGAATAAACTGAAGAACCTTGTAATTGATTAAATAAGTCATCGATTCTCGGTAGTGGGTAACGGTTCTTGATGGTAAGTTTGTTCAACTCTCGATAGTTGATACACAACCTGAATGTACCATCTTTCTTCTCGACAAACAAAATAGGGGCTCCCCACGGTGACGTGCTTGGTTGAATGAAACCTCGCTCTAAAAGTTCCTGTAATTGGCTCTGGAGTTCCTTCATTTCGCTGGGTGCAAGTCTATATGGAGCACGGGCTATTGGTGCAGCTCCTGGTACCAAGTCTATTTGAAATTCAACGGATTGGTGTGGAGGTAATCCCGGTAATTCTTTTGGAAATACATCGGGAAACTCTTTTGCAACGGGAACATCATTAATGTTCTTTTCTTTGGTTTGTACTTTCTCGACATGTGCTAGAACAGCATAGCAACCTTTTCTTATTAGTTTTTGAGCCTTCAAATTACTAATAAAATTTAGCTTCGCGTTGCTCTTTTCTCCGTACATCATTAAGGGTTTTTCTTTTTCTCGTATGATGCAAATCGCATTTTTGTAACAAACGATCTCTGCTTTCACCTCTTTCAACCAGTCCATGGCGATTATCACATCAAAACTCCCTAACTCTACTGGTATCAAATCAATCTTAAACGTTTCGCTAACCAGTTTAATTTCTTGATTCTGACATATATTATCTGCTGAAAGTAATTTACCGTTTTCTAATTCAATTAAAAATTTATTATCCAAAGGCGTCAATGGACAACTTAATTTGGCACAAAAATCTCTACTCATATAGCTCCTATCCGCACCCGAATCAAATAAAACATTAGCAGATTTATTGTCAATGAGAAACGTACCCGTAACAAGCTCTGGGTCTTTCTGCGCTTCTGCCGTATTAATATTGAAAACTCTTTCACGACTTTGCCCATTATTTTTCTCTGGGTTCGGGCAATTACTCCTAATGTGGCCCGGTTTTCCACATCCATAACTAACAAAGGCGGCATTACTTGTTCCGACATTATCTGTTATTTTATTTCTGTTATTCATTGGGCCCTAGACCTCACACTTTCTCGCACCATGGCCAGTTCTTTTACACTTGGTGCAAAATGTCATGCAGAACTCATTCGGGTGGTACTCTTCACACCTTTGGCATGGCTTTTTCTGATTATTATTGTTATAGGAATTGTTGTTGTTGCGGTTATTATTGATGTTGGGACGATTGTTGTGGTGGTTATTGTTGTTAGGATGGTTGTTGTAGTTGTTGTTGGAATGATTGTTGTTGCGTTTGTTGTTGCGATAATTGGTGCGATTGAAGTTGTGATTGTTGTGTTGATTGTTAAAATTGTGATCTTTGTCACTGGTTTCTTCCCACTTTCTTTTGATTTGTTTCGTGTTGGTTTCTTCGGCTGTCTACTCTTTAACTCTTTTCTCAATCTGATTTACGAGTTTATGAGCCATTCGACTCGCCTTTTGTATGGAAGCGGGCTCGTGTGAACTTATATCTTCTTGGATCCTTTCTGGTAACCCTTTTACAAATGTGTCGATTTTCTCCTCTTCATCTTCGAACGATCTCGGGCACAATAAGCACAACTCCGTGAATCATCGTTCGTACGTGGTAATATCGAATCCTTGTGTTCGTAATCCCTTAAGCTCTACTTTTAGCTTGTTGACCTCGCTTCTGGGACGATACTGCTCAGTCATCAGATGTTTGAATGCTGACCACGGTAGTGCGTACGCAACATCTTATCCCACTTGTTCTAGATAGGTATTCCACCATGTTAACGCAGTACCTGTGAAGGTATGCGTAGCGTACTTTACTTTGTCTTCTTCAGTACACATACTTATGGCAAACACCGATTCAACCTTTTCGGTCCACCATTTCAATCCGATTGGACCCTCGGTTCCATCGAATTCTAGAGGTTTACAGGCAATGAATTCTTTGTAGGATCATCCTACACGATTTCTTGTGGCGTTATTTACATTGCTAGATTCCGAGTTATTGTTGTTGTTTTGCATTGCAGCCTGTACTGCGGCTATGTTTGCTGTAAGGAAAACACGGAAGTCTTCCTCGCTCATGTTCAAATTCTGACGAGTCGTCGGTGCCATTTCCTTCAAAAATAGCCCAAAAGAATTAAGTTAATCATATAGTATATTAAGAGTAGTCAATAGTATTTCGTAGCATAATATGAACTCATTTATAAAAGCTTTTTCTTCATATTAGCGTTTTATAGTTTTAATTCGGGTAGTACCTACCCGTTAAGTTCATACTTAGTAGCTAATATACCATTCAACTACTACAATTCTATATGAAAAACTGATTATAATAATATTTCACGTTCAAACTTTTATACAAAAATTTACAAACTTACAATACCGCTATTATATATAAAGCATGAAATATAGCACACAATCACTTTGATACAAAATAGTTGTGACAACATTCCTAGTTAATATGCAAGTCGTTCAGCAAAGGCAATAAAAACATGTAATTCATAAGTCTAGAAACTAGTCATGCATTCTGGTTTTACTAAGACTACTTCTCATCGTTGGTCTTGTGGAACATAACCGTTGTGGCCGTTGACAAGACAGCATGATGTAACATCGTCAAAGGGACGAGGGTTTCGTAATGCCCAACAGCCCCGTAATAATCTAAAAAGCTTGTTTCTCACCCCAACTACTGAATCCGTCACTTGTGGGAAGGTTTTATTTAAAAGTTGTAATCCGATGTTCTTTTTCTCACTTTGGTGAGAAGCAAACATCACTAACCCGTAAGCATAACATGCTTCTTTATGTTGCATGTTAGAAGTTCTTTCTAACTCACAAAGTCCTACGTTGGGATATGTTGAGTCAAAATAGGTTCTTAACCCGTAGCGTAAAATTGCATTTGGGTTCCCCGCATTTAACGCTTTAAAGAAAACACGGCGTAACTTACGGTGTCCCCAATGTGATATACCCCATCTTTCAAATGAAAGCCTTTTATAAACTAAGGCATGCCTGGAACGTTCTTCAAATGTTCTACAAACTAATTTTGCCATAAATAATTGTGCCGACGAATTCTGACAAACTTTAGACAAGATTTCATCAATCATGTCCCCGGATAGGCCTTCTAAAATTTTTGGTTGTCTATCCTTAACATCCATTTTTTGTTTTTATACTGTAAAAATAGACGAGAGTTAGATTCGTAAAAGATAATTATCAAATAATACAAGCAATTTTCACATACAACAAGAAAAATACAAGCACACTTATTTTACATATTTTACACCTCATGATTACAACTCTTTATTCCGACTCACTAGTTTCTTCTTCTTCGGGCCTGTTTCGTTTTGCTAATTTTCTAGGAATATATGATGTTCCTCTAATAAGAGCCGTTGTCTTCACAAATGGTTTAGAAAAACCTGGTGGCTTAGAGGTTCCCGGGTTATTGTTACAACTTAAGAAATACAGGTGTTGACGATACATATAAAGTTCATCGGGGTTGGAATCAGGTTTCTCTATTTTAATGTCCTTTCCCTTATTATTTTCTTTTGCTTTTTCAAATTGGGTCGAGGTAATTTCTATAACATCATCGAAATCCTCATCGGGATCCGATTCATCGGAAAATTGGTAATCTTCCCAATATTTTGCTTCCTCGGCGGAAACACCATTGACCATTATTAACTTTGGTCCATTGGTTGAGGATTTTCTTTTATTTATCTATTTTTCTGTGGTTCCTAATATTTCCTCCTCCAGAACCTCTTCTTCCAGTTCTTCTTCTTCCGGTTCCTCCTCTTCCGGTTCCTCTTCTTCCGGTTCCTCTTCGTGAATTTGTGAATCTTCCCAAAATATATTCGACTCTTCATTATTATTAGGTGAGTCGATGGGATTTGTACTAGAGGTAGACATCTATCACACAATATCAAACACGTTAAGAGATTAATATATCACATAATATTTACATGTTAATAATATATAGTTTCCAACAAAAATTTTTAAGCAATCGTTTTTAAAGAAAACACGGTCGAAGTCCAGACTCACTAATGCATCCTAACAAACTCGGTTAGACACACACTAATGCAATTTATGGTTCTCTAAGACCAACGCTCTGATAACAACTGAAATGTCCCGTTCATATAGATTATAAACGTTCCATATTAATTGATTTCGTCGCGAGGTTTTGACCTATATATGAGACATTTTTCAAAGACTGCATTCATTTTTAAAACAACCATAACTTCTATTTTATCGATAAAGGTTTAAAAAAAAACATTACGTAGATTATCAAATAATGATAATCTAAAATATACCGTTTACACACGACCATTACATAATGATCTACAATAAAAATATATTACATCGAAATAAGTTTCTTGAATGCAGTTTTTACACAATATCATACAAGCATGGACTCCAAATCCTGTCCTTATTTTAGTATGCAATAGCGGAAGCTCTTAATAATCACCTGAGAATAAACATGCTTAAAACGTCAACAAAAATGTTGGTGAGTTATAGGTTTAACTTATATATTATCAAATCATAATAATAGACCACAGGATTTTATTTTTATAACACATCTCATATCAGGCATTTCGCAAACTGCATAGAGATAAAAATCATTCATATGGTGAACACCTGGTAACCAACATTAACAAGATGCATATAGAATATCCCCATCATTCCGGGACACCCATCGGACATGATAAACTCGAAGCACTAAAGCATTCCAAATTCTAGAATGGGGGTTGTTAGTTCCCATAGATCTACCTTTAGGATTCGCGTCAATTAGGGGCCAGTTCCCTAATTCTTAGGCTACCAAGCTAAAAGGGGAATATTTGGTTTAATAATTCAACCATAGAATGTAGTTTCGATTACTTGTGTCTATTTTGTAAAACATTTATAAAACTGCATGTATTCTCATCCCAAAAATATCAGATTTTAAAAGTGGGACTATAACTCACTTTCACAGATTTTTTACTTCGTCAGGAAGTAAGACTTGGCCACTGGTCGATTCACGAACCTATAACAAATATGTACATATATATCAAAGTATGTTCAAAATATATTTACAACATTTTTATTACGTTTTAATGATTTGAGTTTGTTAAGTCAGCAGTCCTCGTTAGTAACCTACAACTAGTTGTCCACAGTTAGATGTACAGAAATAAAGCAATATATATTATCTTGAATCAATCCACGACCCAGTGTCTACAAGTCTCATACTCGATCACAACTCAAAGTATATATATTATTTTGGAATCAACCTCAACCCTGTATAGCTAACTCAAACATTACTGCATATAGAGTGTCTATGGTTGTTCCGAAATATATATAGATGGGTCGATATGATACATCAAAACATTGTATACGTGTCTATGGTATCCCAAGATTTCATAATATGTATAATACAATATAAATTAGTTAGAATATGTTTAGTCTAGATTTGTTACAAAATTTTCGTAGCTAAAACTAGCAAATTTATCCAATTTTATTTTACCCGTCATTTCTTCGTTTCAAATCCGTTTTGACTGATTCAAGTTGATATGGTTTCATATTGAACTTAAGTTTATGAATCTAAACAAAAATTATAAGTTTATAGTTGGAAATACAGGTTACAAGTCATTTTTTAAAGAGGTAGTCATTTCCGTCGAAAGAACGACATCTTGATGACCATTTTGAAAAACATACTTCCACTTTGAGTTTAACCATGCTTTTTGGATATAGTTTCATGTTCATAAGAAAAATTATTTTTCTAGAAGAACAACTTTTAAATCAAAGTTTATCATAGTTTTTAATTATCAAACCCAAAACAGCAAGCGGTGTTACTACAACGGCGTATGTCCGGTTTTACGGTGTTTTTCGTGTTTCCAGGTTTTAAATCATTAAGTTAGCATATCATATAGATATAGAACATGTGTTTAGTTGATTTTAAAAGTCAAGTTAGAAGGATTAACTTTATTTGCAAACAAGTTTAGAATTAACTAAACTATGTTTTAGTGATTACAAGTTTAAATCTTCGAATACGATAGTTATATATATATGAATCGAATGATGTTATGAACATCATTACTACCTCAAGTTTAGTAGGTAAACCTAATGGAAGAAACAAAAATTGATCTAGCTTCAAAGGATTCTTGGATGGCTTGAAAGTTCTTGAAGTAGAATCATGACACGAAAACAAGTTCAAGTAAGATTTCTACTCGAAATAAGATAGTTATAGTTATAGAAATTGAATCAAAGCTTGAATATGAGTATTACCTTGTATTAGAAAGATATCTTACTGTAAATAAGAAAGATTTCTTGAGCTTAGATGATTACTTGGATTGGATTAGAAAGCTTGGAAATAATCTTGCAAACTTGATAGTATTCTTGATTTTATGAAACTAGAACTTATAGAATTTATGAAGAACACTTAGAACTTGAAGATAGAACTTGAGAGAGATCAATTAGATGAAGAAAATTGAAGAATGAAAGTGTTTGTAGGTTTTTTTGGTCGTTGGTATATGGATTAGATATAAAGGATGTGCAAGTTTGTTTTTATGTAAATAATTCATGAAAGATTTATAATATTTTTTGTAATTTTTTGAGATATGCCAAATGATGGTTCCCACATGTTTAATGACTCACATGGGCTGCTAAGGAGCTGATGATTGAGTGTATATACCAATAGTATATACATCTTAGAAGCTGTGTATTGTACGAGTACGAATACGGGTGCATACGAGTAGAATTGTTGATGAAAATGAATGAGGATGTAATTGTAAGTATTTTTGTTAAGTAGAAGTACTTTGATATATGTCATGAAGCTTCTAAAAGTGTATTAATACATCTTAATACACTATATGTATATACATTTAACTGAGTCGTTAAGTCATCGTTAGTCGTTATATGTAAGTGTTGTTTCGGAACCTTTAAGTTAACGATCTTGTTAAATGTAATTGATCCATTGTTATTACACTTAAATGAGATGTTAAATTGTTATGTTAAAATGTTAACATGGTGTATTAATATCTTAATATGATACATATGTATTTAGTAAGACGTTGTTATAACGATAATCATTATATTTATCGTTTCGAGTTTTCTTAATTCAATAGTCTCATTTTATGTATATAACTCATTGTTAATATACCTAGTGAGATACTTTCTTATCATAATATCATGTTAACTATATATATATCCATATATATATCATCATATAATTTTTACAAGTTTTAACGTTCGTGAATCGCCAGTCAACTTGGGTGGTCAATTGTCTACATGAAACTCATTTCAAATAATCAAGTCTTAACAAGTTTGATTGCTTAACATGTTGGAAATATTTAATCATGCAAATATAGTTTTCATTTAATATATAATCATGGAAAAGTTCTGTAACACCCTTGGCAAATCCCACATCGCCCACGAACATGAGTGATCATGGGATTATAAGGTAATACTCATGCTTAAATGACACAACGCGTTTTGGGATCACAGGCTGAGTAGAAGTGCGAGTACATTGTGGTTAAGCGTGCTCGAGCGAGAGCACTACCAGGATGGGTGACCTCCTGGGAAAGTGCTTCTCGTGTGTGGTCGCCAAGAAAAAGTCGTGCGCCTGCGGGAAAAGCGGACAATATTGTGGTCATGTTAAGCTGGGGTGTTACAGAATGGTATCATGTGCCGTTGGGGGTGGTGGGGCAAACCTCATCGAGGACGATGAGTCCCTAAGGGGGGTGAATGTAACACCCTAGGCAAATCCCACATCGCCCACGAACATGAGTAATCATGGGATTATAAGGTAATACTCACGCTTAAATGACACAACGCGTTTTGGGATCACAGGCTGAGTAGAAGTGCGAGTACATTGTGGTTAAGCGTGCTCGGGTGAGAGCAATACCAGGATGGGTGACCTCCTGGGAAAATGCTTCTCGTGTGTGATCGCCAAGAAAAAGCCGTGCGCCTGCGGGCAAAGCGGACAATATTGTAGTCATGTTAAGCTGGGGTGTTACAAGTTCGGGTCACTACACTAGGAGTCTGATCAGACCTCGAAAAATAGCAAACAAGTGCTCCGGTGGGTTTCTTGGTGCTTGATGCTCATCACGGTTCTCATCCTTGATGCGTGTAAGCTTCAAGTGTACAACTCTTTGATGTTTTACATCACTTTGACCAAGTTTCAACCATCAACACACAACTAAGAGTAAAAGCTATCATTCTACAAGTTTTGAACATCAAGGTTACTTCTTTATTGCATAAACCCAATAAAGCTTCAATCTTTGTCTCTTTTACACAAGTTTATGCATCTTCATCATATGAGATGATGAAGACTTGATCTTTATCATCACAACAAACACAAAAAGGTTCTAAGTAAGTGAGATCTACAATGATAACTTAGATCTCAAGTATTAAGAAAACCCTAAGCTAGAAAGCTTGGATCGTTACAAGATTAATGAGACCATAAGCTAGAAAGCTAAGATCTAATGAAAGTAATGAGACCATAAGCTAAAAAGCTAAGATATTTCACAAAATAATGAAACCCTAAGCTAGAAAGCTTGGATCTTTAATGTTTTTGAAGATCCTTAAAGCAAAAGGCTAGATCTTCAAGCTTTA
This sequence comes from Rutidosis leptorrhynchoides, assembly GCF_046630445.1. Lineage (NCBI taxonomy): Eukaryota > Viridiplantae > Streptophyta > Magnoliopsida > Asterales > Asteraceae > Rutidosis > Rutidosis leptorrhynchoides. The sequence continues at coordinate 40,352,835 of NC_092343.1, forward strand.
TGAAGATCATAAACACAAGTTTTGATCTTTTTAACAAAATAAAGGAATCATAAGCTAGAAAACTTAGATCCAACAAAGTAATGGAGATTCAATGCTAGAAAACTTGAATCTTTCATGTTCTTGAAGGATTCAAACCAAAGTTTGAATCTTCAAGATATAACAAGATCAAGAAGCTAAAAAGCTTGATCCTTGTATGATGATGATGATGTCGAAAATGAGAAGAGAAGAAGAAGAAGAAGAAGAAAATTTAAAACTTACACTTTTTAGAGTGAGAAAGACTAGAGAGAGAATTAGAGAGTAAGTGTGTAAAATGTAAATGAGATTAAGTGTGAAATGGGTGAGATTTGCTTGGTATTTATAGAGTGGTGAGGTGGTGGTGAGGTGGTGGTGACTGTGGGTTTAGGGGGGAACTTTTGCTTTTTGGTTAATGGTGGTCTAAAGTTGGTGCTTATGTTGGGATCTCAAGCAACAATTGTGATTTTGGTTAACAAAATTCTAGTATGTTCCCTCTAATAAATGAGTATCTGTCTTACATTTATATGGGTCATAAACTTATTAAAATTGGGCTAATTAAATAGTTCATTAGCTAGAGTAGGGTGGGCTAAAGTCCAACAAGGTAGAAAGTTCAACAAGACTAACTAGTGAGCACAAGTAAATTACTAAGCGTAATTAAGCAACCAAAAGCCCAAGTAATTGTCATTAGAAAATAAAAATTAGTATTACGTAGTCGAAATATTCCAATTACGACAAAAGTTAAACGTGTACCAAAACATATTGCTCGTTCTCAACTTCAAGTGACATTAACGGTCGTAAAAGCATTCGTGGATCAAGTTAAGTAACTAAGTACTTAATGGCACGTTTTATGGTATGTACGAAAGTAATTAATAATGAAATAAGATCCCAGAATATAAACCAATACAATACGCACAAAAACGCAGTTTCGCAGAAAGTAACAAGCACAAAAGTAAGTCGAAAAAGTTGGGTCGTTACATTCGATACTTTCAAGCTTTGTTGTTAACTTTTATCTTGATGAAAGACTTATATTGCATGATGATATTTTCAGTTTTTCTTTTGATTTGCTTTGCGTTTGTTGAATGTGGAATCTACCGGATTTATTTAGTGTTTAAATTTGATATCGGCTAAAAAGTCATGTTTTTACCCCCGATATTGAGTCCCAAAAGCATAAAGTTTAAGGCTTTGTCGGCAAAATAATCTCATTTTTCGGTTAGATTTGTAGGTAAAGTAATTACGAAGACGATGCAAGAAGAATCAAGAAAATCGGAGCTAAAACGAAGATTCTAGAGCGTAAACGGTGAAAGACAAGAAATCAAGTTACGATCCAAGGATTCAGCAAGCCAAATGGCTTGCCAAACGGGTGGCCAAACGGCCTGCCAAATGCCCAGATCAAACGGGCCAAGCAAACAGGCAGGCCTGGCAAACGGGCTGTGCAAACGGCCAGCCAAATGGGTTGCCAAACGGCCTGCCAGCCGTTTGCAGGCAAAATTCAAGTCTATTTAAAGGGATTTTTGTCATCCAATTTCAACACACTTCTCTTCACTCTCTCACTACAATACACTTTCTCTCACTAGAGCTTTCCAGGCCTTCTCACCTCTGAGCGGGAAATTAAGTACCCGGAGGCGGTGAACGCTTTCCTTAATTTAATAATGTTATCTTAAGTTGCTTTCATCCTGCATGACTATCTATCTGTTGTAAATGTTTATTATATGTTGAATACGTTATCTAAAACTTATGCTAGACGATCTAGAAGTTTAATTTACGGATCACCCTTTCCACTTATTCACGTGGCTATAACCTAGTATTAGGACCTGATCAACCCTAGGATACGGGTAAATAGTTATGTATGCTTAACGTCACAATAGGGATATAGTACCTACGTACGGATAATTAATTATTCATCAAAGAAGAGCTGCCCATTTAGGTTGTGATCAGAGTAGACAATATAGAGTTCAGTGAACACTGGCATGCTTAGAAGCATGATTTGCGTCAGAAGCAATGTTCTTGAGATGTTGTAAGATGATCCGGGGTTGAATAAGTGATCGCAAAGGAGAGACCTCTAATCTAATTAGTAGTACCTTAGAATATCTAAGATTGCACATCTGTTAATGTTAAGGTATAGCATAGTACTAAGTGGTGGAATATTGCTTTAGTTAAACCAACTAGGATTAAGAAAAGCTGAGACTTTCCTTTATTGGCTATACCACTTTGTTCAATTACCTAGGATTCTATCCATAAGGTCGTTTAAACCCTTTTAGGTTAACGTTATATCCGTCTTAGCCAGAATCTTCAAGGCCTAATGATGTTATGCGAGGTGTATATGAAATAGCTTTATTTTTACTAGGAAATACTATTAAATACGATACAATTTTACACAAGATATTTATTTATTTATAGAATGGATATACCAAAACCTTGCTACAACAATTATAGGCAGTGTACCTAATCGTACAGTAGTGTAGTTTTTAGTAAGTCCGGTTCGTTCCACAGGGAATCTTTTAAACAAAGCTTAACGCTATATTAGTTTTAATTTATAAAAATACAAATATATATAAGTAATATTATTATTATAAAGGGAGGTTTTTACCGTTTAATGACCGGTTTGTCGATTTTTAAAACTTTAGTCGCAGTTAAAACCTAATGTAAAATATTAAATAAATAAAAGACTTAATTTAAAGCGTAAAGTAAATAACGATAATGAAATTGCGAATAAATAAAAGTGCGATAAAATAAAATTACGATAATTAAAGAGTACAAAAATTAAAAGTGCAATTAAATACAATAACAATAAATAAAAGTGCAATAATTAGAAGTGCAATTAAATACAATGACAATAAATAAAAGTGCGATAATTAAAAGTGCAATTAAATACGAAATAAAGGAAATTAAATATGAAATAAAAGAATTATGCTTATTTAAATTTCCGTAATCATGATGTTTGACGTGTTGATTTTTAGTTTTATGCCCATGGGTTAATTGTCCTTTGTCCTGGAATATTTAATATGTCCGTCTGGTTTTTGTCCATAACAGTCCATCAGTCATAAATATAAAGTGCGAGTGTCCTCGTCAAATTATCCTTATACCCGAAGTCAAATATTCCAACTAATTGGGGACTTAAACTATAACAAGATTTTAATACTTTGTTTAATAATTACACCAGGTTATCGACTGCGTGTAACCCAAGGTTTTAATACTTTGTTATCAATTATGCCAATTGTCCTTGTACATAATTCCACCCCTGTTTTAATAATTCCATAGACTATTAATCCATTCCCGTGTCCGGTTAAATGAACGATTATTCATACATATAAATATCCCGCCCATCGTGTCCGATTGAGTGTATATGGTTATTTATAGGTATGTCCAATTGTAATCTTTATATTAAAATTAACAAACTATCATTTAGTTAAACAAATATAAAGCCCATTAATAGCCCATAGTCTAATTTCCACAAGTGTCGTTCTTTTGTCCAAACCCCAATTATGGTACAAAGCCCAATTACCCAATTTTAATATTTTTAGTCCAACATCATGATTACTTCGACTTAAATAAGCATAATAATAAATTAGCTACGAGACATTAATGTAAAAAGGCTGAACATAACTTACAATGATTAAAAATAGCGTAACGTTACACGGCGCCGACTACTTCGGTCCCGTTGCGTGGTCATAAGTCTTTATTATGACTTTTGACCAAAATATGTCGCATTTATTTTATAAGAAAAAGGATGTTTCAAGTTTACAAATGTAGTTCGAAAGACTAGTTACATTACAATGTTTAACGTACGAATGAAACCTATGCGACACAATTTAAAGTAGTCAAAAGACGCTCCATCTATGCATGTGTACTCGACAGCCAAGCAAGTATCAAAAAGAGTGCGGAAGCATGTATCAAGTAGCTTTCAAGGACCTGAGAAAACATATAGAAAACTGTCAACGAAAACGTTGGTGAAATCATAGGTGTTTTAGTAAACGTTGCATTTGAACCACAAGATTTAATATAATATGATTATCTAAATCATTTGCATTCTAAAGTTGTTATTTGTTTCGCGGGCACCCAATTATCAAACTTAACTGTTTTGCACCCTTCGCGTAGTGTTAGAACATACACTAGACCCAAAAATATATTTCATCCGCTAACGGTAGCGAACCGTCCGAATGAGGCTCGTTAAGCCCATGTGATCACATAATATAAGTTCACGTTTACACCCTGCAAGTGTAACTAATGATAATTGAATTGAGGCTTTTTGTTCAAACCCGTACGTGGAATGTTCGTTTTCGTACTTGTGTTCAAAGTGTAAAAGTATGATACGTATATGTTTCTCATCCCATAGTTTAAAGCATAAAAGTTGTTTGAAGGATGGGACTATGATCTCACCTTTGATTGCAAGAGTAAAGAAGTACTTCAACAAGTAATGTGCGCAAAGGACAACGCTAGTCTCGACCTAAAAAAATAGGTTGTATCAATAACGATAGTCACGAAGGGTCAAAGTTGCTCAATTAGTCCTATGGCTCAACACGACTCGATTATGAAGCATGTGAAGCAAATAGTCAAGTTTCATGCAAGATACATGTATAGAAACAAGTTAGAAAGATTGCATAATCAATTGGTTAAGTTTGACAAAAAGTCAAACTTTGGTCGGTCAAAGTCAACGAAAAAGTCAACATGTTCGGGTCGGGTCCCGAACAAATTTTCTATGCTAATTATTCATATATAAGCATGTTAGAACAAGTTGCATGTGAATTGGAGGTCTAGAACGGGCCAAACATTTTTCACATTTGGGACAAGGAGGTCAGAACCTGGCCCCCTTATATGTCGCGCCGCGACAGGAAAGGGCCGCGCCGCGGCAAAGGCCGGGTGCTGGTGCCTGGCCAGTCCCAAATGTTCAAGTCTCAATCCAAAACCTTTTTGTGCATAAAACACAAACCGCTAACACTTAGGACTCGCACCTTATATCGTTGGAAAGCTCTTTTGACGTAGAATGCAACTAAACACAATTCATCAATCAAAAACCTCATTTGTAACAACCTAGTTTTCAAACCAAGTGATCATTCAATGCACACATTAATGCTTCAAACTCACCAATGCACATTTAATGATTTAGGCATTCAATGCATACATATGACATGCCATTTTGTAGGTAATTGAGCATATAATACAACTAACAACTTACTAACAACAAATCATGGCAATCAATGCATCAAATAATCATTTCAAGTTCATTAAACCCTAGCTCAATTCCACCAAAAATCACTAAACAAGTTCTTAGAGTTTTCTCATGCAACCTATACATCAAAATGAAGATAGTAACACTAGGAACACATTTAATACATGCATTTATAACATTTAACAACATTTAATGATCTAAAACTCAAGATTAAACACACCCATTTTGCTAGTTCATGCAAGTTACTTCCAAACAACAAATCAAGCAATTCAAACACATAATCTTGTTAGACTAGAGACATAGACACTAATTAACAACCTTGTAACTCAAAAAATCTCAAGAACACAAAAATTAGTGATTTTAGAAAGTTACCCAAATGTAATGAGATTGGTATGGAATCGAAGAGGAGATCACGAGGAGTTCAAATATGTAATTTGTTTGGCTCGAAGCTTGATCGATTTAGTATGGATGATGATTTGCTTTTTGATGAATTTAAAGAAAATATGAAAGTAGAGAATGAAAAGAGAAAAGAAAATGAAAAATGGAGGTGGAAGATGGTTGACTAGTCAAGTGCTAGTCACCATTTTGGGGTTTTGGCAAAACAAGTCCCTCAAGTTGTAGTCAGGTGCGTTAAATTACCTGAACGAGATAATTTGAAACGCGTATTAACGGGAGATGTTATAAACATATAACGGGATTTAAATAGTTAAACGGAAAAAGGCGGGATGTTACATTACCTACTCCTTAAAAGAAATTTTGTCCCGAAATTTAAGTAGGCGTAGTAGTCGTTGTTTCTTCCTCGGAATCCTGCGTTTCCGGAATTGGGAATAAATGAGGGTATTTCTTTTGCATTTGATCTTGCCTTTCCCAAGTAAACTCGGGTCCTCTTTTGGCGTTCCAACGGACTTTAACAATCGGGATTCGGCTTTGTTTCAATGTCTTGACGGAGGTGTCCACAATTTCAACCGGTTCCTCCACAAAATGAAGCTTGTCATCAATAGTAAGTTCCTCGAGAGGGATGACGATATCGAGTTCGACAAGACACTTTTTCAAGTTTGATACATGGAAGGTAGGATGAACGGAGTTCAATTAAGGCGGAAGATCTAAATGATAAGCAACGTTTCCAATACGCTCCAAGATTTCGAAAGGACCAATATACCGCGGATTTAGCTTCCCGCGTTTTCCAAAACGGATTACACCTTTCCAAGGTGCAACTTTTAACATTACTCGGTCACCGACTTGAAATTCGAGGTCGTTGCGTCTTTTGTCGGTGTAGCACTTTTGACGACTCCGGGCCGTCCGGAGCCTATCTCGGATTTGTACGATCTTCTCGGTGGTTTCGTGAATGAGTTCGGGTCTGGTGATTTGCACGTCGCCTACCTCGGCCCAACAAAGAGGTGAACGAAATTTTCGGCCGTATAGCGCTTCAAAAGGTGCGGCTTTAATACTCGCGTGATAACTATTGTTGTAAGAGAACTCGGCGAGAGGTAAGTGCTTGTCCCAAGCTTTTCCAAAATCAACCACGCAAGCTCGTAACATGTCCTCCAAGGTTTGAATTGTACGTTCGCTTTGTCCATCGGTTTGAGGATGATATGCGGTGCTCATGTCTAAACGCGTTCCCAACGCTTCTTGCAAGGTACGCCAAAATCTAGAAACAAAACGGCCATCTCGGTCGGAGATAATCGATAAAGGTACACCGTGTCGGGCTACAATTTCTTTAATGTAAAGTTGCGCAAGTTTCTCCATTTTGTCGGTCTCCTTCATGGCAAGAAAGTGTGCGGATTTGGTGAGACGGTCAACAATAACCCAAATGGTATCATAACCGCCCGTCGTTTTTGGTAGTTTGGTGATAAAATCCATCGTTATCCTTTCCCACTTCCATTGAGGGATCTCGGGTTGTTGAAGTAGTCCGGACGGTCTTTGGTGTTCGGCTTTGACTTTGGAACATGTCAAACACTTGGAAACATAAGTAGCTACGTCCCTTTTGATGTTCGGCCACCAATATTGTTGTTTAAGGTCGTGGTACATCTTATTAGCACCGGGGTGGATCGAGTATCGTGACTTATGGGCTTCATATAAAATGAGACTTCGTAGGTTCCCATAACTAGGCACCCAAATCCTTCCGGCGAAATATCGGAGTCCGGTTTCCTTAGTTTCGAATCGAGAGACGTGAATGTTCAAGAGCTCGTGTGAAACATTTTCATCCTTGAGAGCCTCATCTTGGGCTACCCGAATTTGGCTATTAAGGTTGGTGTGGATGGTGATGTTTAAGGCTCGGACACGAAGAGGCACCGCTCTTTCTTTTCGACTTAAGGCATCGGCTACTATGTTTGCCTTCCCGGGATGGTAACGAAGTTCGCAATCGTAATCGTTTAAGGTTTCAATCCACCTTCGTTGTCTCATGTTTAGTTGTTTTTGATCGAAGATGTGTTGGAGACTTTTGTGATCGGTAAAGATAGTACTCTTGGTTCCATAAAGATAGTGTCTCCACATTTTAAGTGGAAAGACAACGGCTCCGAGTTCGAGATCATGTGTCGTGTAGTTTCGTTCATGAATTTTGAGTTGTCGAGAAGCATAAGAAATGACTTTCGGTCGTTGCATCAACACACACCCAAAACCATGTTTCGAGGCGTCGCAATACACAACAAAATCATCGTTGCCTTCGGGAAGTGACAAGATAGGAGCGGTGGTAAGCTTTGTCTTCAAGATTTGGAACGAGGATTCTTGCTCGGTCGCCCAAATGAATTTCTTTCCCTTGTGAGTTAATGCGGTTAGAGGACGTGCAACCAAAGAGAAGTTTTCGATGAATCTACGATAGTACCCGGCGAGACCCAAGAATTGACGAATGTGAGTCGGAGTAGTAGGAGTTTCCCATTTACTAATGGCTTCGATTTTTGATGGATCGACTTTAATACCTTGGTCACTTACAACATGACCAAGAAATTGAACTTCCTTCAACCAAAATTCACACTTGGAGAATTTGGCATAGAGTCTTTCTTGTCTTAAAAGTTCAAGCACAAGTCGGAGGTGTTCCTCGTGTTCTTCTTCGCTTTTTGAATAGACCAAAATATCATCGATGAACACGATAACGAATTTGTCAAGATACGGTTTGCACACGCGGTTCATAAGATCCATGAACACCACCGGTGCGTTAGTGAGACCAAATGGCATTACAAGAAATTCATAACTACCATAACGAGTTCGGAAAGCGGTTTTGGAGACATCTTCCCCCTTAACCCTTAATTGATGATAACCCGAGCGGAGATCGATTTTTGAATATACGCAAGACCCTTGTAATTGATCAAAGAGGTCATCGATGCGAGGAAGAGGATATCGGTTCTTAACCGTCAATTTGTTTAGTTCACGATAATCAATGCACATTCGTAGGGATCCGTCTTTCTTTTTAACAAACAAAATCGGAGCGCCCCAAGGTGAATGGCTAGGTTGGATAAAACCACGATCAAGTAGTTCTTGGATTTGACTTTGCAATTCTTGCATTTCGGATGGAGCGAGTCTATATGGTGCACGTGCTACGGGTGCGGCTCCCGGAATAAGATCGATTTGGAATTCAACCGGTCGATGGGGTGGAAGACCCGGCAATTCGTCGGGAAATACATCGAAAAAGTCACTAACAATAGGCACATCATCGATATGCTTCTCATCGGACTCGACTTTCTTAACGTGGGCAAGGATCGCAAAACAACCCTTACGGAGTAGTTTTCTAACTTTAAGGCACGAAACGAGGTTGAGTCTGGTGCAACTCTTATCGCCATAAACAATCAAAGGTTCACCATTCTCGATAGGAATTCGGATTGCGTTAAGATCACAAAGGATGTGAGATTTCGTTTTGACTAACCAATTCATACCGATTATTACATCAAAGCTTCCTAGTTCCATGGGTATCAAGTCAATTTCAAATTCCTTACCCAAAATGTTTAACGTACACCCCCGGTAATATGTGTCGGCACTTAATAGTTTCCCGTTAGCCACTTCAATGGTATAAGTGGTATCTAGTGGAAGTGGTGGAGTGCTAAAAGAATGAGTCAAAGTCTTGGATACAAAACTCTTATCGGCACCCGAATCGAATAAACAAGTAACATAAGTGTTGTTGAGGAGAAACGTACCCGTGACTAATTCATTGTCATCTAGGGCTTCCTCGGTGTTGATGTTGAAAGCTCGGCCGCGTGTGTTGGGGTTGGCTTTCTTCTTCGGACAGACATTTCTAAAATGACCCGTTTGGCCACATTCATAACAAATACCCGATTTTGGTGCATTGGGCACCTTTTGAGCGACGGGGGCGGCATTTCTACAATCGTTGGCCACATGACCACCCCTTTGGCACCGGTGGCAAAATAGATTGCTACATTCACCATAGTGGTGTTTGTTGTGATGACCCGGGAATTTCTGACCAAATTTAAACTTAATCTTTATATGTTTCCGATACGATAAGCAAAGTCTGATAGGTTGAGTCTCGAAATTTTTAAACTGTTTATATGGATTCAGTTAACCTTCGATCATTCTCGACGATTCACGAACAACTATTTGTAAATAGATAGTACATATTTAATATACATATATTAATTGAAATGTTATATAATCCAATTATTAGAATTTACTATGTAAAATAAAATAAAATATGATATAATAATAATTATTATTTAAAACATAACTATATATAAATAAAGTATAGTAGAAATAAATATTAAATGATTGTAATACTCGTTTGATGTTTCGATTGATATTAAACAAGTTAAAATCGAACGTATTTGATTTTAAATAAACGATGATCCGAAAATGAGTTTTTCAAATTATAAACTTATTAAAAATGTATTTAGAAACCATTTGTTGAATTTTAAGACTTTTTATATTTTTACTTGGGGTTGGGAGTGAATAATTAATTTAAATTTTATTTAATAATTAATGATCGAATTTTATACCATAAAGACTGAAATAATTAAAGATAATTAATCTTAAAATTTGAGATTTTTCTGAAGACTTTTATCCGCCTATAATTAACAACAGATACGAAATTCGGTCCGTGAAAGATGAAGGCTAATATATTCACACGTTTAAATTATTAATTATTATTATTATTATTATTATTATTCAATTACTGTGTTTGAAAATGATATGCAACTGATTTGATTGCATTTTGAGCTGTAAAATTTATATTAAGATGATTGATAAATTTAATTAAGATAAAGTAGTACTATATTTTGTCAATGTGTGTTTGTTCAAAATGTGTAACTATCCCACTATCACCTACATTGAATTTACTCAATTTCTGTTTCATACTCGACACATTACCACCTTTCTCTATAAAATATAATATATATACCCCATGAGCATCCACCTCTATTTGTATTTATATTCATCTCATTTACACAACGAAGATAATTAACTCTACACTATCAACTCCATTAGAACTCAAATAAAAAGTCATGTTTCTGTTCGAGAATCATTTCAATACCAAAACCATTATACTTTTCTTTATTCTTATGACTTCAATTAAACCACCACCTCTACACCACTTCAACCACCGTTGGTTGTCACCACATACATCACCACGGTTCCACCTTCACAATCTTCGAGAACCACCACCATAACCCATCCGACACCCTCACCACCGGTCACCAATCATCACCATTTAACCACCACCGCCACCCTACAACACAACCATCATGAACCATCCAAATTATTACTGTTCAGATTATGATCATCAACACTAAAACTGCCACGTTGCTATTATGTTTCTGTCCCACTAAATTACTGCACCAGGTCAGCTACTGCTGCTATGTAGTTCGTGAACCCTCTTGTTGATTCTATTTTTCACTAAAACTTTCGCCTTCAGTCACCCTAACCAACAAACGTCTATTATTTATTTTGTTTCTTTTCTTTCTCTTCACTGTTAACGCAACACTACTACTGTCATGAGAGATTTTTGCTGCGGCTTAAACTATTAAATTTTCTGTTCAGACCATAACCCCACCCATTACCACCCTAACTGCTATATTATTACTAATTCGAGAATACGACTATTATTTATATTTTATGTAATTATTGAAGACAGCTACTCATGGAATCCAGCTGTTATTATTCAACCGAATGCTCTTTTTAATTATGTTGGTACGCATAAACTAGGAAGTTTGGCCAATTTGTCAAAAGGCATAATAAGTATCCAATGCTTGATTGAGAGCTTTTATGTATAATAAAATAGTTAGGAACAATTTAACTTTTCACTAAACCAACTCTCTCATGATGACGCATAAAAAAACACGTTATGCCATTAACATCATGTTGAATCAATGGTCCCACTAAGCCATAAAAATACTACTCGATGATGTATGATTAAGAGAAGACGATAAGATGATTTTATGATTAGGAGGTGATGAGGGACTGTTACGACATGATCACGATGATTATTACGGTTGGTGATAATGAAAGGAAGAAGATGATGACGTGTTGTTGTTGTTTTATTCCGGACGAACCCACACCTAAGTCCATCGCTCAAAGTTAAAACATGATGTGGGCAGTGAACTTTAATTTGACATTGGGCCGAATTATATCATTGGGCTTACGAATCAAAATTTCCTTGCTGGGCCAAAAATTATAAAGGAGGAGATACATAAACGATTACGGGTTATATACAATTAACAGTCGATTTGAATGAGAAAAAGTTAGGATAGTGTAATGGTTTAAGTATGTTCATGGTATTGGGAGGTCGCGTGTTCAAGCCCGGGCAATGGCAGTTTTTTATATTTTTGGAGCTTTTCTCTCTTAAGGTAGTATTTACCATTATTATTAATATCATTCTTATCATTGTTATAAGTATTATTATTATTATTATTATTATTATGATTATTATCTATGTTATTATTATAATTATTATTATCATTATTAGTAAAAAAAATAATAATAAATAATAATATTAAGTACCTATTTCGAATATTGAAAATAAATATATATATTAATACATGAGAATACCTCTAAACATCAGAACTTGAAATTTAAAATAAATGAGTTAACCTACATTTTAAATCTGATATATGGATACATAAAAATATATATAATTTTTAAATATTAAAAATATACAAATAAATATAGTTAATAGATTATTAAAAATAGATGTATATTAATAGTATACATATATAAACTTATTCGATTTCGATTATATATATTAATATATATACAAATGATATAGGTTCGTGAATCCGAGGCCAATCCTGCATTGTTCAGTTGTTCAATATAGTCATATGTATTTTTACTACAAAATACATTAGGTGAGTTTCATTGATCCCCTTTTACTCTTTACATTTTTGGGACTGAGAATACATGCAAATGCTTTATTAACTGTTTTACAATAATTATATGCGTGAGTTTCATTATTTCCTTTCTAAATACTTTCGCAATATATATATTTTTGGGACTGAGAATACATGCGCTATTTTTATAACTGTTTTACGAAATAGACACAAGTAATTGAAACTACATTGTATGGTTGAATGATCGAAATCGAATATGCCCCTTTTTATTAAGTCTGGTAATCTAAGAATTAGGGAACAGACACCCTAATTGACGCGAACTCTAAAGATAGATCTATCGGGCCCAACAAGCCCCATTCAAAGTACCGGATGCTTTAGTACTTCGAAATTTATATCATGTCCGAAGGAGGATCCCGGAATGATGGGGATATTCTTATATACAAATTGTGAATGTCGGTTACCAGGTGTTCAATCCATATGAATGATATTTTTGTCTCTATGCATGGGACGTTTATTTATGAGAATTGGGAATATGAAATCTTGTGGTCTATTAAAATTATGAAATGATCATTTATGTTAAACTAATGAACTCACCAACCTTTTGGTTGACACTTGAAAGCATGTTTATTATCAGGTATGAAAGAAGTCTTCCGCTGTGCAATTTGCTCATTTTAAAGATATTAATTGGAGTCATTCATGATATATTTCAAAAGACGTTGCATTCGAGTCATCGAGTTCATCAAGATTATTATTAAGTCAATTATAGTTAGATATATTATAAAATGGTATGCACGCCGTCAACTTTCGATGTAATGAAAGATTGTCTTTTCAAAAACGAATGCAATGTTTGTAAAATGTATCATATAGAGGTCAAGTACCTCGCAATCTAATCAACTGTTGTGAATCGTTTATAATCAATATGGACTTCGTTCGGATGGATTAGGACGGGTCCTTTCAGTTGGTATCAGAGCGGTGGTCTTAGCAAACCATGTCTGCATTAGTGTGTCTAACTGATAAGTTGTTAGGATGCATTAGTGAGTCTGGACTTCGACCGTGTCTGCATGTCAAAAGTTTTGCTTATCATTTTGTGTCAAAAATTACCTGCTTATCATTCTTAGAGAATCACTTGCTTATCATTCTTAGTCTAGACACGTTTTACTGCATTGACTGCATGAATAGTGTATAGACAAAATTCATATCTTAGCGTATCTGCTACTTCATATCTTAGCGTATCTGTTACTGTAACTTTGTCTGACAACTCCCGTAGATTCCTCCGTAACTTATGGGATTTTAGTATTATATATGCATATGTAAATTATGTATTACAGGGTACTAATCTACATACTATAATCTATTTCTTATCGAAAATCCTTCATCTGATCGTACGAGATGAATCCTGCAACCAGTTCGAGTCCCTCAGATTCCGATAGCTATTCCGATAGTTATTCCGACAGCTATTCCGACATAGATGTTCACCTAAGCTCCGAAAACAGTGTCATCGGCATGAATCAACCAATCAGCCATTATCAATTCATCTGATGGGTTCGTAGTCGACTTAATTAATGGAAACGCGCAGAAGGCAATCCCTTCCACCAACCGAATTTACCTCTTGACAATGAACCTGAAGCGAACCTGTTCGAGACACCATTTTCAGTCTCATTTCCAGGGTAACTCGATAAGATTATATTCTATCCGTAGTTCTGAACCTTATTCATCCGATCGTTCCAACCGACAATCATCCTGAAGTAATAAGTCAACGAACTTCGCGCTCGAATAATCAATTCAAAGATTATGGTGCAAAATATACCAGCTTCAGCAACATCACCGGCACCAACAGTACCATCAATAACAGCACCAGTACCATCAACAATCCATGCTTCAATATCATCATCTGTACTTTGAGTATGATCTTCGTTCTACGTATCGTTCTACCTCATTTATCTTCGTTCAACATGACGAATATGTAATCTCTAAAGTTTTAGAGATTATTTATTCTAGTTCCAACCGAAAAGCAAATGAGTTTAATATCATATTAACTCATTAAATCCATGAATACATCTGAAGAAAATATATATGTATATATGTTTTCATAAAGATTGTAATTAAAAATTCTTTTGTACAAACTGTTAATGATGAAAATATTTTAACGGGTAGGTAATACCCGAAGAATATTTAAGATTTCACATTTATAAGTTACAATGTACACTCTTCGAACCTGATTCAACGGTCATTTACTATCCTACTTACATCCACAGATATACGTATCCGTTCACCACAAAATAACCATATTCATCCAATTTCATATTTGGATTTTGATTTATCAGAATCCAACAAGTGGCATAATGAAAAAATAATGGACACAATAAAAATTGATTAGAAACAGACTAATTGACAATATGAAATTTTGTTAAGAAACCACGCTAACAAAATCCTAGCTAACTGTTCCTAGCTAACTGTTAATTCCATATTACATTTTATTTATCGCAATTTATTTTATCGCAATTTATTTTATCGCAATTTTATTTATCGTTATTTAATTTCTGTTATTTACTTTACGCATTTTATTTATCGTCATTTAATTTCTGTATTTATTTTACGCACTTTAAATATCGGGACACGTATACAAAGTTTTGACATATCATATCGACACATCTATATATATTATTTGGAATCACCATAGACACTCTATATGCAGTAATGATCGAGTTCTCTATACAGGGTTGAGATTGATTCTATAATAATATATATAGTTTGAGTTGTGATCGAGTCTGAGACGTATACGGGTCACGACACGTATTAATTAATTCGAATATTATATATTAAACTATATATGAATTATTGGACTGTTACTGTGGACTATCGACTGTGGACTAATAACATTGGACAATTAAAATAAATTAAAATATTGATTATAATATATGAAACTAAACAATTCTTCAAGTTGCCACTTGACTTCATCTTAAACTTCATTTGTATCTTGATTACAATCTGCGTTCAAACCTTTCATAATTCTTGAAGACACCTCAAACGTTAGGATGAATCAACCGCACTTCATTAACGGAAGGAAAGATTTATGCATATAGTTATGCACCTGAGAAACTTTCGGCAACTGAGTAAAAGTTTAACACGTAGCCACGTCAGATCCTTTGACATTTATTAGCAAAAATAACTTTGCGATCTTTTTTTTAAAGTAGCCAATTTTGTCACAGCTCCAGCAAGTCAACTTCGATTTTTCATTCGAAGTAGCCTTACTATAATCCTGATATATACAAATACCCTTTTGATACCGGAGAATTCTTTTATATTCCACTATATTACCAGTAGACGTACCAGCAACCTCGTTGCTCCTTGGCTCAAATCTCTCTGAAAAATCATTATATTTATATTTATTCATTGAAACCCTATCATATACTCATCCGCATCTTGTAACGAGAACTGCCATAACAATTACCGGGAATCAGCAATCAGTACTTTGAAAACTCACAGCATATCTACATCAACAGTTATATGTATGACATTTATCTCTTAGAATTATGATCTCTCATTCTGAAATTCTGAAAAGCACTCAGTCACAAATCAATACTTTGAATGTTGAAAAAGCTGAATGAAGCAGCAGAAACCATAGACAACCGTAAACGACTTTAATCGTCGGAAGTTTGATGATAAATAATAATATGTTGGAAAAGCTCAGAAACGTTGGAACTGGAAAACGGATAGAGTTAACCACGAAGGAGACCAAGGACAAATACAAGGACCATACCCTATATTCAAAGAATCCAGATAATTCTGGATCCGTTGAAATCTTTAGAGAATATCTTGCTCCGAAAGTCATGTTAAAATCTTGCAGAAAATCTTTCTCCATCAACCATCGAACTTAGAAATTCCAAAATATCATCATCAATATCTTCGATATTTCTGAGGATATTTTCATAAATATTCTCGTTCAAAATTATATACCTCTTCGTGCTTCTTGTGTATCATTATATTGGAAACATTCAATAGAAAATTTAGTACCGAAAAGCGGATTATGCGAAACTATGAAGGAAACCGTGGACAAATCACAAAGAATAAGTTTGACTTTAAAGAATCCAAATGATTCAATGCCTGCTGAAATCTTTAGCGAATACCTTGCTTCTGGCTCCAAACTCTTGCGGACAAATTTGCTTCACCATCCTTCAATATTATAAATTCCAAGATATCATCGTATCTTTCATTATAAATATCCTCCATATTTCTGAAGACATTTTTATAACTATTCTTATCTGAAATCATTAATCTCTTCGTACTATCAGTGTTACATCATATAGAAACTGTTAGTTTCTATATTATGTAAACTTTCGAGCTTAAAATATGAATGTTATTGATGTAATGTTGGGAACTGATGCATGAGTTAGTATAATATAATGACACTTGATCAACGTGATTATATTACAGTAAGTCATGCTGAGTTTCTTATGGGACGTGATGATTCACAGACCATAACGTCATCACGTGCCATGTTACATAACTCTTTCATTCTGCTTAACTTCTGAACATATCAAGAAAGTATATTCTTGATAGTTCTATTCTCGGTGAATCTGGTAATTTGACAAAACAAACCGTGCCATTACGATTTCCTTCTTAGAACATTAACAATGTTCATTCCGAAGTTTATATCTGCGAATTCTGAACCATTACAAGCGGTGTTTAATCGCAAGAAGAAGAAACGAAGGGACAAAGCTCCAAAATATAAGAGAAAATATAAAGCTCGATAACAACACGGAGGTTACAAACCGTGGATATAAATACGAATAACAATATAAAGACATGATATAATTAAGAATAGTATTACCCCAAGGTAATAGTAGAAGTAAACAGATTCTTCTGGTGGAAGATTGAAAAGAAGGATGACGGAAATAATAATTAGGAAAATATTAGGGATTAGAACTGGACTAAGCATTTTCACAATCTTTTGGATGTATGAACTAAGAAAGAAAGTATAGGAATGGTGAGAATAATGGAACGGAAGAGCTCAATTTATAATGGAAATATCAGACAGAGTAATCAAGGTAGATCACCATATTTAATTATAGAGATCTTAATTTCCTTACTCGCCGAAGAATCAAATCTTTTAGATTTCGAAGATTTTCTTTAAATCCCTTGAATTCCGGAATTCAAACAAGACAACGTCAAAAGTTAAGACGCACCTTATTTTCTAAATTCAACCCTGTTTACGTCAAAAGTTAAGGAAAATCTTATTTTCTTCAATTCACTCTTTTGCGATAGCTTCACTCGTATTCTTAGAATAATCGAATTATTTTATCATTATTATTCAATAATGATAAAATTTTAATTATCAACTCATATTGGTCATAAAAACATTTTTATTGTAAGCCATGACCACCTCACTCAAATTTCGGGACGAAATTTCTTTAACGGGTAGGTACTGTGATGACCCGGGAATTTCTGACCAAATTTAAACTTAATCTTTATATGTTTCCGATACGATAAGCAAAGTCTGATAGGTTGAGTCTCGAAATTTTTAAACTGTTTATATGGATTCAGTTAACCTTCGATCATTCTCGACGATTCACGAACAACTATTTGTAAATAGATAGTACATATTTAATATACATATATTAATTGAAATGTTATATAATCCAATTATTAGAATTTACTATGTAAAATAAAATAAAATATGATATAATAATAATTATTATTTAAAACATAACTATATATAAATAAA
The DNA here is from genome assembly GCF_046630445.1 of Rutidosis leptorrhynchoides. Taxonomy (NCBI): domain Eukaryota; kingdom Viridiplantae; phylum Streptophyta; class Magnoliopsida; order Asterales; family Asteraceae; genus Rutidosis; species Rutidosis leptorrhynchoides. Next base: position 40,371,004 of record NC_092343.1, read on the forward strand.
GTATAGTAGAAATAAATATTAAATGATTGTAATACTCGTTTGATGTTTCGATTGATATTAAACAAGTTAAAATCGAACGTATGTGATTTTAAATAAACGATGATCCGAAAATGAGTTTTTCAAATTATAAACTTATTAAAAATGTATTTAGAAACCATTTGTTGAATTTTAAGACTTTTTATATTTTTACTTGGGGTTGGGAGTGAATAATTAATTTAAATTTTATTTAATAATTAATGATCGAATTTTATACCATAAAGACTGAAATAATTAAAGATAATTAATCTTAAAATTTGAGATTTTTCTGAAGACTTTTATCCGCCTATAATTAACAACAGATACGAAATTCGGTTCGTGAAAGATGAAGGCTAATATATTCACACGTTTAAATTATTAATTATTATTATTATTATTATTATTATTATTATTCAATTACTGTGTTTGAAAATGATATGCAACTGATTTGATTGCATTTTGAGCTGTAAAATTTATATTAAGATGATTGATAAATTTAATTAAGATAAAGTAGTACTATATTTTGTCAATGTGTGTTTGTTCAAAATGTGTAACTATCCCACTATCACCTACATTGAATTTACTCAATTTCTGTTTCATACTCGACACATTACCACCTTTCTCTATAAAATATAATATATATACCCCATGAGCATCCACCTCTATTTGTATTTATATTCATCTCATTTACACAACGAAGATAATTAACTCTACACTATCAACTCCATTAGAACTCAAATAAAAAGTCATGTTTCTGTTCGAGAATCATTTCAATACCAAAACCATTATACTTTTCTTTATTCTTATGACTTCAATTAAACCACCACCTCTACACCACTTCAACCACCGTTGGTTGTCACCACATACATCACCACGGTTCCACCTTCACAATCTTCGAGAACCACCACCATAACCCATCCGACACCCTCACCACCGGTCACCAATCATCACCATTTAACCACCACCGCCACCCTACAACACAACCATCATGAACCGTCCAAATTATTACTGTTCAGATTATGATCATCAACACTTAAACTGCCACGTTGCTATTATGTTTCTGTCCCACTAAATTACTGCACCAGGTCAGGTACTGCTGCTATGTAGTTCGTGAACCCTCTTGTTGATTCTATTTTTCACTAAAACTTTCACCTTCAGTCACCCTAACCAACAAACGGCTATTATTTATTTTGTTTCTTTTCTTTCTCTTCACTGTTAACGCAACACTACTACTGTCATGAGAGATTTTTGCTGCGGCTTAAACTATTAAATTTTCTGTTCAGACCATAACCCCACCCATTACCACCCTAACTGCTATATTATTACTAATTCGAGAATACGACTATTATTTATATTTTATGTAATTATTGAAGACAGCTACTCATGGAATCCAATTGTTATTATTCAACCGAATGCTCTTTTTAATTATGTTGGTACGCATAAACTAGGAAGTTTGGCCAATTTGTCAAAAGGCATAATAAGTATCCAATGCTTGATTGAGAGCTTTTATGTATAATAAAATAGGTAGGAACAATTTAACTTTTCACTAAACCAACTCTCTCATGATGACGCATAAAAAAACACGTTATGCCATTAACATCATGTTGAATCAATGGTCCCACTAAGCCATAAAAATACTACTCGATGATGTATGATTAAGAGAAGACGATAAGATGATTTTATGATTAGGAGGTGATGAGGGACTGTTACGACATGATCACGATGATTATTACGGTTGGTGATAATGAAAGGAAGAAGATGATGACGTGTTGTTGTTGTTTTATTCCGGACGAACCCACACCTAAGTCCATCGCTCAAAGTTAAAACATGATGTGGGCAGTGAACTTTAATTTGACATTGGGCCGAATTATATCATTGGGCTTACGAATCAAAATTTCCTTGCTGGGCCGAAAATTATAAAGGAGGAGATACATAAACGATTACGGGTTATATACAATTAACAGTCGATTTGAATGAGAAAAAGTTAGGATAGTGTAATGGTTTAAGTATGTTCGTAGTATTGGGAGGTCGCGTGTTCAAGCCCGGGCAATGGCAGTTTTTTATATTTTTGGAGCTTTTCTCTCTTAAGGTAGTATTTACCATTATTATTAATATCATTCTTATCATTGTTATAAGTATTATTATTATTATTATTATTATGATTATTATCTATGTTATTATTATAATTATTATTATCATTATTAGTAAAAAAAATAATAATAAATAATAATATTAAGTACCTATTTCGAATATTGAAAATAAATATATATATTAATACATGAGAATACCTCTAAACATCAGAACTTGAAATTTAAAATAAATGAGTTAACCTACATTTTAAATCTGATATATGGATACATAAAAATATATATAATTTTTAAATATTAAAAATATACAAATAAATATAGTTAATAGATTATTAAAAATAGATGTATATTAATAGTATACATATATAAACTTATTCGATTTCGATTATATATATTAATATATATACAAATGATATAGGTTCGTGAATCCGAGGCCAATCCTGCATTGTTCAGTTGTTCAATATAGTCATATGTATTTTTACTACAAAATACATTAGGTGAGTTTCATTGATCCCCTTTTACTCTTTACATTTTTGGGACTGAGAATACATGCAAATGCTTTATTAACTGTTTTACAATAATTATATGCGTGAGTTTCATTATTTCCTTTCTAAATGCTTTCGCAATATATATATTTTTGGGACTGAGAATACATGCGCTATTTTTATAACTGTTTTACGAAATAGACACAAGTAATTGAAACTACATTGTATGGTTGAATGATCGAAATCGAATATTCCCCTTTTTATTAAGTCTGGTAATCTAAGAATTAGGGAACAGACACCCTAATTGACGCGAACTCTAACGAATGCAATGTTTGTAAAATGTATCATATAGAGGTCAAGTACCTCGCAATGTAATCAACTGTTGTGAATCGTTTATAATCGATATGGACTTCGTTCGGATGGATTAGGACGGGTCCTTTCATTTGTGGCATTTGTTGCAAAAGGGTTTATTTCCGCCATAACTTTTCTTGGCGTCGGAGGTGAAAGGCTTTTTGGTGAAGTTGTTGTTGTAGTTGTTGCTTGATTGAGGGGCTTCCCATTTTCTTTTGTTGTTACCCAACTTGTCCTCGGCTTTAGGCGCCGGTACTACGATTTCGTCAACCGTTTCGATCAATTGGCGGGCCATGTTCAAAGCTTGTTGTAGGTTAGCGGGTTTGGATGACATCACCCCTTGTTTGATACTCTTTGGAAGACCATACATATAAAGTTCGACCCTTTGAGATTCGGGGTTCACGAGGTTTGGGCACATCAAGGATAGTTCGGCGAATCATTGATTATAGGCATTGAGATCGTTTCCGACCGCCTCCAAGGTTCTTAGCTCTTGTTCGAGCTTTCGGGTTTCTTCACGAGGGAAATATTCGATGACCATCTTTTCCCTTAAATCGGCCCAAGAGAGGGCGTGAGCTTCATCGGTACCCACCGATTGTACATAAGTATTCCACCATGTAAGAGCGACACTGGCAAAAGTGTGAGTGGAGTATTTGACCTTGTCTTGGTCCCGACAACCACTTATGCTAAAGACGGCTTCCGTTTGCTCAAACCATCGGGTGAGCACAACCGGTCCCCCGGTTCCATCAAAAGTGTGAGGTTTGCACCCCATGAAGGCTTTATAGGAGCATCCCTCATTTGAGTTACCGGCTCCATTGTTGTTGTTGTTGTTGTTGTTGTTGTTGTTTTGGTTGTTGTTATTATTATTGTTATTGTTGTTGGATGAGTGACCGACCATGGCCGCATCTACGGCGATGGCTATCATGCGTTGTAGAGCTTGTTCGGGTGTTTCGCGGCGTGGTGCACGACGAGGAGGCATTGTTCCTTCAAAACAAAAGAATACCGTTGGTTAGTATTCTAAATAATACTAACCGTGATATGGAATAAAGATAGAGAGAAAATTTTCCTTGACTCGCCTTAAATTCTTTATGTCATAATGTCGGAACGTTCATATGAGTCACCGTAATATAATCCCGGAAATTATATTACCCTGATTCATATGTGCATTCGACATTATTTCATATAGTCAAGGTGGCGTGTCAATCAAATTAAACAACGTGAGATTTAGATGAAATAAGAGTAGATATGAGTAGAAGAATTCGAGTATAAATGCACAAATAGTCAAGTAATTCCTACTTCAAGTCTATATGCCGGTTGTAGTCTAGACTCACCAATGTACCCTATGACTCGGGGTTGACACCAATGAACTCTAAATCCCTACAACCAAGGCTCTGATACCATCTGTAGCGACCCGACCAAATCATGTTTGACGGCGCCGACTACTTCGGTCCCGTTGCGTGGTCATAAGTCTTTATTATGACTTTTGACCAAAATATGTCGCATTTATTTTATAAGAAAAAGGATGTTTCAAGTTTACAAATGTAGTTCGAAAGACTAGTTACATTACAATGTTTAACGTACGAATGAAACCTATGCGACACAATTTAAAGTAGTCAAAAGACGCTCCATCTATGCATGTGTACTCGACATCCAAGCAAGTATCAAAAAGAGTGCGGAAGCATGTATCAAGTATCTTTCAAGGACCTGAGAAAACATATAGAAAACTGTCAACGAAAACGTGGGTGAAATCATAGGTGTTTTAGTAAACGTTGCATTTGAACCACAAGATTTAATATAATATGATTATCTAAATCATTTGCATTCCAAAGTTGTTATTTGTTTCGCGGGCACCCAATTATCAAACTTAACTGTTTTGCACCCTTCGCGTAGTGTTAGAACATACACTAGACCCGAAAATATATTTCATCCGCTAACGGTAGCGAACCGTCCGAATGAGGCTCGTCAAGCCCATGTGATCACATAATATAAGTTCACGTTTACACCCTGCAAGTGTAACTAATGATAATTGAATTGAGGCTTTTTGTTCAAACCCGTACGTGGAATGTTCGTTTTCGTACTTGTGTTCAAAGTGTAAAAGTATGATACGTAAATGTTTCTCATCCCATAGTTTAAAGCATAAAAGTTGTTTGAAGGATGGGACTATGATCTCACCTTTGATTGCAAGAGTAAATAAGTACTTCAACAAGTAATGTGCGCAAAGGACAACGCTAGTCTCGACCTAAACAAATAGGTTGTATCAATAACGATAGTCAGGAAGGGTCAAAGTTGTTCAATTAGTCCTATGGCTCAACACGACTCGATTATGAAGCATGTGAAGCAAATAGTCAAGTTTCATGCAAGATACATGTATAGAAACAAGTTAGAAAGATTGCATAATCAATTGGTTAAGTTTGACAAAAAGTCAAACGTTGGTCGGTCAAAGTCAACGAAAAAGTCAACATGTTCGGGTCGGGTCCCGAACAAATTTTCTATGCTAATTATTCATATATAAGCATGTTAGAACAAGTTGCATGTGAATTGGAGGTCTAGAACGGGCCAAACATTTTTCACATTTGGGACAAGGAGGTCAGAACCTGGCCCCCTTATATGTCGCGCCGCGACAGGAAAGGGCCGCGCCGCGGCAAAGGCCGGGTGCTGGTGCCTGGCCAGTCCCAAATGTTCAAGTCTCAATCCAAAACCTTTTTGTGCATAAAACACAAACCGCTAACACTTAGGACTCGCACCTTATATCGTTGGAAAGCTCTTTTGACGTAGAATGCAACTAAACACAATTCATCAATCAAAAACCTCATTTGTAACAACCGAGTTTTTAAACCAAGTGATCATTCAATGCACACATTAATGCTTCAAACTCACCAATGCACATTTAATGATTTAGGCATTCAATGCATACATATGACATGCCATTTTGTAGGTAATTGAGCATACAATACAACTAACAACTTACTAACAACAAATCATGGCAATCAATGCATCAAATAATCATTTCAAGTTCATTAAACCCTAGCTCAATTCCACCAAAAATCACTAAACAAGTTCTTAGAGTTTTCTCATGCAACCTATACATCAAAATGAAGCTAGTAACACTAGGAACACATTTAATACATGCATTTATAACATTTAACAATATTTAATCATCTAAAACTCAAGATTAAACACACCCATTTTGCTAGTTCATGCAAGTTACTTCCAAACAACAAATCAAGCAATTCAAATACATAATCTTGTTAGACTAGAGCCATAGACACTAATTAACAACCTTGTAACTCAAAAAATCTCAAGAACACAAAAATTAGTGATTTTAGAAAGTTACCCAAATGCAATGAGATTGGTATGGAATCGAAGAGGAGATCACGAGGAGTTCAAATATGTAATTTGTTTGGCTCGAAGCTTGATCGATTTAGTATGGATGATGATTTGCTTTTTGATGAATTTAAAGAAAATATGAAAGTAGAGAATGAAAAGAGAAAAAAAAATGAAAAATGGAGGTGGAAGATGGTTGACTAGTCAAGTGCTAGTCACCATTTTGGGGTTTTGGCAAAACAAGTCCCTCAAGTTGTAGTCGGGTGCGTTAAATTACCTGAACGAGATAATTTGAAACGCGTATTAACGGGAGATGTTATAAACATATAACGGGATTTAAATAGTTAAACGGAAAAGTAAACGGAAAAAGGCGGGATGTTACAAAAAGTACTAGCTTTTGCTGAACTTAATGCCAGTCTTTGAAAATGCGCTGTTTTACCCTGTTTTGTACATAAGATAAACTACAAAAACATATATACATATTTTTGAAGTTGGGTTTTCACACCACATTCAAAAATTATTAAAATCTAATAAAGTTAGAAAATTATAAAAGCTATTATAATAATAAAATAAGAAATAAGAAATAAGAAAATTAAGAATTAGTAACATTACAATAAAATAAATAAAAATATAAAATAAGAAAATTACGGATAAGGAGAATGGTTCCAGTATGGGTCCCAAGCGATCCATAGATGCTGTAAAATGCTTGGGCTGGGTCATATGTAGGATATGGTGGTCGGCTCTCTATAGTCCAAGGAGCAAATTCGGGCCTAACGGTAGGAATGTAGTCTCTACCTACGTGTATACAATGACTTATGATTTGGCTTTGATGATACTGCCAATCTTGAAATGCTTTTTGTCTAGCCATTACATACTCGTGTCGAGCCATAAAAATTTGCATTTTCGTCATTAGATTACCCCCTTCCGGTTGACCTTGCTGTTGATCTCTCTCAACCTGTGGATGCCTGCCATCATAACGTGCTGCTGCGTTGTTTCGTTTCTTTAAGACCTTAGCACCATGATAAACACGCAAATCTATTCTATCGCGGGGTTCTGGTTCTGCCATTAATAATCCCCCCCGACTTCTATCCACACCGAGATATTCAGCAATTAAAGTAATAAATATACCACCTCCTATTATGCTACCATGCCTCATACCTGAAATGTCCCGTTCTTATTGATTAAAAACGTTCCATATTAATTGATTTCGTTGCGAGGTTTTGACCTCTATATGAGACGTTTTTCAAAGACTGCATTCATTTTAAAACAAACCATAACCTTTATTTCATCAATAAAGGTTTAAAAAGCTTTACGTAGATTATCAAATAATGATAATCTAAAATATCCTGTTTAAACACGACCATTACATAATGGTTTACAATACAAATATGTTACAACAATATAAGTTTCTTGAATGCAGTTTTTACACAATATCATACAAGCATGGACTCCAAATCTCGTCCTTATTTAAGTATGCGATAGCGGAAGCTCTTAATAATCACCTGAGAATAAACATGCTTAAAACATCAACAAAAATGTTGGTGAGTTATAGGTTTAACCTATATATATCAAATCATAATAATAGACCACAAGATTTCATATTTCAATACACATCCCATACATAGAGATAAAAATCATTCATATGGTGAACACCTGGTAACCGACATTAACAAGATGCATATATAAGAATATCCCCATCATTCTGGGACACCCTTCGGATATGATATAAATTTCGAAGTACTAAAGCATCCGATACTTTGGATGGGGTTTGTTAGGCCCAATAGATCTATCTTTAGGATTCGCGTCAATTAGGGTGTCTGTTCCCTAATTCTTAGATTACCAGACTTAATAAAAAGGGGCATATTCGATTTCGATAATTCAACCATAGAATGTAGTTTCACGTACTTGTGTCTATTTTGTAAATCATTTATAAAACCTGCATGTATTCTCATCCCAAAAATATTAGATTTTAAAAGTGGGACTATAACTCACTTTCACAGATTTTTACTTCGTCGGGAAGTAAGACTTGGCCACTGGTTGATTCACGAACCTATAACAATATATACATATATATCAAAGTATGTTCAAAATATATTTACAACACTTTTAATATATTTTGATGTTTTAAGTTTATTAAGTCAGCTGTCCTCGTTAGTAACCTACAACTAGTTGTCCACAGTTAGATGTACAGAAATAAATCGATAAATATTATCTTGAATCAATCCACGACCCAGTGTATACGTATCTCAGTATTGATCACAACTCAAACTATATATATTTTGGAATCAACCTCAACCCTGTATAGCTAACTCCAACATTCACATATAGAGTGTCTATGGTTGTTCCGAAATATATATAGATGTGTCGACATGATAGGTCGAAACATTGTATACGTGTCTATGGTATCTCAAGATTACATAATATACAATACAAGTTGATTAAGTTATGGTTGGAATAGATTTGTTACCAATTTTCACGTAGCTAAAATAAGAAAAATTATCCAATCTTGTTTTACCCATAACTTCTTCATTTTAAATCCGTTTTGAGTGAATAAAATTGCTATGGTTTCATATTGAACTATATTTTATGAATATAAATAGAAATAGTATAGGTTTATAGTCGGAAAAATAAGTTACAAGTCATTTTTGTAAAGGTAGTCATTTCAGTCAAAAGAACGACGTCTAGATGACCATTTTAGAAAACATACTTCCACTTTGAGTTTAACCATAATTTTTGGATATAGTTTCATGTTTATAATAAAAATCATTTTCTCAGAATAACAACTTTTAAATCAAAGTTTATCATAGTTTTTAATTAACTAACCCAAAACAGTCCGCGGTGTTACTACGACGGCGTAAATCCGGTTTTCCGGTGTTTTTCGTGTTTCCAGGTTTTAAATCATTAAGTTAGCATATCATATAGATATAGAACATGTGTTTAGTTGATTTTAAAAGTCAAATTAGAAGGGTTAACTTTTGTTTGCGAACAAGTTTAGAATTAACTAAACTATGTTCTAGTGATTACAAGTTTAAAACTTCGAATAAGATAGCTTTATATGTATGAATCGAATGATGTTATGAACATCATTACTACCTTAAGTTCCTTGGATAAACCTACTGGAAAAGAGAAAAATGGATCTAGCTTCAACGGATTCTTGGATGGCTCGAAGTTCTTGAAGCAGAATCATGACACGAAAACAAGTTCAAGTAAGATCATCACTTGAAATAAGATTGTTATAGTTATAGAAATTGAACCAAAGTTTGAATATGATTATTACCTTGTATTAGAATGATAACCTACTGTAAGAAATAAAGATTTCTTGAGGTTGGATGATCACCTTACAAGATTGGAAGTGAGCTAGCAAACTTGAAAGTATTCTTGATTTTATGTAACTAGAACTTGTAGAATATATGAAGAACATTTAGAACTTGAAGATAGAACTTGAGAGAGATCAATTAGATGAAGAAAATTGAAGAATGAAAGTGTTTGTAGGTATTTTTGGTCGTTGGTGTATGGATTAGATATAAAGGATATGTAATTTTGTTTTCATGTAAATAAGTCATGAATGATTACTCATATTTTTGTAATTTTATGAGATATTTCATGCTAGTTGCCAAATGATGGTTCCCACATGTGTTAGGTGACTCACATGGGCTGCTAAGAGCTGATCATTGGAGTGTATATACCAATAGTACATACATCTAAAAGCTGTGTATTGTACGAGTACGAATACGGGTGCATACGAGTAGAATTGTTGATGAAACTGAACGAGGATGTGATTGTAAGCATTTTTGTTAAGTAGAAGTATTTTGATAAGTGTATTGAAGTCTTTAAAAAGTGTATAAATACATATTAAAATACTACATGTATATACATTTTAACTGAGTCGTTAAGTCATCGTTAGTCGTTACATGTAAGTGTTGTTTTGAAACCTTTAGGTTAACGATCTTGTTAAATGTTGTTAACCCAATGTTTATAATATCAAATGAGATTTTAAATTATTATATTATCATGATATTATCATGTATGAATATCTCTTAATATGATATATATACATTAAATGTCTTTACAACGATAATCGTTACATATATGTCTAGTTTAAAAATCATTAAGTTAGTAGTCTTATTTTTACATATGTAGTTCATTGTTAATATACTTAATGATATGTTTACTTATCATAGTATCATGTTAACTATATATATATCCATATATATGTTATCATATAGTTTTTACAAGTTTTAACGTTCGTGAATCACCGGTCAACTTGGGTGGTCAATTGTCTATATGAAACATATTTCAATTAATCAAGTCTTAACAAGTTTGATTGCTTAACATGTTGGAAACATTTAATCATGTAAATATCAATCTCAATTAATATATATAAACATGGAAAAGTTCAGGTCACTACAGTACCTACCCGTTAAATAAATTTCGTCCCGAAATTTTAAGCTGTTGAAGGTGTTGACGAATCTTCTGGAAATAGATGCGGGTATTTCTTCTTCATCTGATCTTCACGCTCCCAGGTGAATTCGGGTCCTCTACGAGCATTCCATCGAACCTTAACAATTGGTATCTTGTTTTGCTTAAGTCTTTTAACCTCACGATCCATTATTTCGACGGGTTCTTCGATGAATTGAAGTTTTTCGTTGATTTGGATTTCATCTAACGGAATAGTGAGATCTTCTTTAGCAAAACATTTCTTCAAATTTGAGACGTGGAAAGTGTTATGTACAGCCGCGAGTTGTTGAGGTAACTCAAGTCGGTAAGCTACTGGTCCGACACGATCAATAATCTTGAATGGTCTAATATACCTTGGATTTAATTTCCCTCGTTTACCAAATCGAACTACGCCTTTCCAAGGTGCAACTTTAAGCATGAACATCTCTCCAATTTCAAATTCTATATCTTTTCTTTTAATGTCAGCGTAGCTCTTTTGTCGACTTTGGGCGGTTTTCAACCGTTGTTGAATTTGGATGATCTTCTCGGTAGTTTCTTGTATAATCTCCGGACCCGTAATCTGTCTATCCCCCACTTCACTCCAACAAATCGGAGACCTGCACTTTCTACCATAAAGTGCTTCAAACGGCGCCATCTCAATGCTTGAATGGTAGCTGTTGTTGTAGGAAAATTCTGCTAACGGTAGATGTCGATCCCAACTGTTTCCGAAATCAATAACACATGCTCGTAGCATGTCTTCAAGCATTTGTATCATCCTTTCACTCTGCCCATCAGTTTGTGGATGATAGGCAGTACTCATGTCTAGACGAGTTCCTAATGCTTGTTGTAATGTCTGCCAGAATCTTGAAATAAATCTGCCATCCCTATCAGAGATAATAGAGATTGGTATTCCATGTCTGGAGACGACTTCCTTCAAATACAGTCGTGCTAACTTCTCCATCTTGTCATCTTCTCTTATTGGCAGGAAGTGTGCTGATTTGGTGAGACGATCAACTATTACCCAAATAGTATCAAAACCACTTGCAGTCCTTGGCAATTTAGTGATGAAATCCATGGTAATGTTTTCCCATTTCCATTCCGGGATTTCGGGTTTTTGAAGTAGACCTGATGGTTTCTGATGCTCAGCTTTGACCTTAGAACACGTCAAACATTCTCCTACGTATTTAGCAACATCGGCTTTCATACCCGGCCACCAAAAATGTTTCTTGTGATCCTTGTACATCTTCCCCGTTCCAGGATGTATTGAGTATCTGGTTTTATGAGCTTCTCTAAGTACCATTTCTCTCATATCTCTAAATTTTGGTACCCAAATCCTTTCAGCCCTATACCGGGTTCCGTCTTCATGAATATTAGGATGCTTCTCCGATCCTTTGGGTATTTCATCCTTTAAATTTCCCTCTTTTAAAACTCCTTGTTGAGCCTCCTTTATTTGAGTAGTAAGGTTATTATGAATCATTATATTCATAGATTTTACTCGAATGGGTTCTCTGTCCTTCCTGCTCAAGGCATCGGCTACCACATTTGCCTTCCCCGGGTGGTAACGAATCTCAAAGTCGTAATCATTCAACAATTCAATCCACCTACGCTGCCTCATATTCAGTTGTTTCTGATTAAATATGTGTTGAAGACTTTTGTGGTCGGTATATATAATACTTTTGACCCCATATAAGTAGTGCCTCCAAGTCTTTAATGCAAAAACAACCGCGCCTAATTCCAAATCATGCGTCGTATAATTTTGTTCGTGAATCTTCAATTGTCTAGACGCATAAGCAATCACCTTCGTTCGTTGCATTAATACACAACCGAGACCTTGCTTTGATGCGTCACAATAAATCACAAAATCATCATTCCCTTCAGGCAATGAAAATATAGGTGCCGTAGTTAGCTTTTTCTTCAATAACTGAAACGCTTTCTCTTGTTCATCATTCCATTCAAATTTCTTCCCTTTATGCGTTAATGCAGTCAAGGGTTTTGCTATTCTGGAAAAGTTTTGGATGAACCTTCTGTAGTAACCAGCTAGTCCTAAAAACTGGCGTATGTGTTTCGGAGTTTTCGGGGTTTCCCACTTTTCAACAGTTTCTATCTTTGCTGGATCCACCTTAATACCTTCTTTGTTCACTATGTGACAGAGGAATTGAACTTCTTCCAACCAAAATGCACACTTTGAAAACTTAGCGTACAATTCTTCCTTTCTTAATACTTCTAACACCTTTCTCAAATGTTCACCGTGTTCTAGGTCATTCTTTGAGTAAATAAGTGTGTCATCAATGAAAACAATGACAAACTTGTCAAGGTATGGTCCACACACTCGGTTCATAAGGTCCATGAACACACCTGGTGCATTAGTTAAACCAAACGGCATGACCATAAATTCGTAATGACCGTAACGCGTTCTGAAAGCAGTCTTTGGAATATCATCTTCTTTCACCCGCATTTGATGATACCCGGAACGTAAGTCAATTTTTGAATAAACAGATGAGCCTTGTAGTTGATCAAATAAGTCGTCGATTCTCGGTAGTGGGTAGCGGTTCTTGATGGTAAGTTTGTTCAACTCTCGGTAGTCGATACACAACCTGAATGTACCATCTTTCTTCTTGACAAACAAAACAGGAGCTCCCCACGGTGATGTGCTTGGTCGAATGAAACCACGCTCTAAAAGTTCTTGTAATTGGCTTTGCAGTTCTTTCATCTCGCTGGGTGCGAGTCTGTAAGGAGCACGAGCTATTGGTGCAGCTCCTGGTACAAGACCTATTTGAAATTCAACGGATCGATGTGGGGGTAATCCCGGTAATTCTTTCGGAAATACATCGGGAAATTCTTTTGCAATGGGAACATCATTGATGCTCTTTTCTTCAGTTTGTACTTTATCGACGTGTGCTAGAACAGCATAGCAACATTTTCTTATTAGTTTTTGTGCCTTCAAATTACTAATAAGATGTAGCTTCGTGTTGCCCTTTTCTCCGTACACCATTAAGGGTTTTCCTTTTTCTCGTATAATGCGAATTTCATTTTTGTAACAAACGATCTCTGCTTTCACTTCTTTCAACCAGTCCATACCGATTATCACATCAAAACTCCCTAACTCTACTGGTATCAAATCAATCTTAAATGTTTCGCTAACCAGTTTAATTTCTCGATTCCGACATATATTATCTGCTGAAATTAATTTACCATTTGCTAATTCGAGTAAAAATTTACTATCCAAAGGCGTCAATGGACAACTTAATTTAGCACAAAAATCTCTACTCAAATAGCTTCTATCCGCACCCGAATCAAATAAAACGTAAGCAGATTTATTGTCAATAAGAAACGTACCCGTAACAAGCTCCGGGTCTTCCTGTGCCTCTGCCGCATTAATATTGAAAACTCTTCCGTGGCCTTGTCCATTCGTGTTCTCATGGTTCGGGCAATTTCTAATAATGTGGCCCGGTTTTCCACATTTATAACAAACTACATTGGCATAACTTGCTCCGACACTACTTGCTCCGCCATTACTCGTTCCGACACCATTTGTTCCTTTCGTTCTATTAGCCCCTAGTCCGTAGACCTCACACTTCGCCGCGCTATGACCATTTCTTTTACACTTGTTGCAAAATTTGGTGCAGAACCCCGAGTGATACTTTTCACACCTTTGGCATAGCTGCTTCTGATTGTTGTTGTTGTTGCGGTTATTATTATTGTTGGGATGATTGTTGTAGTTGCTGTTGTTGTTGTTGTTGTTGTTGGGCCGTTTGTTGTAGTTGCGATTGATGTTGCGATTGTTGGGATAATTGTTGCGATTATTGTTGTAATTGCTGTTGTTGTTGTATTGGTGATTCTTATCACCGTTTTCCTCCCACTTTCTTTTGACTTGCTTCACATTGGCCTCTTCAGCAGTCTGTTCTTTAATTCTTTCTTCAATCTGGTTCACTAGTTTGTGAGCCATTCTACATGCCTGTTGTATGGAGGCGGGCTCGTGTGAACTTATATCTTCTTGGATTCTTTCCGGTAATCCTTTCACAAATGCGTCGATCTTCTCTTTCTCATCTTCGAATGCTCCCGGACACAATAGGCACAATTCTGTGAATCGTCTTTCGTACGTGGTAATATCAAATCCTTGGGTTCGTAACCCTCTAAGTTCTGTCTTGAGCTTATTGACCTCGGTTCTGGGACGGTACTTCTCGTTCATCAAGTGCTTGAATGCTGACCACGGTAGTGCGTACGCATCATCTTGTCCCACTTGCTCTACATAGGTATTCCACCATGTTAACGCAGAACCTGTGAAGGTATGCGTAGCGTACTTCACTTTGTCCTCTTCAGTACACTTACTTATGGCAAACACCGATTCGACCTTCTCGGTCCACCGTTTCAATCCAATCGGTCCTTCGGTTCCATCAAATTCTAAAGGTTTGCAGGCAGTGAATTCTTTGTAGGTGCATCCTACACGATTTCCTGTACTGCCAGATCCAAGGTTATTGTTGGTATGTAGCGCAGCCTGTACTGCGGCTATGTTTGAAGCTAGAAAAGTACGGAATTCCTCTTCATTCATATTCACGGTGTGTCGAGTAGTCGGTGCCATTTCCTTCAAAATAGTCAAATGGAACAAGTTAATCATACAGAATATTAAGAGTAGTTAATAGTATTTCGTAGCATAATATGAACTCATTTATAAAAGCTTTTTCTTCATATTAGCGTTTTATAAGTTTAAATTCGGGTAGTACCTACCCGTTAAGTTCATACTTAGTAGCTAATATACAATTCAACTACTACAATTCTATATGAAAAACTGATTATAATAATATTTCACGTTCAAACTTTTATACAATATTTTACAAACTTATAATACCGCTTATTTTACATAAAGCATGAAATATAGCACACAATAACTTTGATACAAGATAGTTGTGAAGATAATTCTAGCTAGTACACAAGTCGTTCAGCAAAGGCAATAAAGACACGTACTTCATACGTCTAGAAACAAGTCATGCATTCTGGTTTTACTAGGACTACTTCCCATCCTTGGTCTTGTGGAACATAACCGTTATGGCCGTTGATAAGACAGCGTGTTGTAATGTCGTCAAAGGGACGAGGGTTACGTAATGTCCAACAGTCCCATAACAATCTAAAAACCTCATTTCTTACCCCAATTACCGACTCCGTCACTTGTGGGAACGTTTTGTTTAATAGTTGTAGCCCGATGTTCTTGTTCTCACTTTGGTGAGAAGCGAACATTACTAATCCGTAAGCATAACATGCTTCTTTATGTTGCATGTTAGCCGCTTTTTCTAAATCACGAAGTCCAATATTCGGATATATTGAGTCAAAATAATTTCTTAACCCATTGCGTAAAATAGCATTTGGGTTCCCCGCAATATATGCGTCAAAGTAAACACATCGTAACTTATGGATTTCCCAATGTGATATCCCCCATCTTTCGAACGAAAGCCTTTTATAAACCAAGGCATTCTTGGAACGTTATTCGAATGTCTTACAAACTGATCTCGCCTTAAATAGTTGTGCCGAAGAATTCTGACCGACTCTAGACAAGATTTCATCAATCATGTCTCCGGGTAGGTCTCTTAAAATATTGGGTTGTCTATCCATTTTGTGTTTTTATACTGTAAAATAGACAAGAGTTAGATTCATAAAAAAAAATACTTATTAATACAAGCAATTTTTACATATATCATAAAGCATAAGCACACTATATTACATATATTACACCACACGAATACAACTATCTTATTCCGAATCGCTCGTTTCTTCTTGTTCGGTTTTGGTTCGTTTTGCCAAGTTTCTAGGGATATATGATGTTCCCCTAATACGAGCCGTCGTTGTCCACATTGGTTTAGAAAAACCTGGTGGTTTAGAGGTTCCCGGGTCATTGTTACAACTTAAGGACTTCGGGGGTTGACGATACATATAAAGTTCATCGGGGTTGGAATTAGATTTCTCTATTTTTATGCCCTTTTCCTTATTATTTTCTTTTGCCTTTTTAAATTCAGTTGGGGTAATTTCTATAACATCATAGGAATTCTCGTCGGAATCCGATTCATCGGAGAATTGGTAATCCTCCCAATATTTTGCTTCCTTGGCGGAAACACCATTGACCATAATTAACCTTGGTCGGTTGGTTGAGGATTTTCTTTCACTTAACCGTTTTATTATTTCCCCCACCGGTTCTATTTCTTCATCCGATTCCGATTCTTCTTCCGGTTCCGATTCTTCTTCCGGTTCCGACTCTTCTTCCGGTTCCTCTTCGGGAACTTGTGAATCAGTCCACGAATCATTCCAATTTACATTTGACTCTTCATTATTATTAGGTAAGTCAATGGGACTTGTTCTAGAGGTAGACATCTATCACATAATATCAAACGCGTTAAGAGATTAATATATCACATAATATTCACATGTTAAAAATATATAGTTTCCAACAAAATTTGTTAAGCAATCATTTTTCAAGTAAACACGGTCGAAGTCCAGACTCACTAATGCATCCTAACAAACTCGATAAGACACACTAATGCAAAATTCTGGTTCTCTAAGACCAACGCTCGGATACCAACTGAAATGTCCCGTTCTTATTGATTAAAAACGTTCCATATTAATTGATTTCGTTGCGAGGTTTTGACCTCTATATGAGACGTTTTTCAAAGACTGCATTTATTTTAAAATAAACCATAACCTTTATTTCATCAATAAAGGTTTAAAAAGCTTTACGTAGATTATCAAATAATGATAATCTAAAATATCCTGTTTACACACGACCATTACATAATGGTTTACAATACAAATATGTTACAACAATATAAGTTTCTTGAATGCAGTTTTTATACAATATCATACAAGCATGGACTCCAAATCTCATCCTTATTTAAGTATGCGATAGCGGAAGCTCTTAATAATCACCTGAGAATAAACATGCTTAAAACATCAACAAAAATGTTGGTGAGTTATAGGTTTAACCTATATATATCAAATCATAATAATAGACCACAAGATTTCATATTTCAATACACATCCCATACATAGAGATAAAAATCATTCATATGGTGAACACCTGGTAACCGACATTAACAAGATGCATATATAAGAATATCCCCATCATTCCGGGACACCCTTCGGATATGATATAAATTTTGAAGTACTAAAGCATCCGGTACTTTGGATGGGGTTTGTTAGGCCCAATAGATCTATCTTTAGGATTCGCGTCAATTAGGGTGTCTGTTCCCTAATTCTTAGATTACCAGACTTAATAAAAAGGGGCATATTCGATTTCGATAATTCAACCATAGAATGTAGTTTCACGTACTTGTGTCTATTTTGTAAATCATTTATAAAACCTGCATGTATTCTCATCCCAAAAATATTAGATTTTAAAAGTGGGACTATAACTCACTTTCACAGATTTTTACTTCGTCGGGAAGTAAGACTTGGCCACTGGTTGATTCACGAACCTATAACAATATATACATATATATCAAAGTATGTTCAAAATATATTTACAACACTTTTAATATATTTTGATGTTTTAAGTTTATTAAGTCAGCTGTCCTCGTTAGTAACCTACAACTAGTTGTCCACAGTTAGATGTACAGAAATAAATTGATAAATATTATCTTGAATCAATCCACGACCCAGTGTATACGTATCTCAGTATTGATCACAACTCAAACTATATATATATATTTGGAATCAACCTCAACCCTGTATAGCTAACTCCAACATTCACATATAGAGTGTCTATGGTTGTTCCGAAATATATATAGATGTGTCGACATGATAGGTCGAAACATTGTATACGTGTCTATGGTATCTCAAGATTACATAATATACAATACAAGTTGATTAAGTTATGGTTGGAATAGATT
Organism: Rutidosis leptorrhynchoides; assembly: GCF_046630445.1. Classification (NCBI taxonomy): domain Eukaryota; kingdom Viridiplantae; phylum Streptophyta; class Magnoliopsida; order Asterales; family Asteraceae; genus Rutidosis; species Rutidosis leptorrhynchoides. The sequence continues at coordinate 40,389,571 of NC_092343.1, forward strand.
TGTTACCAATTTTCACGTAGCTAAAATAAGAAAAATTATCCAATCTTGTTTTACCCATAACTTCTTCATTTTAAATCCGTTTTGAGTGAATCAAATTGCTATGGTTTCATATTGAACTCTATTTTATGAATCTAAATAGAAAAAGTATAGGTTTATAGTCGGAAAAATAAGTTACAAGTCGTTTTTGTAAAGGTAGTCATTTCAGTCGAAAGAACGACGTCTAGATGACCATTTTAGAAAACATACTTCCACTTTGAGTTTAACCATAATTTTTGGATATAGTTTCATGTTTATAATAAAAATAATTTTCTCAGAATAACAACTTTTAAATCAAAGTTTATCATAGTTTTTAATTAACTAACCCAAAACATCCCGCGGCGTTACTACGACGGCGTAAATCCGGTTTTATGGTGTTTTTCGTGTTTCCAGGTTTTAAATCATTAAGTTAGCATATCATATAGATATAGAACATGTGTTTAGTTGATTTTAAAAGTCAAGTTAGAAGGGTTAACTTTTGTTTGCGAACAAGTTTAGAATTAACTAAACTATGTTCTAGTGATTACAAGTTTAAACCTTCGAATAAGATAGCTTTATATGTATGAATCGAATGATGTTATGAACATCATTACTACCTTAAGTTCCTTGGATAAACCTACTGGAAAAGAGAAAAATGGATCTAGCTTCAACGGATTCTTGGATGGCTCGAAGTTCTTGAAGCAGAATCATGACACGAAAACAAGTTCAAGTAAGATCATCACTTGAAATAAGATTGTTATAGTTATAGAAATTGAACCAAAGTTTGAATATGATTATTTCCTTGTATTAGAATGATAACCTACTGTAAGAAACAAAGATTTCTTGAGGTTGGATGATCACCTTACAAGATTGGAAGTGAGCTAGCAAACTTGAAAGTATTCTTGATTTTATGTAACTAGAACTTGTAGAATATATGAAGAACACTTAGAACTTGAAGATAGAACTTGAGAGAGATCAATTAGATGAAGAAAATTGAAGAATGAAAGTGTTTGTAGGTATTTTTGGTCGTTGGTGTATGGATTAGATATAAAGGATATGTAATTTTGTTTTCATGTAAATAAGTCATGAATGATTACTCATATTTTTGTAATTTTATGAGATATTTCATGCTAGTTGCCAAATGATGGTTCCCACATCTGTTAGGTGACTCACATGGGCTGCTAAGAGCTGATCATTGGAGTGTATATACCAATAGTACATACATCTAAAAGCTGTGTATTGTACGAGTACGAATACGGGTGCATACGAGTAGAATTGTTGATGAAACTGAACGAGGATGTAATTGTAAGCATTTTTGTTAATTAGAAGTATTTTGATAAGTGTATTGAAGTCTTTCAAAAGTGTATAAATACATATTAAAATACTACATGTATATACATTTTAACTGAGTCGTTAAGTCATCGTTAGTCGTTACATGTAAGTGTTGTTTTGAAACCTTTAGGTTAACGATCTTGTTAAATGTTGTTAACCCAATGTTTATAATATCAAATGAGATTTTAAATTATTATATTATCATGATATTATCATGTATGAATATCTCTTAATATGATATATATACATTAAATGTCTTTACAACGATAATCGTTACATATATGTCTCGTTTAAAAATCATTAAGTTAGTAGTCTTATTTTTACATATGTAGTTCATTGTTAATATACTTAATGATATGTTTACTTATCATAGTATCATGTTAACTATATATATATCCATATATATGTCATCATATAGTTTTTACAAGTTTTAACGTTCGTGAATCACCGGTCAACTTGGGTGGTCAATTGTCTATATGAAACATATTTCAATTAATCAAATCTTAACAAGTTTGATTGCTTAACATGTTGGAAACATTTAATCATGTAAATATCAATCTCAATTAATATATATAAACATGGAAAAGTTCGGGTCACTACAATACCCCTAACCATAGTCAATAAATAATAACCCACACAAAAAGGTATACTTACAGCGCTATGTGGGTCTCGAATACACATGTGGTAAAACAAATCCTGTTCATTTACCTTTTCCTTATTCTTACCTCGTTGTGTAATCGAATTGGCTAAAAACCTATGGATTACTCTTAATTCAGCTCTATCAATATCAAGATAAGAGTATAATCCCCCCTGGAATCGGCGATGGCTAGTCATCCTACTCCATACGTCATTTGTATCAAAATTCTCATCCACCCTCCCACCATAAACTATTAACCTCTGGCAATCATAAGATGCTAGCTCCTCGGGCGTATATATACCTAAAGCCCGAGCCATGTCTAGTAAGGACATATGGCGCATCTCCCCTCCTAATAAAAATCTAATAAAACTACGATTGGTTAAAGTATCTACCCGATCATTTATTTCAATAGTACACAATAACTCTATACACCATTCTCTATATACAGGTCTACGCATGTTGAATAAATGTACCCAATCACTAAAAGTAGAATTACCATACCTTTGAGTAAGTAATTCCCTGATTGGCTCGTCCAATTCCACTACCTCTAATGGCTCCCAATCTATAACTCTGGGTACCTCAACATTATTAGACACAAGGTTGTGCAGGTTCTTTTGATATTTTGGATAGTCTATCCAATATCTATCAAATCTCAAATTCGGATGTAAATCTGCCTCATGAATGTTTGAATATGAAACAATTGGGTGAGGCATATCTTGTCGGTATTGGTTATTAATTTCCTGTTGATCTGCATCTTCCGGAGGAGCATTGCGAGCCTGAGATGAAGATTCACCCCTTTCAGTCTGCAAAATATATCAAACACAAATTTTGTGCATCCAAATATGCATTAGTTTTAGCAAAATAATAAATATAAACAATTACAATGACATGTTTAATCTATATTAAACTCTATACACATTTTTAAAATATTAACAATTCTACACTTTTACAAATATACTTTTACAAAAATGTATACAAAGTTCCTTAGCATTTATCTTTTAAAACATGTCAAAAACAATCATTATAACAATTAAATAAGTTCCTCATGGCATTCATATCAATTAAATCAAGTTCATGCAATTTTGGTTCAAAAAGTCCACTTTAATCTTTATAAATCATGTTTAGGATCAAAGTTTTGATCATTTAGCAACCTAAACATGTTACACTACTCAATTTAGCATAAACTAACAACAAAATTCGGCCATAATCTGTTTATATCAAAAAGCCCTAATTTTGCTCAAGAACACAAACCCTAGATTACTCAAAAATTGAAGTTCAAAGCTTCTAATCATGTTAAATAGCATCAATCTAGGTTATATAAGCATAATACACAAACAATTGACGCATTATTACACTAGAAAGCATCAAAATCGAATTAGGCATGAAATTGTTCAAGAACACTAAAAATTCAGATTAAATGGTGTTTAGGTGTAGAAATTTACCGATTTCCTTGAGTAATTCCTTGATAATAGTCTCCTCATTGTGATTTTAGCAACAAATTTGACGATTTATGGTGAAAAATTGCGAATTTGGGCGATTTTTTCGTGGGTTTTTCGTGAAAAATGGGTATGGTGGTGAAGAAACTGGTCTGTTCGACCAGTTATATTGTTTTCTGGGTTTTTTGACCTCCGCGAGTGCGGTGGTGGGGCCATTTAAACCTCCGCGAGTTGCGGTGGTTTTTTTTTTTAACCTTATAACTTTATAAAACATAAAATTAATTTAAAAATTAAAATTTTGTTTCTTTTTAGGATGAGGGCGTTTCGGATAGATGTCCTAGTCCGTCCCTCGACAAAATTTTAAAATTTGTCAATTCAAAGTGCGGTTTTAAAAGCAAAGATTTTTAGGTTTTTTAATGTTTTTGGCATACTTTAATTCAATAAGATTAAAAATAATGATAATAAAAGTTCTCGTCCCTCCCTCGGGTAAAGCAATTTCGGTTCAAAGACCTAGTCTTCAACTTACGACGAATTTTAAAAATCATATTTTTAACTTAGCGAAATAAAGTAAATTTTTGTTTTTAAATTTACACCAAACTTAAATTTAAAATGCATAAAACTAAAAATTCATATTAAAAATTCACACCAAACTTAAATTATATTTTTGTTTTAAAAAATATTAATTTTTCAAATATTTACAATTTTAAATATATATTAATTTTAACAAGTTTACAATATTATTTTAATATTAATTTTAAAAACAAAGTAAAAATAAAATTAAAAATCTTTTTGGCTTTTATCCCACTTTAATCAATCAAATATTATCAAAAATATGCGCCCCTCTTTTCGGTAAAGTAATTTCGGTTCAACGACCTAATTTAACTCATGACGAATTTTTGAAATATTTTGGGTTGATTGATTAAAGATATTTATACCTTAAGAATAAACGTTAAATTTCGCAGTGTTGTAATAAATTTTTGTATGATATCAATAATTTCGGTCGCAAGACCTAATTTTATCGAATACCAATTTAATACTTTGTAGCGAACAAATTAGCATTTATTATCAAAAGGTTAAAAATAAAAACTGTACAAACTTACCTGTGAGATAGTATTCTTAGTGATATGCTCTAGCCCACTCATAAGATAGTCGGACTAATTGATTTTCCATGGCTACATAGGTGTAACCTCGAGCATTTAACATTTTTTCTTCTAAACATATGAACGGTCCATCTCTGCATAGAGTAACAAATTCGGTATTTGAATAGGTTTGATTATTTGAACATTTACCTTCGTGTGACCATTTTCCGCATTTGTGACATCTTTCAAGGTGTCGTGCTCTTCTTTTCGCTGCGGATTTTGATTTTCCTTTACCAAATTGTAACTTATTATTTTCGCATCTGGATTCTTTTCTTACTCCGTCCAATTTACCTCTGATTAATGATACTATTTCACTTGGAAGGGTGTCATTATTACGTTTAGTAATCAAAGCGTGTAGCATTAGACCATGGTTTAATTCACAGGAAGTCTTCATTTCGTAAAACCTAAAAAAAATAAAAATTCAGAATGGGGGGAGAAGACTAGTTCTTTAGGGTCTGCTAGGGAAAGACCATTCGAGTTCCATTTTCGAGAACTACAAGAAAACAGAAAATCTAACTTTAACAGAAATACATATTATCCTTTAAAGACTTGATTCTCCCCACACTTAGTTAGTTGTGGTGTTGAAATTGTGATTAACTTCGTTGTCAACTTCCATCGGACTATCTATGTAATGTTTAACTCTGTGACCATTAACCTTAAATTCAATCCCATTTGAATTTATCAATTCTACTGTTCCATACGGGAAAACTCTTTTGACTATGAATGGTCCAGACCATCTTGATTTCAATTTTCCAGGAAATAGCTTGAATCGTGAATTGAAAAGAAGAACTCTATCTCCTTCTTTAAATTCTTTTGAACTTCTGATTCTTTTATCATGCCATTTCTTCGTTCTTTCCTTATAGATTAACGAATTTTCGTATGCTTCTTGTCTTAATTCTTCTAATTCGTTTAGTTGACTTAATCGTAGACGTCCAGCTTCATGTAAATCAAGATTACATGTCTTCAAAGCCCAAAATGCTTTGTGTTCAATTTCTACTGGAAGATGACATGCTTTTCCGAAAACGAGTCTAAAAGGTGTGGTTCCAATTGGAGTTTTGTAGGCTGTTCTAAAAGCCCAGAGTGCATCCTCCAATTTAATGGACCATTCCTTCGGATTTGATCCTACGGTTTTCTCTAGAATACGTTTTAAAGCTCGGTTGGTATTTTCAACTTGTCCACTAGTCTGTGGATGATAAGCAGTGGAGATTTTATGAGTTACTCCATATCTTTTGAGAACTTTCTCAAGTTGATTATTACAAAAATGAGTTCCCCGATCACTTATTAAAGCTTTCGGTGTTCCAAACCTTGCAAAAAGACGTTTTAAAAAGTTGACTACAACTCGTGCATCGTTAGTCGGGAGAGCTTGTGCTTCCGCCCATTTAGATACATAATCAATGGCAACGAGAATATATAGATTATTATGAGATTTTGGAAATGGACCCATAAAGTTAATACCCCAAATGTCAAATACTTCACATACTTGAATGACATTTTGTGGCATTTCATCACGTTGACTTTATTTTCCGGCCCTTTGACAAGCATCACAGGATTTGCAAAGAAGGTGTGCGTCTTTGTAAATTGTAGGCCAATAGAATCCAGCATCGTAAACTTTTCTTGTTGTTAGTTGAGGCCCATAATGCCCTCCTGTTGGTCCTGTGTGACAATGGTTTAAGATTTTACTAGCTTCATCTCCGAATACACATCGGCGTATTATTCCATCTGGACAACTTTTAAACAAATGTGGATCTTCCCAGAAATAGTGTTTTATATCACTAAAGAATTTCTTTCATTTTTGGTACGACAATCCTTTTTCAAGGAATCCACATACTAAATAGTTTGCATAGTCTGCAAACCATGGAATTTCATTATAATCTATCTTCAATAGATATTCATCAGGAAGGTTGTCTTGTATGGCTTATTCATTTAAAACTTCTAATTCTGGATTTTCAAGACGAGAAAGATGATCAGCGGTGAGATTTTCTGCTCCCTTTTAATCTCGGATTTCAATATCAAACTCTTGTAAGAGTAAGATCTAACGGATTAATCGTGGTTTAGCATCTTGTTTCGAAAATAGGTATCTAAGAGCAGAATGGTCGGTATAAACCACCGTTTTAGCTAGAACGAGATATGAACGAAATTTGTCAAAAGCAAAGACAATAGCAAGGAGTTCTTTTTCAGTAGTTGTGTAATTTGTTTGTGCTCCTTGTAATGTCTTACTAGCATAATATATAGGTTGAAATCGTTTTTCAATCCTTTGTCCTAAAACGGCTCCCATTGCAAAATCACCTGCATCGCACATAAGTTCAAATGGTAGATTCCAATTTGGAGTTATCATAATCGGCGCATTAGTGAATTTTTCTTTAAGAATATTAAAAGATTTGATACATTCATCTAAAAAGATGAATGGAGCATCCTTTTCTAGGAGTTTATTCATAGGAGTGGCAATTTTAGAAAAATCTTTTCTAAAACGTCGGTAAAAACCGGCATGCCCTAGAAAACTCCTAACTCCTCTAACATTGGTGGGATGTGGAAGTTTAGCAATTATATCTACTTTAGCTCTATCCACTTCAATTCCTTCCTTTGAAATTTTATGACCAAGAACGATGCCTTCTTTAACCATGAAATGGCATTTCTCCCAATTAAGAACTAGATTTGATTGTTCACATCTAATAAGCATTCGTTCAAGATTAACTAAACATGATTCAAAAGTATCACCGAAGACTGAAAAGTCATCCATGAAAACTTCCATGCATTCTTCTATCATGTCGTGAAAAATCGCCATCATACACCTTTGAAAGGTTGCAGGGGCGTTGCAAAGTCCAAATGGCATGCGTTTGTAAGCAAAAGTACCATAAGGGCACGTGAATGTGGTTTTCTCTTGGTCTTCGGGTGCTATTGGAATCTGAAAATATCCGGAAAAACCATCAAGAAAACAATAGTAACTGTTTCCGGCTAATCTTTCCAACATTTGATCAATGAAAGGTAAGGGAAAGTGATCTTTTCTGGTGGCGTCATTTAATTTTCTATAATCAATACATACACGCCATCCTGTTACAGTCCTAGTAGGAATAAGCTCATTTTTCTCATTTGTAATGACAGTCATGCCACCCTTCTTAGGCACGCATTGAACTGGGCTTACCCATGGACTATCAGAAATTGGATAAATTAAACCTGCATCAAGCAGTTTAATAATTACTTTCTTAACAACATCTTGCATATTAGGATTTAGTCTTTGTTGTCGTTGCACATACGTTTTATGACCTTCTTCCATAAGAATTTTATGTGTGCAATACGAAGGACTTATTCCTTTAATATCATGAATCTTCCATGCAATAGCTGGTTTATGAGCTTTCAACACAGAAATGAGTTGAGATTTTTCATTTTCAGTAAGAGAAGACGATATTATTACAGGTAATTCAGATTCACCATGTAAATAAGCATATTCCAAATGGTTTGGAAGTGGCTTTAACTCTAATGTCGGTGGTTCTTCTATCAATGATTTATATCGATATCTGTCTTCTTCTTTTAGCATTTGAATTTCTTCTGTTGTTGGTTTATATCCATTAGCCATAAGTGTAGCTAACATTTTAGTTTCATCATTTGGTTCAGTACCTTCTCCTAAAGAACATTCTCCTATTCCTTGTAATTCTGGAAATTCTTCTAACAATTCTGCATGCGATTCTATAGTTTGAATATAATAACATGTGTTATCTGCAGATTGCGGTTGTTGCATTGCTCTATCAACAGAAAAGGTAACACTCTCGTCCTCTATACTTAGGGTCAGTTTCTTACCAAACACGTCTATCATTGCTTTAGCCGTGTTTAAGAATGGTCTTCCTAATATGAGAGGAACTTGAGAATCTTCTTCCATGTCCAGAACAACAAAATCTACTGGAAATACTAAAGTACCAACTTTAACTAGCATGTTCTCCATTATCCTTCTAGGATATTTTACTGATCTATCGGCTAGTTGTATGCTTATTCTTGTTGGTTTCAATTCTCCAAGGTCTAGTTTAGTGTATAGTGAATACGACATTAAATTTATACAAGCACCTAAGTCTGCTGAAATGTCCCGTTCTTATTGATTAAAAACGTTCCATATTAATTGATTTCGTTGCGAGGTTTTGACCTCTATATGAGACGTTTTTCAAAGACTGCATTCATTTTAAAACAAACCATAACCTTTATTTCATCAATAAAGGTTTAAAAAGCTTTTACGTAGATTATCAAATAATGATAATCTAAAATATCCTGTTTACACACGACCATTACATAATGGTTTACAATACAAATATGTTACAACAAAATAAGTTTCTTGAATGCAGTTTTTACACAATATCATACAAGCATGGACTCCAAATCTCGTCCTTATTTAAGTATGCGACAGCGGAAGCTCTTAATAATCACCTGAGAATAAACATGCTTAAAACGTCAACAAAAATGTTGGTGAGTTATAGGTTTAACCTATATATATCAAATCGTAACAATAGACCACAAGATTTCATATTTCAATACACATCCCATACATAGACATAAAAATCATTCATATGGTGAACACCTGGTAACCGACATTAACAAGATGCATATATAAGAATATCCCCATCATTCCGGGACACCCTTCGGATATGATATAAATTTCGAAGTACTAAAGCATCCGGTACTTTGGATGGGGTTTGTTAAGCCCAATAGATCTATCTTTAGGATTCGCGTCAATTAGGGTGTCTGTTCCCTAATTCTTAGATTACCAGACTTAATAAAAAGGGGGCATATTCGATTTCGATAATTCAACCATAGAATGTAGTTTCACGTACTTGTGTCTATTTTGTAAATCATTTATAAAACCTGCATGTATTCTCATCCCAAAAATATTAGATTTTAAAAGTGGGACTATAACTCACTTTCACAGATTTTTACTTCGTCGGGAAGTAAGACTTGGCCACTGGTTGATTCACGAACCTATAACAATATATACATATATATCAAAGTATGTTCAAAATATATTTACAACACTTTTAATATATTTTGATGTTTTAAGTTTATTAAGTCAGCTGTCCTCGTTAGTAACCTACAACTAGTTGTCCACAGTTAGATGTACAGAAATAAATCGATAAATATTATCTTGAATCAATCTACGACCCAGTGTATACGTATCTCAGTATTGATCACAACTCAAACTATATATATTTTGGAATTAACCTCAACCCTGCATAGCTAACTCCAACATTCACATATAGAGTGTCTATGGTTGTTCCGAAATATATATAGATGTGTCGACATGATAGGTCAAAACATTGTATACGTGTCTATGGTATCTCAAGATTACATAATATACAATACAAGTTGATTAAGTTATGGTTGGAATAGATTTGTTACCAATTTTCACGTAGCTAAAATGAGAAAAATTATCCAATCTTGTTTTACCCATAACTTCTTCATTTTACATCCGTTTTGAGTGAATCAAATTGCTATGGTTTCATATTGAACTCTATTTTATGAATCTAAACAGAAAAAGTATAGGTTTATAGTCGGAAAAATAAGTTACAAGTCGTTTTTGTAAAGGTAGTCATTTCAGTCGAAAGAACGACGTCTAGATGACCATTTTAGAAAACATACTTCCACTTTGAGTTTAACCATAATTTTTGGATATAGTTTCATGTTCATAGTAAAAATCATTTTCTCAAAATAACAACTTTTAAATCAAAGTTTATCATAGTTTTTAATTAACTAACCCAAAACAGCCCGCGGTGTTACTACGACGGCGTAAATCCGGTTTTACGGTGTTTTTCGTGTTTCCAGGTTTTAAATCATTAAGTTAGCATATCATATAGATATAGAACATGTGTTTAGTTGATTTTAAAAGTCAAGTTAGAAGGATTAACTTTTGTTTGCGAACAAGTTTAGAATTAACTAAACTATGTTCTAGTGATTACAAGTTTAAACCTTCGAATAAGATAGCTTTATATGTATGAATCGAATGATGTTATGAACATCATTACTACCTTAAGTTCCTTGGATAAACCTATTGGAAAAGAGAAAAATAGATCTAGCTTCAACGGATCCTTGGATGGCTCGAAGTTCTTGAAGCAGAATCATGACACGAAAACAAGTTCAAGTAAGATCATCACTTGAAATAAGATTGTTATAGTTATAGAAATTGAACCAAAGTTTGAATATGATTATTACCTTGTATAAGAATGATAACCTACTGTAAGAAACAAAGATTTCTTGAGGTTGGATGATCACCTTACAAGATTGGAAGTGAGCTAGCAAACTTGAAAGTATTCTTGATTTTATGTAACTAGAACTTGTAAAATATATGAAGAACACTTAGAACTTGAAGATAGAACTTGAGAGAGATCAATTAGATGAAGAAAATTGAAGAATGAAAGTGTTTGTAGGTGTTTTTAGTCGTTGGTGTATGGATTAGATATAAAGGATATGTAATTTTGTTTTCATGTAAATAAGTCATGAATGATTACTCATATTTTTGTAATTTTATGAGATATTTCATGCTAGTTGCCAAATGATGGTTCCCACATGTGTTAGGTGACTCACATGGGCTGCTAAGAGCTGATCATTGGAGTGTATATACCAATAGTACATACATCTAAAAGCTGTGTATTGTACGAGTACGAATACGGGTGCATACGAGTAGAATTGTTGATGAAACTGAACGAGGATGTAATTGTAAGCATTTTTGTTAAGTAGAAGTATTTTGATAAGTGTCTTGAAGTCTTTCAAAAGTGTATGAATACATATTAAAACACTACATGTATATACATTTTAACTGAGTTGTTAAGTCATCGTTAGTCGTTACATGTAAATGTTGTTTTGAAACCTTTAGGTTAACGATCTTGTTGAATATTGTTAACCCATTGTTTATTATAACAAATGAGATGTTAAATTATTATATTATCATGATATTATGATATATAATATATCTTAGTATGATGTATATACAGTTAAATGTCGTTACAACGATAATCGTTACATATATGTCTCGTTTCGAAATCATTAAGTTAGTAGTCTTATTTTTACATATGTATTTCATTGTTAATACACTTAATAATATATTTACTTATCATTTAACATAATTAACCAAGTGTATCAATATCTTAATATGATTCATATGTACCTAGTAAGACGTTGTTATAACGATAATCGTTATATATATCGTTTTCGAGTTTCTTAAATTAATAGTCTCATTTTTATGTATATAACTCATTGTTAAAATACCTAATGAGATACATACTTATAATAAAAACATTTTAACTATATATATAACCATATATATGTCATCGTATAGTTTTTACAAGTTTTAACGTTCGTGAATCACCGGTCAACTTGGGTGGTCAATTGTCTATATGAAACATATTTCAATTAATCAAGTCTTAACAAGTTTGATTGCTTAACATGTTGGAAACACTTAATCATGTAAATAACAATTTCATTTAATATATATATAAACATGGAAAAGTTAGGGTCACTACAGTACCTACCCGTTAAATAAATTTTGTCCCGAAATTTTAAGCAGTTGGAGGTGTTGACGTATCTTCTGGAAATAAATGCGGGTATTTCTTCTTCATCTGATCTTCACGCTCCCAGGTGACCTCGGGTCCTCTACGAGCATTCCATCGAACCTTAACAATTGGTATCTTGTTTTGGTTAAGTCTTTTAACATCACGATCCATTATTTCAACGGGTTCTTCGATGAATTGGAGTTTTTCGTTGATTTGGATTTCATCTAACGGAATAGTGAGATCTTCTTTAGCAAAACATTTCTTCAAATTCGAGATGTGGAAAGTGTTATGTACAGCCGCGAGTTGTTGAGGTAACTCAAGTCGGTAAGCTACTGGTCCGACACGATCAATAATCTTGAATGGTCCAATATACCTTGGATTTAATTTCCCTCGTTTACCAAATCGAACAACGCCTTTCCAAGGTGCAACTTTAAGCATGACCATCTCTCCAATTTCAAATTCTATATCTTTTCTTTTAATGTCAGCGTAGCTCTTTTGTCGACTTTGGGCGGTTTTCAACCGTTGTTGAATTTGGATGATCTTCTCGGTAGTTTCTTGTATAATCTCCGGACCCGTAATCTGTCTATCCCCCACTTCACTCCAACAAATCGGAGACCTGCACTTTCTACCATAAAGTGCTTCAAACGGCGCCATCTCAATGCTTGAATGGTAGCTGTTGTTGTAGGAAAATTCTGCTAATGGTAGATGTCGATCCCAACTGTTTCCGAAATCAATAACACATGCTCGTAGCATGTCTTCAAGCATTTATATCGTCCTTTCGCTCTGCCCATCAGTTTGTGGATGATAGGCAGTACTCATGTCTAGACGAGTTCCTAATGCTTGCTGTAATGTCTGCCAGAATCTTGAAATAAATCTGCCATCCCTATCAGAGATAATAGAGATTGGTATTCCATGTCTGGAGACGACTTCCTTCAAATACAGTCGTGTTAACTTCTCCATCTTGTCATCTTCTCTTATTGGCAGGAAGTGTGCTGATTTGGTGAGACGATCAACTATTACTCAAATAGTATCAAAACCACTTGCAGTCCTTGGCAATTTAGTGATGAAATCCATGGTAATGTTTTCCCATTTCCATTCCGGGATTTCGGGTTGTTGAAGTAGACCTGATGGTTTCTGATGCTCAGCTTTGACCTTAGAACACGTCAAACATTCTCCTACGTATTTAGCAACATCGGCTTTCATACCCGGCCACCAAAAATGTTTCTTGAGATCCTTGTACATCTTCCCCGTTCCAGGATGTATTGAGTATCTGGTTTTATGAGCTTCTCTAAGTACCATTTCTCTCGTATCTCCAAATTTTGGTACCCAAATCCTTTCAGCCCTATACCGGGTTCCGTCTTCCCGAATATTAAGATGCTTCTCCGATCCTTTGGGTATTTCATCCTTTAAATTTCCCTCTTTTAAAACTCCTTGTTGCGCCTCCTTTATTTGAGTAGTAAGGTTATTATGAATCATTATATTCATAGATTTTACTAGAATAGGTTCTCTGTCCTTCCTGCTCGAGGCATCGGCTACCACATTTGCCTTCCCCGGGTGGTAACGAATCTCAAAGTCGTAATCATTCAATAATTCAATCCACCTACGCTGCCTCATATTCAGTTGTTTCTGATTAAATATGTGTTGAAGACTTTTGTGGTCGGTATAAGTAGTGCCTCCAAGTCTTTAATGCAAAAACAACCGCTCCTAATTCCAAATCATGCGTCGTATAATTTTGCTCGTGAATCTTCAATTGTCTAGAGGCATAAGCAATCACCTTCGTTCGTTGCATTAATACACAACCGAGACCTTGCTTTGATGCGTCACAATAAATCACAAAATCATCATTCCCTTCAGGCAATGACAATATAGGTGCCGTAGTTAGCTTTTTCTTCAATAACTGAAACGCTTTCTCTTGTTCATCCTTCCATTTAAATTTCTTCCCTTTATGCGTTAATGCAGTGAAGGGTTTTGCTATTCTGGAAAAGTCTTGGATGAACCTTCTGTAGTAACCAGCTAGTCCTAAAAACTGGCGTATGTGTTTCGGAGTTTTCGGGGTTTTCCACTTTTCAACAGTTTCTATCTTTGCCGGATCCACCTTAATACCTTCTTTGTTCACTATGTGACCGAGGAATTGAACTTCTTCCAACCAAAATGCACACTTTGAAAACTTAGCGTACAATTCTTCCTTCCTCAATACTTCTAACACCTTTCTCAAATGTTCACCGTGTTCTTGGTCATTCTTTGAGTAAATAAGTATGTCATCAATGAAAACAATGACAAACTTGTCAAGGTATGGTCCACACACTCGGTTCATAAGGTCCATGAACACAGCTGGTGTATTAGTTAAACCAAACGGCATGACCATAAACTCGTAATGACCGTAACGTGTTCTGAAAGCAGTCTTTGGAATATCATCTTCTTTCACCCGCATTTGATGATGCCCGGAACGTAAGTCAATCTTTGAATAAACAGACGAGCCTTGTAGTTGATCAAATAAGTCGTCGATTCTCGGTAGTGGGTAGCGGTTCTTGATGGTAAGTTTGTTCAACTCTCGGTAGTCGATACACAACCTGAATGTACCATCTTTCTTCTTGACAAACAAAACAGGAGCTCCCCACGGTGATGTACTTGGTCGAATGAAACCACGCTCTAAAAGTTCTTGTAATTGGCTTTGCAGTTCTTTCATCTCGCTGGGTGCTAGTCTGTAAGGAGCACGAGCTATTGGTGCAGCTCCTGGTACAAGATCTATTTGAAATTCAACGGATCGATGTGGGGGTAATCCCGGTAATTCTTTCAGAAATACATCGGGAAATTCTTTTGCAATGGGAACATCATTGATGCTCTTTTCTTCAGTTTGTACTTTCTCGACGTGTGCTAGAACAGCATAGCAACCTTTTCTTATTAGTTTTTGTGCCTTCAAATTACTAATAAGATGTAGCTTCGTGTTGCCCTTTTCTCCGTACACCATTAAGGGTTTTCCTTTTTCTCGTATAATGCGAATTGCATTTTTGTAACAAACGATCTCTGCTTTCACTTCTTTCAACCAGTCCATACCGATTATCACATCAAAACTCCCTAACTCTACTGGTATCAAGTCAATCTTAAATGTTTCGCTAACCAGTTTAATTTCTCGATTCCGACATATATTATCTGCTGAAATTAATTTACCATTTGCTAATTCGAGTAAAAATTTACTATCCAAAGGCGTCAATGGACAACTTAATTTAGCACAAAAATCTCTACTCATATAGCTTCTATCCGCACCCGAATCAAATAAAACGTAAGCAGATTTATTGTCAATAAGAAACGTACCCGTAACAAGCTCCGGGTCTTCCTGTGCCTCTGCCGCATTAATATTGAAAACTCTTCCACGGCCTTGTCCATTCGTGTTCTCCTGGTTCGGGCAATTTCTAATAATGTGGCCTGGTTTTCCACATTTATAACAAACTACATTGGCATAACTTGCTCCGACACTACTTGCTCCGCCATTATTCGTTCCGACACCATTTGTTCCTTTCGTTCTATTAACCTCTGGTCCGTAGACCTCACACTTCGCCGCGCTATGACCGTTTCTTTTACACTTGTTGCAAAATTTGGTGCAGAACCCCGAGTGATACTTTTCACACCTTTGGCATAGCTGCTTCTGATTGTTGTTGTTGTTGTGGTTATTATTGTTGTTGGGATGATTGTTGTAGTTGTTGTTGTTGTTGTTGTTGGGCCGTTTGTTGTAGTTGCGATTGATGTTGCGATTGTTGGGATAATTGTTGCGATTATTGTTGTAATTGCTGTTGTTGTTGTATTGGTGATTCTTATCACCGTTTTCCTCCCACTTTCTTTTGACTTGCTTCACATTGGCCTCTTCAGCAGTCTGTTCTTTAATTCTTTCTTCAATATGGTTCACTAGTTTGTGAGCCATTCTACATGCCTGTTGTATGGAGGCGGGCTCATGTGAACTTATATCTTCTTGGATTCTTTCCGGTAATCCTTTCACAAACGCGTCGATCTTCTCTTCCTCATCTTCGAATGCTCCCGGACACAATAGGCACAATTCTGTGAATCGTCTTTCGTACGTGGTAATATCAAATCCTTGGGTTCGTAACCCTCTAAGTTCTGTCTTGAGCTTATTGACCTCGGTTCTGGGACGGTACTTCTCGTTCATCAAGTGCTTGAATGCTGACCACGGTAGTGCGTACGCATCGTCTTGTCCCACTTGCTCTAGATAGGTATTCCACCATGTTAACGCAGAACCTGTGAAGGTATGCGTAGCGTACTTCACTTTGTCCTCTTCAGTACACTTACTTATGGCAAACACCGATTCGACCTTCTCGGTCCACCGTTTTAATCCGATCGGTCCTTCGGTTCCATCAAATTCCAAAGGTTTGCAGGCAGTGAATTCTTTGTAGGTGCATCCTACACGATTTCCTGTACTGCTAGATCCAAGGTTATTGTTGGTATGTAGCGCAGCCTGTACTGCGGCTATGTTTGAAGCTAGAAAAGTACGGAATTCCTCTTCATTCATATTCACGGTGTGTCGAGTAGTCGGTGCCATTTCCTTCAAAATAGTCAAATGGAACAAGTTAATCATACAGAATATTAAGAGTAGTTAATAGTATTTCGTAGCATAATATGAACTCATTTATAAAAGCTTTTTCTTCATATTAGCGTTTTATAAGTTTAAATTCGGGTAGTACCTACCCGTTAAGTTCATACTTAGTAGCTAATATACAATTCAACTACTACAATTCTATATGAAAAACTGATTATAATAATATTTCGCGTTCAAACTTTTATACAATATTTTACAAACTTACAATACCGCTTATTTTACATAAAGCATGAAATATAGCACACAATAACTTTGATACAAGATAGTTGTGAAGATAATTCTAGCTAGTACACAAGTCGTTCAGCAAAGGCAATAAAGACACGTAATTCATACGTCCAGAAACAAGTCATGCATTCTGGTTTTACTAGGACTACTTCCCATCCTTGGTCTTGTAGAACATAACCGTTATGGCCGTTGATAAGACAGCGTGTTGTAACATCGTCAAAGGGACGAGGGTTACGTAATGTCCAACAGTCCCGTAACAATCTAAAAACCTCATTTCTTACCCCAATTACCGACTCCGTCACTTGTGGAAACGTTTTGTTTAATAGTTGTAGCCCGATGTTCTTGTTCTCACTTTGGTGAGAAGCGAACATTACTAATCCGTAAGCATAACATGCTTCTTTATGTTGCATGTTAGCCGCTTTTTCTAAATCACGAAGTCCAATATTCGGATATATTGAGTCAAAATAATTTCTTAACCCGTTGCGTAAAATAGCATTTGGGTTCCCCGCAATATATGCGTCAAAGTAAACACATCGTAACTTATGGGTTTCCCAATGTGATATCCCCCATCTTTCAAACGAAAGTCTCTTATAAACCAAGACATTCTTGGAACGTTCTTCGAATGTCTTACAAACTGATCTCGCCTTAAATAGTTGTGCCGAGGAATTCTGACCGACTCTAGACAAGATTTCATCAATCATGTCTCCGGGTAGGTCTCTTAAAATATTGGGTTGTCTATCCATTTTGTGTTTTTAAACTGTAAAATAGACAAGAGTTAGATTCATAAAAAAATACTTATTAATACAAGCAATTTTTACATATATCATAAAGCATAAGCACACTATATTACATATATTACACTACACGAATACAACTATCTTATTCCGACTCGCTCGTTTCTTCTTCTTCGGTTTTGGTTCGTTTTGCTAAGTTTCTAGGGATATATGATGTTCTCCTAATACGAGCCGTCGTTATCCACATTGGTTTAGAAAAACCGGGTGGTTTAGAGGTTCCCGGGTCATTGTTACAACTTAAGGACTTCGGGGGTTGACGATACATATAAAGTTCATCGGGGTTGGAATTAGATTTCTCTATTTTTATGCCCTTTCCCTTATTATTTTCTTTTGCCTTTTTAAATTCAGTTGGGGTAATTTCTATAACATCATCGGAATTCTCGTCGGAATCCGATTCATCGGAGAATTGGTAATCCTCCCAATATTTTGCTTCCTTGGCGGAAACACCATTGACCATAATTAACCTTGGTCGGTTGGTTGAGGATTTTCTTTTACTTAACCGTTTTATTATTTCCCCCACCGGTTCTATTTCTTCATCCGGTTCCTCCTCTTCCGGTTCTGATTCTTCTTCCGGTTCCGACTCTTCTTCCGGTTCCTCTTCGGGAATTTGTGAATCAGTCCACGAATCATTCCAATTTACATTTGACTCTTCATTATTATTAGGTGAGTCAATGGGACTTGTTCTAGAGGTAGACATCTATCACATAATATCAAACGCGTTAAGAGATTAATATATCACATAATATTCACATGTTAAAAATATATAGTTTCCAACAAAATTTGTTAAGCAATCATTTTTCAAGTAAACACGGTCGAAGTCCAGACTCACTAATGCATCCTAACAAACTCGATAAGACACACTAATGCAAAATTCTGGTTCTCTAAGACCAACGCTCGGATACCAACTGAAATGTCCCGTTCTTATTGATTAAAAACGTTCCATATTAATTGATTTCGTTGCGAGGTTTTGACCTCTATATGAGACGTTTTTCAAAGACTGCATTCATTTTAAAACAAACCATAACCTTTATTTCATCAATAAAGGTTGAAAAAGCTTTTACGTAGATTATCAAATAATGATAATCTAAAATATCCTGTTTACACACGACCATTACATAATGGTTTACAATACAAATATGTTACAACAAAATAAGTTTCTTGAATGCAGTTTTTACACAATATCATACAAGCATGGACTCCAAATCTCGTCCTTATTTAAGTATGCGACAGCGGAAGCTCTTAATAATCACCTGAGAAAAAACATGCTTAAAACGTCAACAAAAATGTTGGTGAGTTATAGGTTTAACCTATATATATCAAATCGTAACAATAGACCACAAGATTTCATATTTCAATACACATCCCATACATAGAGATAAAAATCATTCATATGGTGAACACCTGGTAACCGACATTAACAAGATGCATATATAAGAATATCCCTATCATTCCGGGACACCCTTCGGATATGATATAAATTTCGAAGTACTAAAGCATCCGGTACTTTGGATGGGGTTTGTTAAGCCCAATAGATCTATCTTTAGGATTCGCGTCAATTAGGGTGTCTGTTCCCTAATTCTTAGATTACCAGACTTAATAAAAAGGGGGCATATTCGATTTCGATAATTCAACCATAGAATGTAGTTTCACGTACTTGTGTCTATTTTGTAAATCATTTATAAAACCTGCATATATTCTCATCCCAAAAATATTAGATTTTAAAAGTGGGACTATAACTCACTTTCACAGATTTTTACTTCGTCGGGAAGTAAGACTTGGCCACTGGTTGATTCACGAACCTATAACAATATATACATATATATCAAAGTATGTTCAAAATATATTTACAACACTTTTAATATATTTTGATGTTTTAAGTTTATTAAGTCAGCTGTCCTCGTTAGTAACCTACAACTAGTTGTCCACAGTTAGATGTACAGAAATAAATCGATAAATATTATCTTGAATCAATCCACGACCCAGTGTATACGTATCTCAGTATTGATCACAACTCAAACTATATATATTTTGGAATTAACCTCAACCCTGCATAGCTAACTCCAACATTCACATATAGAGTGTCTATGGTTGTTCCGAAATATATATAGATGTGTCGACATGATAGGTCAAAACATTGTATACGTGTCTATGGTATCTCAAGATTACATAATATACAATACAAGTTGATTAAGTTATGGTTGGAATAGATTTGTTACCAATTTTCACGTAGCTAAAATGAGAAAAATTATCCAATCTTGTTTTACCCATAACTTCTTCATTTTACATCCGTTTTGAGTGAATCAAATTGCTATGGTTTCATATTGAACTCTATTTTATGAATCTAAACAGAAAAAGTATAGGTTTATAGTCGGAAAAATAAGTTACAAGTCGTTTTTGTAAAGGTAGTCATTTCAGTCGAAAGAACGTCGTCTAGATGACCATTTTAGAAAACATACTTCCACTTTGAGTTTAACCATAATTTTTGGATATAGTTTCATGTTCATAGTAAAAATCATTTTCTCAAAATAACAACTTTTAAATCAAAGTTTATCATAGTTTTTAATTAAGTAACCCAAAACAGCCCGCGGTGTTACTACGACGGCGTAAATCCGGTTTTACGATGTTTTTCGTGTTTCCAGGTTTTAAATCATTAAGTTAGCATATCATATAGATATAGAACATGTGTTTAGTTGATTTTAAAAGTCAAGTTAGAAGGATTAACTTTTGTTTGCGAACAAGTTTAGAATTAACTAAACTATGTTCTAGTGATTACAAGTTTAAACCTTCGAATAAGATAGCTTTATATGTATGAATCGAATGATGTTATGAACATCATTACTACCTTAAGTTCCTTGGATAAACCTACTGGAAAATAGAAAAATAGATCTAGCTTCAACAGATCCTTGGATGGCTCGAAGTTCTTGAAGCAGAATCATGACACGAAAACAAGTTCAAGTAAGATCATCACTTGAAATAAGATTGTTATAGTTATAGAAATTGAACCAAAGTTTGAATATGATTATTACCTTGTATAAGAATGATAACCTACTGTAAGAAACAAAGATTTCTTGAGGTTGGATGATCACCTTACAAGATTGGAAGTGAGCTAGCAAACTTGAAAGTATTCTTGATTTTATGTAACTAGAACTTGTAAAATATATGAAGAACACTTAGAACTTGAAGATAGAACTTGAGAGAGATCAATTAGATGAAGAAAATTGAAGAATGAAAGTGTTTGTAGGTGTTTTTGGTCGTTGGTGTATGGATTAGATATAAAGGATATGTAATTTGGTTTTCATGTAAATAAGTCATGAATGATTACTCTAATTTTTGTAATTTTATGAGATATTTCATGCTAGTTGCCAAATGATGGTTCCCACATGTGTTAGGTGACTCACATGGGCTGCTAAGAGCTGATCATTGCAGTGTATATACCAATAGTACATACATCTAAAAGCTGTGTATTGTACGAGTACGAATACGGGTGCATACGAGTAGAATTGTTGATGAAACTGAACGAGGATGTAATTGTAAGCATTTTTGTTAAGTAGAAGTATTTTGATAAGTGTCTTGAAGTCTTTCAAAAGTGTATGAATACATATTAAAACACTACATGTATATACATTTTAACTGAGTTGTTAAGTCATCGTTAGTCGTTACATGTAAATGTTGTTTTGAAACCTTTAGGTTAACGATCTTGTTGAATATTGTTAACCCATTGTTTATTATAACAAATGAGATGTTAAATTATTATATTATCATAATATTATGATATATAATATATCTTAGTATGATGTATATACAGTTAAATGTCGTTACAACGATAATCGTTACATATATGTCTCGTTTCGAAATCATTAAGTTAGTAGTCTTATTTTTACATATGTATTTCATTGTTAATACACTTAATAATATATTTACTTATCATTTAACATAATTAACCAAGTGTATCAATATCTTAATATGATTCATATGTACCTAGTAAGACGTTGTTATAACAATAATCGTTATATATATCGTTTTCGAGTTTCTTAAATTAATAGTCTCATTTTTATGTATATAACTCATTGTTAAAATACCTAATGAGATACATACTTATAATAAAAACATGTTAACTATATATATAACCATATATATGTCATCGTATAGTTTTTACAAGTTTTAACGTTCGTGAATCACCGGTCAACTTGGGTGGTCAATTGTCTATATGAAACATATTTCAATTAATCAAGTCTTAACAAGTTTGATTGCTTAACATGTTGGAAACACTTAATCATGTAAATAACAATTTCATTTAATATATTTATAAACATGGAAAAGTTAGGGTCACTACATCTGCCAATGCTTCTATTGAACTAAGACTACCCAGAAAACATGGAATTGTGAAACTTCCTGGATCGGATAGTTTTTCTGGTATCTTATTCAACAGCACTGCTGAACAATTAGCATTCATAGTAACAGCCGAGAGTTCTTCCATTTTCTTTCTATTTGAGATTAGATCTTTCAGAAATTTAGCATATCTAGGCATTCCTGAAATCACATCAATGAAAGGAAGATTTACATTTATCTGTTTAAACATATCCAAGAATTTGAATTGCTCGGCTTCAAGTCTCTCCTTTCTCATTTTACTCGGGTAAGGAAGTGGTGGTTGGTATGGTTTAACATAAGGTTTTGCTTTAACTGTGTTATCTTCATTAACCTTTTCAACTACCGGTTCTTTTTCCTTATCTTGTTCAGATTGTGGTTCTTGTGGAGTAAGAATAGCTTCATCAGAAATTACAGGTATTTCAGGTGGTTTAAGTGTAATACCACTTCTTGTGGTAATGGCTTTAGCTGTTTCATTCCGGGGGTTAGCATTTGTATCACTAGGTAAACTTCCCGAATTTCTTTCACCTATTAACCTTGCTAGGTTACTTATTTCTTGTTCCAGATTTTGAATAGAAGCTTGTTGATTTCTAAATGCTTGAGCATTTTTTTCATTTGTTTGTTTCTGAGATGTGAAAAATTACGTTTGAGATTCAACTAGCTTTGTCATCATATCTTCTAAATTTGGCTTTTTATCATCGGTTTGTGGTGGTTTGTTTTGAAAATTAGGTCTTTGCTGGTTGTAACTTATTGGATACTTTTTGATTACTAGGTCCTTGTTGGTTGTTGTATGGAACATTTCGGTTATAATTCTGGTTTTGATTGTAGATTGGTCTTGGCGGTTGATAATTATTCTGATAATTATTTCCAGGCCTTTGGTTTATGTATGAAACATTCTCTCTTTGTTCCATTGTTAGTTCAATACTGAGACAATCTTTTGTCAAATGTGGTCCTCCACACTGCTCACAACTAATTCGTATTGAGTGTATATCTTTAGTCATCTTTTCCATTCGTCTCTTGACAGCATCTATCTTTGCGGAAATAGAATCTAAGTCATGGCTAGAATCGGCTCTAGCTGCTTTAGATGATCTAACGATATCTTTTTCTTGGTGCCACTCATGTGAGTGGGAAGCAGTGTTATCAATAATCTTATAAGCGTCAGTTTCTGTTTTCTTCATAATGGAATCACCAGCTGCTATATCGATGTCTTTCCTTGTAGTGATGTCGCATCCTTGGTAGAATATTTGTACTATTTGACAAATGTCTAAACCATGTTGCGGACATCCTCTCAATAACTTTCCAAATCTGGTCCACGCCTCATATAGAGTTTCATTTGGCTTTTGTGTGAATGTAACAATTTCTCCTTGAAGTCTCACGGCTTTAGATGTCGGAAAGAATTGTTTAAGAAATTTTTCAACTAAAACGTCCCATGTATCAATCGCCCCTTCAGGTAACGATTCCAACCAATCTTTGGCTTCTCCCTTTAAAGTCCAGGGAAATAACATGAGATATATCTATTCATCCTCCACTTCTCTTATTTTAAATAGAGTGCAGATCCTATTAAAGGTACGAAGATGTTCATTTGGATCTTCCTTCGGCGCACCACTAAATTGGCATTGATTAGTTACCATGTGTAGAATTTGTCCTTTGATTTCATAATCTGGCGCATTAATGTCTGGATGAGTAATTGCGTGACCTTGGCCAGTGCGTTTAGCTCTCATTCGGTCTTCCATACTTAAAGGTTCTAGATTTTCCATGATTGAATTTGTTGAATCTGAATCACTAGAGGATTCTGATTTAATGGTTCATTCCTCAACAATCTCTGTTTGAATGATTAGTGGTTCCGGAGGAAAAATTAATGGTTCAGGATCTCGAAATCGTCCCTGAATATTCTCCGGATTCTCAATTGTGAGGTCGGGTTCAAAAAATGGATTATCGGAAATTTGAATTGGAGTACTTTGTCGACTGGATGACGATTCTAAAGAAAAAATCAACGGCGACAATATTTGCTAGATGTCTTGATCGAGTTACAGGTGGTGAACGTACAAAAGGTGGTGAACGTTTTGCTCGGTGCATTCACTGAATATCTTATTAGTTTTTTAAAAAGAAAGAAAAATTATATAAGTTATCCAATTAATAGACTTTTCTGATTTTGCCCACGTTTCGAATAGCCAAAAGATGCAGCAGAGGGGCAGGATTCGTTTGGTCTCAATATAATTGAGTACTGTTTGGTTCCAATAACCCGGTCCACGTACAAATCCAACTATTACTACGAACCAGAAAATTTTGATGTCTATCAATTTAACCGCTTAAAACAATTTTTCGTTTGAAATTTAAAGAAATATTAGATAAGAAATAGAGAAAAATTCTAAGTCCTAAAAATTAGAATGTCGAGAAATAAGAAAGAAAAAGAGCGCGTCGAAAAACGTCGAAAAATAAAAGATTGAAAAATAATAGGCATCGAAAAATAAAAATAAGAAAGTAGCGCGTCGAAACTTAAAAAGGAACTAAAAACTAAGAATTAGAAGTTGCGTCTAAAAATATTAAAGCTTACAAGGAATTCTATATCCCAAATGGCAATATCTTAAAAAGGTACTAAAAACTTAGAACAGCGTCGCAAAATTCTAAAGCACCTAAATCTTAGTATAAAGAAAAAGCACTTAAAGGATTTTACGACAAAGCCTAAAAATCTAGAAATAAAAATAACTATGGCAAATACTATGATTTAAAACTAAATACAAGCGAAAAATACAAATATTATGCTAAAACGAATAAATAAAAAAATACAAAATATAAAAATATACTTAAAGTTGTAAAAAGTACAATTTTTATAAAAATATTATTTTTATATTATTTATTTAATAAAACTATTAATTTTATAAATTAATTAAACTAATTATAACTTAATAATACAAATTAAATAAATAACTAAACTAATTAATTAAATAAAACCCTAAAAACTAAATAATTAAATTAATTAAACCCTAATTTCGTATTAATTGCAGTCCTAGGTTGACCTGTCAGATTGACCTCCGCGAGTGCGGGTATGTCCAGTTCAAAAGCTCCGCGAGTCGCGGAGGGTCAAATTTAGGCTGAAAAGGGGTTCGTTTTTGCACAGGTTCAGTTTTTTTTCTTTTTATTTTTTTTATATTTTTCTAATTTATCAAATATATATAAAATATAAATATACATAAATATTTTTATAAAACAATAAAATACTTATTTTTAAACTCAAAAGTAAAAATACTTTTTTTAAACTTTATATATTTTTTAACAAACTCTTTTTGTATTTTTATATTTTTATATTTTAAAAAAAAACTTATATTTTTATACGAAGGACTTAATAAAAACTTTTACAAAATTATATTATTATTTTTTTTATATCATTAGCGTTACGCTTTCGGCGTTTAAGTTCTCCGGCAGCAGCGCCAAAAATACTTGATGTTATGCGAGGTGTATATGAAATAACTTTATTTTTACTAGGAAATACTATTAAATACGATACAATTTTATACAAGATATTTATTTATTTATAGAATGGATATACCAAAACCTTGCTACAACACTTATAGGCAGTGTACCTAATCGTACAGTAGTGTAGTTTTTAGTAAGTCCGGTTCGTTCCACAGGGAATCTTTTAAACAAAGTTTAACGCTATATTAGTTTTAATTTATAAAAATACAAATATATATAAGTAATATTATTATTATAAAGGGGGGGTTTTACCGTTTAATGACCGGTTTGTCGATTTTTAAAACTTTAGTCTCAGTTAAAACCTAATGTAAAATATTAAATAAATAAAAGACTTAATTTAAAGCGTAAAGTAAATAACGATAATGAAATTGCGAATAAATAAAAGTGCGATAAAATAAAATTACGATAATTAAAGAGTACGAAAATTAAAAGTGCAATTAAATACAATAACAATAAATAAAAGTGCAATAATTAGAAGTGCAATTAAATACAATGACAATAAATAAAAGTGCGATAATTAAAAGTGCAATTAAATACGAAATAAAGGAAATTAAATATGAAATAAAAGAATTATGCTTATTTAAACTTCCGTAATCATGATATTTGACGTGTTGATTTTTAGTTTTATGCCTATGGGTTAATTGTCCTTTGTCCTGGAATATTTAATATGTCCGTCTGGTTTTTGTCCATAACAGTCCATCAGTCATAAATATAAAGTGCGAGTGTCCTCATCAAATTATCCTTATACCCGAAGTCAAATATTCCAACTAATTGGGGACTTAAACTGTAACAAGATTTTAATACTTTGTTTAATAATTACACCAGGTTATCGACTGCGTGTAACCCAAGGTTTTAATACTTTGTTATCAATTATGCCAAGTGTCCTTGTACATAATTCCACCCCTGTTTTAATAATTCCATAGACTATTAATCCATTCCCGTGTCCGGTTAAATGAACGATTATTCATACATATAAATATCCCGCCCATCGTGTCCGATTGAGTGTATATGGTTATTTATAGGTATGTCTAATTGTAATCTTTATATTAAAATTAACAAACTATCATTTAGTTAAACAAATATAAAGCCCATTAATAGCCCATAGTCTAATTTCCACAAGTGTCGTTCTTTTGTCCAAACCCCAATTATGGTACAAAGCCCAATTACCCAATTTTAATATTTTTAGTCCAACATCATGATTACTTCGACTTAAATAAGCATAATAATAAATTAGCTATGAGACATTAATGTAAAAAGGCTGAACATAACTTACAATGATTAAAAATAGCGTAGCGTTACACGGACAGAATTTCGACTTACACCCTTACAACATTCGCTAACATACCCTTATTATTAGAATTAAAATTAAAATTAAAATTAAAATTATAAATATATATATATATATATATATATATATATACGTAAGAGATAGATTAGAAAAAGATGTATAAAAATTGGCCGAATGCTCGGCCTTTTATAGGCTCACGTTTACTGTTTGACCTCAGCGAGTGCGGTGGTTGTTGCGTTTATAAGCTCCGCGAGTGTGGAGCAGTGGAATCCAGCTCACATAAGTTTGGATCTTAGTCTGCCGACAGATTTTATTATATAAATATAATATAAATATATAATTTATATAATTAATTATATATTATATTATATTTATATACATAATTAATTTGTAACTTTCGGTCCGTTGCGTCGAGCGTTGAGAGTTGACTTTGGTCCCAGTTCTGGATTTTTGAACGTCCTTTCGTATAATTTAATATCTTGTACTTTGCGTTTTGGGTCTTGTATTCATGTAATATTGAGACGTTTCTTATCAATAATTGGAACCACTTTGATTGTATTTTGTACTTTTGAGCTTTTTGGTTGTTTGCATCTTCAATTCGTCGAATCTGTCTTTTGTCTTCACCTTTTATTATTTAAACTAATATCACTTGTAAATAGGACAACTTCAACTAAAAGCTTGTCTTTCTTGAGGGATAATGTGATGAAATATATGTTCGTTTTTAGCATTATCACCTAAACTCTTAGTGATAAATCAGTTAGGTCCATAACCCAGTTGATTGAGGTTTAGTGTTTATCCTAGGAAATCAAACTCTTGTGATATTTCTCCTTCAGAATTCTATTCTCCATACCTATCTATCTTTATCTTTATAAGTTAAATTACTGTTTTATGTAGTTAATCTTAATCTATCACCTCTTGTCACTACAGTTAACTGTATAGGCACTTTTTTCCCACATTACTGGGCAAACATACAAAAATATGAACCTAAGTTATATTTACCACTTACTCGTTAAAAGGAAGACAAGTAGGTGAGTTATAGCTAGGAACCCCAGCTAAATATAAATAATAAAACCGTTACGTCCTTGTGGTAGCTAATTCTGACGTGTCGCGGCCTAACGACACCGCACAAAGTAAAACCGTCCGATTTGGCCATATCATGAGAGTGGTAAGTTTTTGACGCCGCTGCCGGGGACTTATTTTCTGTCTGTTAAGGTAATCGTTGATTCTGTCAATATATCTGAGACTCTTGAGTGGTGTCTAAGAAACACAATTATACACGGACTTGGTTGTTGGATTTTCCGAACAGTCTCCAATTATATTGGAACCAAAAGAATCCTGCCTCTCCGTTGTCAGCCTGGCCACTTGTTTCAAAGATAAATTGACTGGAACCACACATGCTTAACAAACAGGGAGTTTGTCAGTATAGGATTTAAAGTCGCCATTACAGTAAACCCTTTTCAAACTATAAAAACAAAATATTAATTATGGTATTAATTTCTGTAGATTCCAGTTCAAACTTAACCGACTACGAAGAAAGTGCGAATGGCAGTTGCTCTCCCACAACTTCGGAAACCGAAGAAGTTTTTCTTTATAAAACAAAAACAAATATAAACCCTGATGAATCTCATCAAGACCTAATTATTGATCCTTGTAGTCCAAGAAGCCGGATAATTTTATCTAACTTAGAGATTTCATTGCTTTTGGATAAGTTTTACTCAAATGAACCAGGATTCGACCCTCTTCACGATCCAAAAGGGAGACTCAGTCTTAATGAACTCCTTATTATGGAAGATGAAATACGGGAAGAATACCCAAATATTTTCAATTATCCAGACTTGTTCGAATTTAATCCCAAAGAGATACTGATGTACAAAACGTGGTATATGAATTGTTGTATGAAATAGTATGGAAAAATACCGATTAAAGATTGCTACACACTAGCGGGCAGTGTACCCGATCGTGTACTAGTATAGTAAATGGTAAAATACGTGTATCGTTCCAAGGACAATATCTAGGTCAAATTAGGATTATAAACTAAATTATGATTAACTAAAAGAATTACAAGTACAAGATATATTTTGGTTTGCCCTTTTGCGATGGGCGAATCTAGTGATGAATAAGATTAAAAGACAATGTTTTTGGTATTTTAAGTTTATGAAAGTAAAAGATAGTTTCGATATCAAGTTAAGGAAATATGCTCATCTAGACTTTTTACCCTAAATGTTGAATGTTTATTTAGGATTAAGATTGGATTGATTGGTTATGCACGAGAACTAATTAATTGGTTCACCAAGAGTAGTCTTGCGCAAACACTCAAAAAGGATTACACGATGCAAGTGATGTTCTTGACATCTAAGACCTCCTATTTGTAATCAAATAATTCAACTAGTTTGAAGACTTGAAGAATGATCAAGTCAATAGTGTGTTGTACATGATCCACTCCTATATCAACTAATGGTTTAACTTAGTTCATTCCCTTAGTCCTGTTAAATGCTCAATTCACCCAACCCAAGTAATTAACTAAGTGATATAATAAGATCCCTATAAACGTCACTAGATAAGGCAAATCACTAACACATGTTAATTAATGGAACTAGGTAGTTGAAAGTGTGTATAATATATTCTAAGGAATTGGCCATTCTCCTAATCAATTACACATACTAATTAAGCTATTCCAAAGTATCTACAAGAGTCGTTCTTACATTCTTATGTAAATTAACCATTTGAACCCAACTTATCCCTTTTGGTAAAAGACGGATAAACACATGTCACTAGGTGTAAATCAATACATTAACTTAACAAGATGATGTTTCTTAATCAAATGAACATATCAACTAGTTGAATCGAAAGGATTAAACTTAACAAGAATGGTTCTTGTATTTAAACATCAAACTATCGTGCATAATAACAATCAATCAATAGTTAACATTCAACATTTCGGTTATTTATCTAGATGAACATAAAATGGACTAGCCAACAATCATTCTTGAAAACTTAAACAAAACAGTAACAAAGATAGAATTCATTGTAATACAAGATTGACCTTTTTTAGGAGTAATCTTGGATGAAGCTCTTGAATGATCCTTGATTCTTCAATGATTTAAGTGCATAGATGCACTTTGATAAGCCCAAGAATTACTTTGATTCGTATGTTTTAGTCACAGAATAGAAAGTAAACTAGTACCCCTTGAAATGAAGCTGGACATGGAATTAAATATGGTGAACAGTAGCTGGAAAGTGGGGTGCGCCAAGTGCACCAAAGAGAGTGCGCTGCGCGCATAGTTCACCTACTACACATTTGCTTTACAGCTCGACATCGCATGGTTAAATCTGCTTTACTGGTAAAAGTGCGCGGAGGGGTGTGCTGAGCGCACAGTAGTGCGCGGCACGCACTGTGCTTGGCGCACTTTGGTTTCGTCCAAGAAATCTTCTGATCAAAATTTGGCAATGTGCGCTGCGCGCACCCTTAGTGGTGCGCTAAGCGCACC
The DNA here is from genome assembly GCF_046630445.1 of Rutidosis leptorrhynchoides. Taxonomy (NCBI): domain Eukaryota; kingdom Viridiplantae; phylum Streptophyta; class Magnoliopsida; order Asterales; family Asteraceae; genus Rutidosis; species Rutidosis leptorrhynchoides. Next base: position 40,419,890 of record NC_092343.1, read on the forward strand.
TCACTGTTCTTGGATTTATGGTCTTGGTTTCGATCTCTGAGCAGTATCATCCATTTTCTTAAATGTTTCTGCAAGTTTACAATGATTTTAGACTAAATTACAATAATATAAAATACAAACGGAAATACAATGTATTCGTACGAAATGAACATCAATAGGACTCGATATTGCGACTAATGATATATCTAATTTGAGCAATATCAAATCCCCCCATACTTAACTCTTGCTTGTCCTCAAGCAAGTCTTGTTTTAATCATTCGTATACTAAACAATAATATAAATGAATCTCAAACATAATTTGAAGTACTCAATACATTAGTCAACCAAAGCACGCAAAACACACACATTTTTATAGAACACAAACTCGCGCTTTTATGAACACATGTTTACACAATTTGGAATACACACTCACACATTATTATAGAATACAAACTCACGCTTCTGTGAACACATGTTTACACAATTTGTAATACACGCTCATTGAGGTACACACACATTATATGAAACACACGCACACATTTGGATTTGTTCAGGAGAGACGAACTTTGGTGAAAGTTCTTTACAAATTTGGATCCTTAGGGAAAATTGGATCTTTGAGAAAACGTTTTAAGATTTTGAAAATGTCAATGCTAGTTTTTAAACTAGACACGTTTTCTGGTTTTAACCTCAAATTTGGGTTGAGGGTAACTGAAAACCGAAGTCTCATTCGGCGATTAGCAAGCTATTCGCCCCCCATGATTGTAGTATCATGGAACTCTTTACTGGGCGCCCCCTGATGCGATATAAATATCGGTCTTTCATGACAATTTGTACAATTTAGATCAAGGGTTAAAACTGTGAAGACTGAGCTATCGCGTGGGACAAATCCTGCTCCAGCTTATATACCGTAATCGGTTTTACACTGGACAGCTCCTTGGATTTACCCTACCAAGTTTATTTTCGGGTTTGAAAGTTCAAGACTTTCCCTTCCCACTTTACCTTTATATCGTGATATGATATTGGTATGAAATGATATAGTTTAGGAAGTTTGCTATATCAAGTAAGGAAACATTCGGAAGACTTTACTTCCTTCAAGGATGGACTAGATGCATCCTTTTCATTTAGTGACTTTTATTTCTTTTATTTTCAATCCAGAAGTACTTTAATCGTTTTAACTTTGCAAAATTTTATGATAATAATTCGAAAAGATTAGTAAAATCCCCCACACTTGGCTTTTTCGCTAATACTTTTAGTTCAAAAATTTTAATTTTTCATAAAATGCGACAATAAGCCAAGTTGCATTGCATATCCATTGCATATCCGAGAGAATTACTTCTCCCCCCACACTTAAGATTAAGTAAGGCCCTCATTACTTAAAATCAGAAATAATTTAAAAATTCACGAGGGCATTAGCGTGAAAAGAGTTCGAAAAACCTTGGCATAAAGTCGGAGATCGTGAAATGTAGGTGAGCGATGGTACTGAACTTAATGCCAGCATAAGAACATCGTTCATTCCTTGATCTCTATCACAAATTCCAAATTGATTGTACTTCGCTGAACTTAATGCCAGCATCACTAAACCTTAACAATAAGAAACAAACAAACACACAAAATGAAATAGATAAAAGTGGTGTATTCAACACAACCACCACAAACGTTAATCCTACAACATAAATAGTCTAATTATTACAAACCATTGTTTTAAAATAAAAATAAAAACCGTTCTGAAAATTACCAAAGTGTTACCAAATGTTACCAAATAGGGCACATGAGCCCTTTAATTGTCACCAAAGAAGTTACCAAAAGGCCAGCCGGAGTAGGTGCCCAAACCATCATTCCTAGGTCTTCTATGCGGGTATTGTTCCTCAAAGCATCTTTGTGCATCTTGCATGGACGCTTGTTCATCATATAATAGAGGACTAGAAATTCGGTTTGGAGTATGGTAATAGGTCGGGTTTTGGTAGGAGTTAGCATAATACTCTTGGGGATTTTGCATATATAATCCAACATTATGGCTAAGCCAATCGCCCCTATAGTTCCTCCACCTTTGATCATACCGTGACGCCCTGTTATGCTCCCTATGTTCTTCCTGAAATTGGTGAAATTGTGTCTGTTGTTGCTCATATTGGTTATCTCTATTTTGGTAACCGACTCGCATATCATGGAAGCCCATAATAATTTCATCCAATTCATCTTACCTTGACCTCTGTTGGTGCCTACGCCTCCTTCTTTCTGGTTGTGGTGGGTCCTCTTGACCTTCTTCTTCAGGTGCCTCCATATGCACATCTTCTTCTTCATTTTCTCTTCCTACACCACTGCCGCCGGCTTCATGATCATTTGCATGGGGCGGTGCGTTTACCCTCGGAACAAATGGAATAAGCCTTTGATGATTATTATAGGCCAAAAATTTTGCATTCAAATAATAAGTTTTTCTCAAAGGCTTCATTGTTGTATTGTTTGGAATTAACCGAGATAAATCGACACCAAAATGCCTAGAAATCTGGGTGATGTATTGCCCACCAACAATCGGATTCAACCCTATATCTCCCCTTGAATTATCAAGATAACTTGCCAATGTAGATGGAATATCGACACTGCTTTTGTTGTAGATTTTATCTACAAGAAAAACATCGAGACATGTTACTTTATTGGTGCCATGTTTTCTTGCATTAAAAGTACATGCAATGAGCCGATGAATCATTCTTTTATCTTTATTGGTTATATCAGTAAACTTGCTTCGGCTAGCAGAAAATTGAGTGTCGCTCATATCGGTCCAAAACGGGCGTGGATCATAAGAATCATCATAGTACTCGGATGACCGCAAATAAACATTGAGTTGGTCATCATCAAGTTCGTTATATAGCCCGAATATTTGAGCAAGCTCAATTTGGCTAAGTACCCGATTGATCCCACCTAAACAAAATCTCATAAAGTTTTGACTTGTTGGATCCATAATTAGATCAAAACGTAAAGATGCTATGAACTCTTTGCATAACTGTGGGTATATAACATCATTGAACCTCATAATTCGTTCCCATGCTCTGATTGTTATTAATCTGCCCGTTAAAACCTGGTATTGTACCTCTAACATTCTAGCCGCTCTATCATACTCTCGTGCTTCCACCAATTGAGCCGGGTCAAAATACCACGTTGCATCGCATGATTTTTCTGCCACCGAATTATAAGCACTTGTGTAATCTGGATGGTCTCGGACATAGGCTAGCCAAAGCCTTGGGTCATTTTGATCCGGTGATTGTTGTCATTCTTCTGGTGAAGAATGTCTTTCATCCAGTGAAGAATTTCGTTCTTCAGATGAATGCTCATGTTCTTCACGATACCGGTGTGAAGGCTCTTCATGCTGTTGATTTCTCCTTGTCCTAAAGTTGTACTGCATACATAAAACATACACCAAAACAAAAGAGTCGCATAGAAAATAGTATGCGTTAGTGTGAGCTCATCATAAATCAAGTATATGTTCAAAAATACATATAGCACATAATTATGTTAATCATTCATGTAAACATTTTCTTAAAAAGATCCATGATTAACATAGTTAGTCTATGCGTTTTAGAAACCAAATTTGAACATAAACCTCATATCATTCTATCACATCACAAAGTAATGGAGACTTAACAATTTTAAAGCATTTATATCAATTAAGAACCAAAACATGCTAGAGTTTCAAAACATGAACAACCGTATCCTGCTCAATTGTGATACATACTTATGAAGTACACAAAATATCTCAAAACACTCACAAACACTTAGCTAGGAACCAAATTCAAAGCCAAAATTCGGATTTAAAGTCTATATAAACCCTAGAATCATGAATATACCCTAAAAACATAATGGAATATGATTTCAAGGCATACAAGTCAATTATAACAACCTAAAGCATGTTAAAATAATATCAATTCAAGAAAACCACATAAATTTCTTAAACAATCCAAAAAATTAAGCATGAAATCGAAGTAATGGAAAGAAAATTAAGTGGAATCATATGAACATACCCTAGGCATCTTGAATTAGGATTTGATTTGAGAAGATTTGGTTAAAATTGGAAGGATTGAAGTTAGGGTTTGGAGTGTTTTAGTGAAAGAGAGAAATTGGATCTGAATTTTTGGTTAAGGAATGAGTGAAAAATGAATGTGTGGTGTTAAAGAGGTGATAAAACAGTGGAACCCACCAGAAATTTAAACAGATTTGAGCTAAAAGGGAGGGTGCGCTGAGCGCACCATTAAAAGTGCGCAGCGCGCACTCATGATCCTAACTTGAAAACCTTCTGACCAATTTTCTGTTGAGTGCGTTGAGCGCATGGAAAATAGGTGCGTGGCGCGCACCTTGTGTTATTCATGTTTTTCCGTTTTTTGTCAGTTCAGTAAGGTTGGTAACAGCTTGGTGAACGTAATGGTATTCAACAAAAATTAAAAATCACTCAAAATCATATAAATCACACAAAAACCTATTTCTAACATTTGTGAAGGTTTTAAAACGAGTCGCTTCACCCGACTCTCCCCCAAACTTTAGGTAGCTTTGGGGTTGAAAACGAGTTTTACCTCATCTTCAATGTTCCTGGGTCCATCAACATATAGTTTGACCCTGTGTCCGTTTACTTTAAAAACATCACCCTTCGCATTCCTTAATTCCACCGTTCCATATGGAAAAACCTTGTTAACAACAAATGGTCCCATCCATCGGGACTTGAGTTTTCCAGGGAAAAGTTTAAATCGTGAGTTGAATAACAAAACACGATCACCATCTTTAAATACTTTCGAATTCTTAAGACGGTTATCGTGCCAAACTTTGGTCTTTTCCTTGTATATGAGTGAGTTTTCATCGGCGTTATGTCTCAACTCATCCAACTCATTAAGTTGGTTCAAACGAAGGTCTCCCGCTTCTTCAAGATCGAGATTACATGTCTTAAGAGCCCAATGTGATTTGTGCTCTATCTCAAAAGGGAGATGACATGCCTTCCCATAGACTAGGCGGTAAGGTGTGGTTCCAATAGGAGTTTTGTAGGCAGTTCTAAATGCCCACAAAGCATCTTCAAGCTTCGTTGACCACACCTTAGGATTGAATCCAACCGTTTTCTCAAGAATCCTTTTAAGTGCCTGATTCGTATTTTCAACTTGTCCACTTGTTTGTGGGTGATAAGATGTAGAAATTTTACGAGTTACCCCATATCGTTTCAACACCTTTTCTAATTGGGTGTTGCAAAAATGGGTACCACGATCACTAATTAAAGCTTTCGGGGTACCGAATCGGGCAAAAAGCTCTCTAAGAAAATTTATGACAACTCGTGCATCGTTAGTTGGGAGAGCCCTTGCTTCTGCCCATTTTGACACGTAGTCAATGGCAACGAGTATATATTGGTTGGAATTAGATTTTGGGAATGGTCCCATGAAATCAATGACCCAAATATCGAACACCTCACAAACTTGGATTATGTTTTGAGGCATTTCGTCTCTTTGACTAATCTTTCCCGCCCTTTGGCAAAAATCACATGATTTACATATTTGGTGGGCATCCTTGAAGATGGTAGGCCAATAAAAACTGGCCTCATAGACTTTTCTCCCCGTGATTTGGGGTCCGAAATATCCATTAGTGGGACCAAGATGACATTGGAGAAGAATTTGATTGCATTCTTCCTCGGAGACACAACGACGGATTATCCCATCGGGACATCACCTAAATAGATAAGGGTCTTCCCAAAAATAGTTTTTAGGTCACTAAAGAATTTCTTCCTTTTCTGATGTGACCAACCGGTTTCTAGGTATCCCCTAACAATGTAATTGGCGAAATCAACATACCACGGGTCTTCTACTTTCTCTACTCGCATGAGGTATTCATCGGGAAAATCATCTTTAATACTCGATTCATGGAGTACTTCAAGATTGGGATTTTCAAGTCTAGAAAGATGGTCAGCCGCGATATTTTCGGCACCTTTCTTGTCCCGAATCTCGATATCAAATTCTTGCAATAGCAAGACCCATCTTAGCAATCGAGGTTTTGCATCTGGTTTAGAGAAAAGGTATTTCAATGCCGACTGATCGGTGAAGACAATTGTCTTCGCTAGGACAAGATAAGATCGGAATTTGTCAAAAGAAAAAGTGATAGTAAAGAGCTCCTTTTCTGTTATTGTGTAGTTTAATTGGGCTCCTTGTAAAGTCTTGCTTGCATAATAAATGGGTTGAAAATGTTTCTCAACCCGTTGGCCCAAAACTGAACCAACTGCAAATTCTGATGCATCGCACATTAGCACGAATGGTAATGATCAATTTGGAGCTATAATTATTGGTGCGTTAACAAGTTTTTGTTTTAAAATATTGAATGCCTTAGTGCATTCACTTGTGAAAACAAAGGGTGCATCTTTTTCGAGAAGTTTATTTAATGGCGTTGCAATTTTTGAAAAATCTTTAATAAATCGCCGGTAAAACCCGACATGCCCAAGAAAACTTCTCACACCCTTCACATTTAAAGGAGGTGGAAGGTTGGCAATGACATCAACCTTTCTGGATCCACTTGAATACCAACACTTGAGATTTTGTACCCTAAGACGATGCCTTCTTTAACCATAAAGTGGCATTTTTCCCAATTAAGCACTAAGTTCGATTTCTCACACCGTATAAGCATTTTTTCCAAATTTAGAAGGCATGAATCGAAAGTGTTACCGAAAAATGAAAAGTCATCCATGAACACCTCCATGCAATCTTCAATCATATCATGGAAAATAGCCATCATGCACCTTTGGAATGTTGCGGGAGCATTACATAGACTAAAGGGCATTCGACGGTATGAAAAAGTGCCATAGGGACATGTGAAGGTAGTCTTTTCTTGATCCTCGGGGGAGATGGGAATTTGAAAGTACCCCGAAAAACCATCTAGGAAACAATAAAAGCTATTTCCCGCTAGTCTCTCTAACATTTGATCAATGAATGGTAGCGGAAAATGGTCTTTTCTAGTGGCACCGTTTAACTTATGATAATCAATACAAACTCGCCACCCCGTTACAGTTCGTGTAGTAATAAGCTCATCCTTATCATTTGTGGTAACAGTTATACCACCCTTTTTACGAACACAATGGACCGGGCTTATCCACGGACTGTCTGAGATTGGGTAGATTAGACCTGCATCTAACAATTTAATGATCTCCTTTTTGACAACATCTTGCATATGAGGATTTAGCCTCCTTTGACATTGCACCACCGGTTTGGAATTTTCTTCCATTAAGATCTTGTGAATGAAATAAGAAGGACTAATTCCTTTTATATCATGGATTTTCCATGCAATAGCCGGTTTGTGGGCCTGTAACAAGGAAACAAGACGTTATTTTTCATGTTTAGAAAGAAGTGAGGAAATAATTACCGGAAGCTTCGAATCCTCCTGAAGGAAAGCGTACTCAAGATGATCAGGGAGCGGCTTAAGCTCCAAAATTGGAGGTTCCTCAATTGAGGGCTTACTCCGGTACTCGCTATCCTTGTTCAGTTGTTCTAACTCCTTCTCAGTTGGTTCATACCCATTTGCCATCAGTGTAGCCATCACATCCATTTCTTCTTCAGGAAATTCTTCATCTCCACTTGCCAAATCGTATGTACCTGTTTCATCCAATTCGGGAGATTCCTGCAAGAACTCATAATGCGAATCTATGCTTTGCATAAAATAACAAGTATCATCTGAAGATTTAGGATATTTTAATGACTTGTCAATTGCAAAAGTCGCACTAGCTTCACCAATTCTAAGGGTCAACTGCTGATCATAAACATCAATGACACATCTAGCAGTATTTAAAAATGGTCGACCCAAAATAATTGGTATTCTGTCATCAACTTCCATGTCTAAAACCACAAAGTCTGCCGGAAAAATCAGATTTCCGGTCTTAACTAACATATTCTCTATTATTCCTCGAGGGAATTTTATAGAGCGATCATCTAGTTGAATAGCCATTCGTGTGGTTTTGAGTTCCCCAGGGGCTAATTTAAGGTAAATCGAATAGGGCATTAAATTGATACTAGCTCCCAAATCGGCTAATGCCCTCATACAATCAAGGTCACCCATTAAACAAGGAATAGTGAAACAACCGAAATCTTGAAGCTTTTCGGGAAGTGTGTTGGACACCAGCACCGAACATCTAGCATTTAAAGTGACTGATGAAATTCTTTCCATCTTCTTTCGGTTGGTGAGCATGTCCTTCAAGAATCGAGCATATTTAGGCATACCTGCAATAACATCAATAAAAGGTAAATTTACGTTAACTTTCTTGATGAGCTCCATGAATCTTGACTTTTCTTCCTCGAGCTTCTCCAATCTTTGTTTTCTTGGAAATGGGAGCAGTGGTTGATATGCTTTAACAACCAGTTTGACTCGCACCGTGTCTTCTTGACTTTCCATGTGCTCATTGTCAACACCTTCAACCACATTTTCTGGCTCCTTTTCTTTCTCTGGTTCATTCACATTACCTGGTTCATTCTCTTTCGTTAATGGAACACTAAAGTCAGAGACTTCTGGCATCCTTGGTGGATCATAGGTTACCCTACTTCGGGTGGTGATAGCTTTTGCTTGATCGTTTCGGGGATTAGATTGCGTGTTGCTTGGCAATTCCCTCGGTTTTCTTTTGCTTAACAATTTAGCAAGATTACTCATCTGTTGTTCCAATACTTGAATGGAAGATTGTTGGTTTCTAAATTATTGCTCATTCTTCTCATTCGTTTGGCTTATATTGGTGACAAGTTGAGTTTGTGACGCAATTAACTTCTCCAACAAACTCTCCATATTTGACTTTTTCTCTTCATGTTGGGGTTTTTGATAAAAACCCGGAGTTTGTTGTTAGAACCCACTACTTGACCCTTGTTGGAAATTGGAATTTTGACCTTGAGGGTTGTAAGGGTTATTGAAGTTTCGGTTAAATTGGGCTCGCCCTTGAAATTGATTATTGTTCCTTTGGCTTATGAAAGCCACTTCTTCTTTCTGAGCCATTGTCAAACCTGCATCACAATCTTTTCCTAAATATAAACCACCACAGTATTCACACCCTACTTTCATACCATGGATCTCTTTGGTGATCTTTTCCATGTTTCGAGCAACGCCATCTATCTTCACGCTAAGAGAACCAATGTCATCATAAGCTCCGGCGCTTGAGACTTGAGCATGACGGGTCATGGGTCATTCTTGATGCCATTCATGAGAATATTCGGCTTGCTTTTCGATTATCTCATAAGCGTCTTGCTCAGTTTTGTCCATGAGTGATCCTCCTGCCGCTTGATCAATGGAAATTCGGGTTGCAACATCACAACCCTTGTAGAAGATTTGAACCTTTTGGAAGGTATCCAAACCGTGGTTTGGACAACCTCTTAACATCTTAGAAAATCGGTTCCATGCTTCATAAAAGGTTTCCATCGGCTTTTGACAAAATTGGGTAATTTCTTGTTGGAGTCTCGCGGACTTAAAAGCCGGAAAGAATTTTTTTTAGAAAATTTTCTAACATTCCATCCCAAGTGTCAATTGTACTCTCAGGCAAAGAATCTAACCAACTTCGTGCTTCCCCATGGAGTGTCCAAGGGAAAAGTCTTAAAAATATGGCTTAATCGGTGTCCGCTTGAAGCTTGAATATAAGACATATCTCTTGAAAAAGACGAATATGCTCATTAGGATCTTCATTTGGTCCCCTACCAAATTGGCATTTTCTGTTTATCATCTGGAGAATAGGTCCTTTGATTTCAAACCTTACGTCACCGGTGGGCAGAGTAATTGCACTTCCCTGACCTGTTTGGGTGGCCCTCATCTTGGTCGCCATCGATGGTTTTGGTGCTTCATCCGCCATTTCAAAAATTGGTGGATCAATGGGTTCTCCTTTTAAATAACGTGGCTTGGTTGTACTTGATGATTCTAAATAGAAGCTTTCTTGTTTTGATGAAGATTCAAAAACTTCAAGTACTTCTTTTGGTATTCTTCCAAGCTTTCTGTCTGGTTCTGTAAGTGGTGTAAGTAGCGGAGAATCTCAATTTCGAGTATGTGGCATATGCAACCTAAAATCTATAAAACACACAGCTAACAAAACTATTAAACGCACCGATTCTATAAGTTTAAAGATCAAAGACTATCAATAATTTAAAATAATTAAGAAACTACTTAATCACAAATTAGTTAATAATTCTATTTTGACACAAAACTGTCCCCGGCAGCGGCGCCAAAAAATTGATGTGCCAAACGTGGTATATGAATTGTTGTATGAAATAGTATAGAAAAATACCGATTAAAGATTGCTACACACTAGCGGGCATTGTACCCGATCGTGTAGTAGTATAGTAATTGGTAAAATCCGTGTATCGTTCCAAGGACAATATCTAAGTCAAATTAGTATTATAAACTAAATTATGATTAACTAAAAGAATTACAAGTACACGATATATTTTGGTTTGCCCTTTTACGATGGGTGAATCAAGTGATGAATAAGATTAAAAGACAATGTTTTTGGTATTTTAAGTTTATGAAAGTAAAAGATAGTTTTGGTATCAAATTAAGGAAATATGCTAATCTATACTTTTTACCCTTAATGTTGAATTTTTATTTAGGATTAAGATCGGATTGATTGGTTATGCACGAGAACTAATTAATTGGTTCACCAAGAGTAGTCTTGTGCAAACACTCAAACGGGATTACACGACGCAAGTGATGTTCTTGACATCTAACACCTCCTATTTGTAATCAACTAATTCAACTAGTTTGAAGACTTGAAGAACGATCAAGTCAATGGTTTGTTGTACATGATCCACTCCTATATCAACTAATGGTTTACCTTAGTTCATTCCCTTGGTCCAGTTAAATGCTCAATTCACCCAACCCAAGTAATTAACTAAGTGATATAATAAGATCCCTATAAACGTCACTAGATAAGGCAAATCACTAACACATGTTAATTAATGGAACTAGGTAGTTGAAAGTGTGTATAACATATTCTAAGGAATTGGCCATTCTCCTAATCAATTACACATACTAATTAAGTTATTCCAAAGTATCTACAAGAGTCATTCTTACATTCTTATGTAAATTAACCATTTGAAATCAACTTATCCCTTTTGGTAAAAGACGGATAAACACATGTCACTAGGTGTAAATCAATATATTAACTTAACAAGATGATGTTTCTTAATCAAATGAACATATCAACTAGTTGAATCGAAAGGATTAAACTTAACAAGAATGGTTCTTGTAGTCAAACATCAAACTATCGTGCATAATAACAATCAATCAATAGTTAACATTCAACATTTCGGTTATTTATCTAGATGAACATAAAATGGACTAGCCAACAATCATGCTTGAAAACTTAAACAAAACAGTAACAAAGATAGAATTCATTGTAATACAAGATTGACCTTTTTTAGGAGTAATCTTGGATGAAGCTCTTGAATGATCCTTGATTCTTCAATGATTTAAGTGCATAGATACACTTTGATAAGCCCGAGAATTACTTTGTTTCGTATGTTTTACTCACAGCACAGAAAGGAAAATGGTACCCCTGGAAATGAAGCTGGACATGGAATTAAATAGACTGAACAGTAGCTGGAAAGTGGGGTGCGCCATGCGCACCAAAGAGAGTGCGCTGCGCGTACAGTTCACCTACTATAGATTTGCTTTACAGCTCGACATCGCATGTTCAAATCTACTTTACTGGCAAAAGTGCGCGGAGGGGAGCCCTGAGTGCACAGTAGTGCGCAGTGCGCACTGTGCTTGGCGCACTTTGGTTTCGTCCAAGAAATCTTCTAATCAAAATAAGGCAATGTGCGATGCGCGCACCCTGAGTGGTGCGCTGAGCGCACCTCACTGTTCTTGGATTTCTGGTCTTGGTTTCGATCTCTGAGCAGTATCATCCATTTTCTTAAATGTTTCTTCAAGTTTACAATGATTTTAGACTAGATTACAATAATATAAAATACAAACAGAAATACAATGTATTCGTACGAAATGAACATCAATAGGACTCGATATTGTGACTAAAGATATATCTAATTTGAGTAATATCAAATCGACACCCTGATAAAACAAAGGCTCCGTTTATTGAAAATCTGTTAAATCCTAGTAGAAGGTTAGACATTTATAGAGAATTCATTAGGCACCTCTATTCCTCAGACTTCCCGTTCTCAACATTTCAAATCAATCTATTAAAAGAGCTGTGTTCTCAAGTTCGTTCTCTTCACAAACTATTAAAAGAATGTGGGGATGATATTTTTGTCAAGTATCGGGATGCAGAAATTGATTTCAAATTTGATTTAGAATCATTCGTCAGTTTTCTCCCTCACTTCATCAATAAGGAAGTTTCTCCAATTCATATCAACCGCTACGTCGCCACAATGATTTCTGAATTAGAATTTTGGGTTGTAAGAAAGAAAACTAACCCTATTTCAAAATATGGAAACCGAGATTTCTTTTACTTTAATCCAGCCTCATTTCTTATCAAAAGATTAATTGAAGTTTTTCTGGATTCTACTGAGGAAAGAATACATCAGAATTTCTTTACAAAAAGAAAGGAAATATATTCTGAACTCGTACAAACCCTCGCTATGTCAAAATTTCCATTTACAACCCCGCAAAGGAAGATCATTCGGGAAATATCTACAAATTTTAAATTTACTATAGGTGATCCTGACTGCGCGGAAGATCTTTTATTTCAAGACACAGTGTCAAAACTTCTTTTTGAACTTAATTATCGAGATACTAGACTAAGGGACGGAATTTCAAACGTTAAAAAAGTTAGAAGGGCTTTGGTTAAACTTATGGACGATATCGGAGATTTACAAAAGCGCGAGTGTAAAATACTAAGTGATTTTGAAATATTTTCAGTACACTCCGCTGATCTACTCTGGATGGTCAAAGAAGCTTTAAACTTGTCTTTCTTTCCGCGTCATTTCTGGAACTTAGTGGTGGAACCTGTGTAATTTGAGTTATTAATAAAATGAAATATTTTAATTTTGTCCTTATCTTTTAAATTTTAGTTAAATTAATAAAAATATAAAAAAAAGAGAAAGATTTTGTTGATGAATAAAGGTTCTGAGAAAGGGAGCAAAACCAAGAAAGATACGAGAAAAGAAACTCCTGGCAGTAAAAAAAAAAGGATGCTAAACGTAAAATTCCTGACAAAAAGCTGAAAGGATCACTAAAATCGATCTTTCAAAAAGAAACTCCTATCTATCAAAACCATTCGCACCCTAGAAACTTCCAAATCTCCATCTCTTCACAATCCAAGCTGAGTCGATAACTGAAAATTATCTCAAATAAGTGATGGAGATTTGAGTCTTGATCAAGCCTATGACGAAGAATGTAAGCATGACTGGCTAAGAGTGACTGCATTTCTTAGAACTATAGGACACCCTAAATACTTTAGTGAAATGAGTGACCCGAGTGAGATAGCCTCAGTTATGTAACCTCCTCTCATGATTGCGGGAAAAGGTTTGGGAATTACAAAAAGAATAAAACCAAGTTGTAACGACCCAAACCGTATTAAAACCGGCCCATAAAAATTTTTCCTTTTAATACGCGTTAAATAATACTTTAGGTCCCAATTGTGTTTCCATAAACATCTTTAATGCCATAGAAGGTTTAATAAATCTTAAAACATTTAATACATTGATTAATTGTCCAAACGGACATACACGACCCGACTAGTTTAGTTTCCAACCAAAACCGAGCATGGTGATTTGGGACTACGCTACCCAAATCCTAATCGAATACAAAAGCAAGATCTTCTTAGCAACCTAGCCAAGATCTCTAATCCCCAAGCTTACCCGAGCCGCCAAGCATGCGAACCTATAAAAATATCAACAACGAGAGGGTAAGCTAACGCTTAGTGAATGATAATATACTACATACATATATATGTATAAAATGGACACGCCACACAAAATATCAAATACCGCATACCGAAGCATCCATGTATAAGGCAACTACACTAAGCATACCGTAAGATCTCTAAGCAACAAGCTAAAGATATCAACAAAGTATAAGTTCACCAACGACGATGTGAACAACGCCAATAAGCTACACCCGGAGGGTTAGCTACAACACAACATTACATTAATATATAACAATATAAAACGAATAAGGTTAACCCCTTAACCCATTACCGAATACCAAACACCAAAAAGAAGATTGGCCGAACTACACGAGCCTTAGTAATCCGAAACCACACGAGATTACTATCTTCGCAACATCGAGGTTGGTCGAACTACACGAACCTTAGTAATCCGAAACCACACGAGATTACTACCTCAATAAGATGACCGAACTACACGAGTCATCGTGAATCCGAACTACACGTGATTCACTTCTCAACATCAAAACCCACGGTCACGGGATTATAATATCCACCACATTGGGGTCATACACTTCACAACAATATCAACCCTTCGCCATTGGGGTTATAACATCCAAATCACAACCATGTGTGATAACGTACACACAAGCGTGTACCTCGCTAAAGGTGGTCAACCAATACGCACAAACGTGCCAATTGGACCTATACACAAGTCCATCAAATCCACCTATATGTGAAGTGAGCTCTATAACCGAGAACCACTTCACCCGACCCGCACCCATCCTACACATACATATGCATATAGGATATTAACACTCACCTTGTCGCCTTGAAGAATTGCTTCCAAATAAATCCGCAACTCGCCAATGGAAAGTACCTATTCCATAATCATAAATACCACAACACAATTAGGATGGATTTACAAACCAACCCAATTTGACACTTAGTGCAATTTCGACCCAATTGCACTTCCAAGCACAAACCGTGCCCAAACTAACCAATAATCACTAACACGAGTGAAAATGGTCCTAATATGCCAATTAAACCCGAACACAAGTGTTAAACACTTATCGTTCTCAAAATCGCCCATTTTGACCCTTAAAAGCCAATATCTCACCATTCCCAAGTTTTAACACTAAAACATATTTGACTCGAGTTTATACTTCAACTTAATCCATTTTGAGTTTATAAACCTTATTAAATCAACAATCGGGTCAAAATCATCACCAAACCCTAATTTTGACTCTCGGTCAAAATTTGTCAACCAAGGAACCCTTATGGTCTCCAAAACATCAATAATCACTAATACTAGTGATTATTCACTCTTTGCAAGCCTTACAAGCATAAACTTGCACACCAAACCCAAAACTCGCCAATTCCAACAACAAACCCAAATCTTGGTGTTAATCTTCAATTAACAACTAAATGAGTTCCATTTACGAACATACAAACCAAAAGCCCCAAATTTGAATGATGAACACGAAAATGAAATTCGGAGTTAGAGCTTACCACTAGTATCACCGTGTAGCTAAGAACGAGGAGAACAACCTATTCAACTACGCCAAAGATCAAAATCCGCTTCTTCCTTTCCAAAATCCCACTTGAATCACTTGAGGATTTTAAATTTTGAGAGGAAAATAGGAAAGAAAAGGAAAAAGAAAATAAAGAAAATGAATGAGTGGATGAGGTTAAAGCCTCAAATCTGGCTCAAACGTGAAATGACCAAATTGCCCTTGAACTTCATTTAAAATTACAAGAATCCGGTGCCAGTTCGCACTGTATGCCGCGCCGCGGCCTAATTCGTCGCGTCGCGACCTATAACTAGGTCTGGGATCATTTTATATCAAGCTTCTGATCTGGATTCTTTCGAAACGCCGCGCCGCGGCTCCATTTTTTCGCGCCGCGACACTCTGCTTTCCCTGATTCATTTTTCTCGCGTACTAACTTCAACATGCGAGTACGCTTTGAACCATCCGTAAACTAGTCGTACGCACACTTTACACCTATAAGTCATGTACGGGGAAAACGGGGTGTTACAACTCTCCCCCACTTAGATTCGATCACGTCCTCGTGATCCTAGTCACGAACCCAAACGGACCCACACTCAATGGTCGTCGAACATGCATTTCAAACCGACTTCTACCACAAATTCGCTAACCCGATGGTTAATCCAATGACAAATTACAAACTTGATCGCATCCCGAGACGTACAATACACGCAACAACTGAAGTCTACAACGATCCCTTAGACAATTCTTCTTAAAGAGTTACCCTTAACAGCTAAATCGTCACCCGCGATTTATCAAATTCCATAATTCCGAGCACTAGCACTAATTCAATCCCTCACATCGGGAAAACTCAACCAATCTCGTATCGAGATATCAATTCCTTAGCATACGCTTACCGAGTATGATGCTAAAAACAACCAAGTCTCAACCTAAGGTCAACAACCCGAAGCGATGAAGACCGAACCAAACAAATCCTTACGGATAACACCAATCACTATACATCCCTTGTAGTGCGCAATACGACCAATACGCAACTACCGTAACATCATAACAAATGGTTAAGACCGATAACGCCCAAAACGGCTATGGTAACGTTAATCCCAAGGTGTACAAAATCGACTATCGTCACACCCGTAGCAACATGTGAGCGAAACACGGCTATCGCATCACAAATCATACAACATGGTCCTCACGACCCCACCATCGACGTATAAACAACTGATAGTTCCCACAACATGGTCCATACGACCCTACCATTGGTGTATCAAACAACCAATAGATCACACGACATGGTCCTTACGACCCCACCATTGGTGTATAAAACAACCAATAGATCACACGACATGGTCCTTACAACCCCACCATTGGTGTATAAAACAACCAATAGATCACACAACCCGAAGGCTGGCCGAAAACACACGCGCCTTAGTGAATCCGAACTACACGCGACTCACTACCTTCACCACAACAACAATCGGGATTGGCCGAATTACACGCGTCTTAGTGAATCCGAACTACACGAGAGTCACTATCCCGGAGGAATGACCGAACTGCACGAGTCATTTGTGAATCCGAACTACACGAGACTCACTCCTCGATACAATGACCGAAACCACACGAGTCATTTATGAATCCGAACTACACGAGATTCACTTCCACAATAAGATGACCGAAACCACACGCGTCATCGTGAATCCGAAACCACACGTGATCCACTACCATGATGAAGTCAGCGGACCCGAAGATCATGCTTCACCAATCTCAACACCGGATGAAGTCAGCGGACCCCGTCAACGGTCATGCTTCACCGATATAACACCTCGCTCATGATGAAGTCAGCGGACCCCGAAGGTCATGCTCTACCAATCGCATACTCCCATGATGAAGTCAGCGGACCCTAAAGGTCATGCTTCATCAATCACCAATACCATGATGAAGTCAGCGGACTTCGAAAGTCATGCTTCATCAATCAACGCCCTTTTGGCCTCGAACGACGAGTAGCGTAACATCGCGCTCTGCTACGCCATAGTGAATCCTAACGGATACCACTAACCATTCACACACTTGAGCAAGAACCACCTATATTAAACATAGGCACAAAACAATAATTCTCTAGAAGAGAATCCGACACACACCTCCCTTAACCGAAGCATTTCACCTTGCTCACAAAACACGTCCATTATCTCTCAACGAGATTTACCACATTACCACCTCGGTGATAATTCAAATCCAAACCATAAGTACAATTTATTCGAAATTGTAATCTACCACAAATCGACCAAAACCAGATCTCGACAACATTTTCCGGATCTACCAAAAGCCTCATCAGAAATCTCACACTAAAACTTCCTCGTGCGGGAGTGTAACTCCCCCACTTGGAACTACGTCCCATATCCACAACTCGTACAACCGTACAATGCTACCAAAGGTAGACTTTACCAACAATTGGGTTCACACGACCCATCACCATCTCTTGCTCCAACCTTGAGCATACGAAGGATTTCAACCAATCCTTAAACACTTCAAACGAAAAGTGTACCGCAAATTACACCACTCTACTCTCGCAATCATCCAATTGCTTTAGTTTGTCAAATCTCACCCGATCACTCATGTACCTAAGGGTTTCACTTCGGTACCCTAAGTACAATGTAACCGCAACACAATCGGAGTTGAACACCACGCCAGTAGGTATAAAAGAGGCACCTAATGTCACGTCATATAAACTCCATTACCAACATACATCGAGATTCAAAACACTCGATCTCAAGGGTTCCAACCACCCGACGAACCTCATGGTTCATCAACTTCCACACTATAGCGAACACGCGCTTAACAATCGAACACAAAAACCCATTTCCATGGCTTGGTAGAAACATTTCCAAATACTAAGGAATGCTTGGTTGCACCAAGTCTTACGCCCTTCGCCCATTAATCAAAACATCACCATAGGGTACTTCCTTTAGGAACGTCACCCATAACAACAATATGCACAACACAAGGCATTTTACAAACTCAAATTCAACGGCACTTAATAAATAATCAAAGGACATATTTATTAAAACGAAACGTACCTTAACGTCTCCTTGCCGCACCCGTCCTCGCTAACTTGGGACATTCCGACTTACGATGTCCTTCTTCTTGACAATTGAAACACACCATACCATCACCCTTTGGTACCGAACATTCCCAAGACTTGTGACCCCTCATGCCACAATTGTAACATCTAGATGCACTAGAATCCGGTATACCCATCCGTGTACCACCCGTGCTCACACTCGGACCCTTAGTCCTCTTACTCAGAGCACCATACGAAACAACCCTTCTCTCACTTGAAGGTTCACCAATCTTTGATCGGGTATATGACTCGAAACCTCTAGCCACGGCGAATAATTCCGCAAACGATTTCGCGTGACCCCGGCTGATCTTATTCTTCAAGTCATCATTCAAGGTTCGATAAAATCTTGCATCAACAAATTATCATTCCCCAAATACTCCGGGCAAAAACGAGCCTTCGCCATAAAGGTCGTCTTGAGAGTATTCAAATCCATAGAACCCTGTTGCAAATTTCGCAACTCATTACGCATTTCTGACAAATCGGCTGAAGTCCAGAACTCCTCGAAGAATTCTTTCTTAAACCCGTCCCACGATAACGCCATAAACGGTTCACCACCGACAAGATCAATCTTACCATCCAACCAATCCTTTGCCCTACCCTGTAACAAACTAGTAGCGAGTCTTGTCCTCTTCTCGGGAGGGCATTCAATAGTACGAAAACACCCTTCGACATCCGAGATCCAAGTCGTGCTTATCAAAGGATCCGGTTCTCCGTCGTACATCGGGGGTTTAGTCCTCATGAAGCTTTTAAGACAACGCTCCATCTCACCACTACCTTGAAGTTCGGAATACTTCCTAACCATTTCTTCTCGAAATGCGCTCATTTGCTCCGCAACGGCGGCCGCAACTCTAGCGTTAAACTCCAAATCGTTCGTCTCGATCTCGTTTCCCATCGCCATTCTAAGGAATGCAAAAGCGATTAGATCACGAACGTATAAAGCACACACACAATACCACCCCCATCTTGCTAAACACTCGTCGCACATCACTTGTTAGACACAATTTTCACCTGTAATAAGGTTTGCAAGTCCTTATTACGCACGCACGTCGTCTCAACTCGTTAGTACAACGACCGCCTCGCTCGATGATATAACCAACACAACGACGATTCCACGCGATATAAACATACGCAAGGGAATAGCATCACAACACAAGCCAAAAATCCTAGTTAGTCCACCTACAGACAAGGCACTAACTATAACCCGTTCCGACCCGTTCACCTACAAGTCCCGCAACAAATAAGCACACACAAAAGTCTAAGTATAGGCACCTATCTCAAGTCGCCTAAATCCCTTAGACCATGCTCTGATACCACTTGTAACGACCCAACCCGTATTAAAACCGGCCCATAAAATTTTTTCCTTTTAATACGCGTTAAATAATACTTTAGGTCCCAATTGTGTTTCCATAAACATCTTTAATGCCATAGAAGGTTTAATAAACCTTAAAACATTTAATACATTGATTAATTGTCCAAACGGACATACACGACCCGACTAGTTTAGTTTTCAACCAAAACCGAGCATGGTGATTTGGGACTATGCTACCCAAATCCTAATCGAATACAAAAGCAAGATCTTCTTAGCAACCTAGCCAAGATCTCTAATCCCCAAGCTTACCCGAGCCGCCAAGCATGCGAACCTATAAAAATATCAACAACGAGAGGGTAAGCTAACACTTAGTGAATGATAATATACTACATACATATATATGTATAAAATGGACACGCCACACAAAATATCAAATACCGCATACCGAAGCATCCATGTATAAGGCAACTACACTAAGCATACCGTACGATCTCTAAGCAACAAGCTAAAGATATCAACAAAGTATAAGTTCACCAACGACGATGTGAACAACGCCAATAAGCTACACCCGGAGGGTTAGCTACAACACAACATTACATTAATATATAACAATATAAAATGAATAAGGTTAACCCCTTAACCCATTACCGAATACCAAACACCAAAAAGAAGATTGGCCGAACTACACGAGCCTTAGTAATCCGAAACCACACGAGATTACTATCTTCGCAACATCGAGGTTGGTCGAACTACACGAGCCTTAGTAATCCGAAACCACACGAGATTACTACCTTAATAAGATGACCGAACTACACGAGTCATCGTGAATCTGAACTACACGTGATTCACTTCTCAACATCAAAACCCACGGTCACGGGATTATAAAATCCACCACATCGGGGTCATCCACTTCACAACAATATCAACCCTTCGCCATTGGGGTTATAACATCCAAATCACAACCACGTGTGATAACGTACACACAAGCGTGTACCTCGCTAAAGGTGGTCAACCAATACGCACAAACCTGCCAATTGGACCTATACACAAGTCCATCAAATCCACCTATATGTGAAGTGAGCTCTATAACCGAGAACCACTTCACCCGACCCGCACCCATCCTACACATACATATGCATATAGGATATTAACACTCACCTTGTCGCCTTGAAGAATTGCTTCCAAATAAATCCGCAACTCGCCAATGGAAAGTACCTATTCCATAATCATAAATACCACAACACAATTAGGATGGATTTACAAACCAACCCAATTTGACACTTAGTGCAATTTCGACCCAATTGCACTTCCAAGCACAAACCGTGCCCAAACTAACCAATAATCACTAACACGAGTGAAAATGGTACTAATATGCCAATTAAACCCGAACACAAGTGTTAAACACTTATCGTTCTCAAAATCGCCCATTTTGACCCTTAAAAGCCAATATCTCACCATTCCCAAGTTTTAACACTAAAACATATTTGACTCGGGTTTATACTTCAACTTAATCCATTTTGAGTTTATTAACCTTATTAAATCAACAATTGGGTCAAAATCATCACCAAACCCTAATTTTGACTCTCGGTCAAACTTAGTCAACCAAGGAACCCTAATGGTCTCCAAAACATCAATAATCACTAATACTAGTGATTATTCACTCTTTGCAAGCCTTACAAGCATAAACTTGCACACCAAACCCAAAACCCGCCAATACCAACAACAAACCCAAATCTTGGTGTTAATCTTCAATTAACAACTAAATGAGTTCCATTTACGAACATACAAACCAAAAGCTCCAAATTTGAATGATGAACACGAAAATGAAATTCAGAGTTAGAGCTTACCACTAGTATCACCGTGTAGCTAAGAACGAGGAGAACAACCTAGTCAACTACGCCAAAGATCAAAACCCGCTTCTTCCTTTCCAAAATCTCACTTGAATCACTTGAGGATTTTAAGTTTTGAGAGGAAAATAGGAAAGAAAGGGAAAAAGAAAATAAAGAAAATGAATGAGTGGATGAGGTTAAAGCCTCAAATCTGGCTCAAACGTGAAATGACCAAATTGCCCTTGAACTTCATTTAAAATTACAAGAATCCGGTGCCAGTTCGCACTGTATGCCGCGCCGCGGCCTAATTCGTCGTGCCACGACTTATAACTAGGTCTGGGATCATTTTATATCAAGCTTCTGATCTGTATTCTTTCGAAACGCCGCGCCGCGGCTCCATTTGTCGCGCCGTGACACTCTGCTTTCCCTGATTCATTTTTCTCGCGTACTAACTTCAACATGCGAGTACGCTTTGAACCATCCGTAAACTAGTTGTACTCACACTTTACACCTATAAGTCATGTACGGGGAAAACGGGGTGTTACACAAGTTTTTGCTCCTCCGTCTTGAGAAACAAAAATCACTTGATCTCTACGAATAAAAGTCCTCGGTGTCTGAAGTTTGAAGGTTTGCTTGCTAAGTCTAAGTGTGAGATATTTGATATCGGCTAAAAAGTCATGTTTTTACCCCCCATATTGAGTCCTAAAAGCATAAAGTTCAAGGCTTTGTTGGCAAAATTATCTCTTTTTCTGTTAGATTTGTAGGTAAAGTAATTACGAAGACGATGCAAGAAGAATCAAGAAAATCGGAGCTAAAACGAAGATTCTAGAGCGAAAACGGTGAAAGACAATAAATCAAGTTACGATCCAAGGATTCAGCAAGCCAAACGGCTTGCCAAATGGGTGGCTAAACGGCCTGCCAGTATGGCAAACGGCCTGCCAAATGCCCAGATCAAACGAGCCAAGCAAACGGGCAGGCCTGGCAAACGGCCTGCCAAATGGGTTGCCAAACGGTATGCCAGCCGTTTGCAGGCAAAATTCAAGTCTATTTAAAGGGCTTTTTTCATCCAATTTCAACACACTTCTCTTCACTCTCTCACTACAATACACTTTCTTTCACTAGAGCTTTCAAGGCCTTCTCACCTCCGAGCGGGAAATTAAGTACCCGGAGGCGAACGCCGAAGATTGTAATAGGAGCGGTCTAGAGGATGTCAGCACTTGTAATGGTCCGGATCTCGTCTGTAAACGGTGAATGCTTTCCTTAATTTAATAATGTTATCTTAAGTTGCTTTCATCCTGCATGACTATCTATCTGTTACAAATGTTTATTTTATGTTGAATACGTTATCTGAAACTTATGCTATTGTTATGCTGAAACCTTGACGGTCTAGAAGTTTAATTTACGAATCACCCTTTCCGCTTATTCACGTGGCTATAACCTAGTATTAGGACCTGATCAACCCTAGGATACGAGTAAGTAATTATGTGTGCTTAACGTCACAATAGGGATATAGTACCTACGTACGGATAATCAATTATTCGTCAAAGAAGAGCTGCCCATTTAGGTTGTGATTAGAGTAGAAAATATAGAGTTCAGAGAACACTTGTCTACTTAGAAGCATGATTCGCATCAGAAGCAATGTTCTTGAGATGTTGTAAGATGATCCGGGGTTGAATAAGTGATCGCAAAGGAGAGACCTCTAATCCAATTAGCAGTACCTTAGAATATCTAAGATTGCATATCTGTTAATGTTAAGGCATAGCGTAGTACTAAGTGGTGGAATATTGCTTTAGTTATACCAACTAGGATTAAGAAAAGCTGAGACTTTCCTTTATTGGGTATACCACTTTGTTCATGTACCTAGGATTCTATCCATAAGGTCGTTGAAACCCTTTTAGGTTAACGTTGGGAGTAGGGATATCCGTCTTAGCCAGAATCTTCAAGGCCTAAACTCTTAGTGACAAATCAGTTAGGTCCATAACCCAGTTGATCGAGGTTTAGTGTTTATCCTAGGAAATCAAACTCTTGTGATATTTCTCCTTCAGAATTCTATTCTCCATACCTATCTATCTTTATCTTTATAAGTTAAATTACTATTTTATGTAGTTAATCTTAATCTATCACCTCTTGTCACTAGAGTTAACTGTATAGGCACTTTTGTCCCACATTATTGAGCAAACATACAAAAATACGAACCTGAGTTATATTTACCACTTACTCGTTAAAAGGGAGACAAGTAGGTGAGTTATAGCTAGGAACCCCAGCTAAATATAAATAATAAAACCGTTACGCCCTCGTGGTAGCTAATTCTGACGTGTCGCGGCCTAACGATTCCGCACAAAATAAAACCGTCCAATTTGGCAATATCATGAGGGTAGTAAAAACCATAAAGTATGACTCTACAATATTAGTCATACTCTCAGATGTAGTTCGGGCAAAAAGTCACGTTTTTACCCCCAATATTGAGCCCTAAAAACCATAAAGTTCCAAACTTTATCGCAAAAAAATTGCTTTGTCGGTTGATTTTGTAGATTAAGTAATTACAAAGGCGGTGCAAGAAGAATCAAGTAAAACGGAGCTAAAACGAAGAATCTAGAGCGAAAACGGTGAAAGACAAGAAAACAAGTTACGATCCAGAAAATCAGGCTGACCTGGCAAGCCAAACGGCCTGCCAAACGGGCTGCCAAACGGCTTTCCAGGCTCAGACACGGCCTGCCATACGGCTTCAGCAAATGGGCCAAGCAAACGGCCTGCCTCAGCAAACGGGTTAGCCAAACGGCCTGCCAAACGGGCTGCCAAATGGCCTGCCAGCCATTTGCAGGCAAAAATCAAGCTTATTTAAAGGGCACTTGTCATTCATTTTCAACACACACTTCAATTCACTTCTTTCTCTCTCTTGCACAATATTAGTCATACTTTCAAGGTCTTCGACTCCGTGCGGGAAACCTAGTACCCGGAGAAGAACGTCGAAGATTGTATTAGGAGCGGTCTGGAGTCTTGAAGTTGTCACTTTTGTATTCAGAACTCGTTTAATCTACTGGTAATTCTATCCCTTGTCTTTTTATAATGTCTTCCATTATTATGCTTTGCGAAATTGTTGTCATGATTAGCGAGTAGTTATCTTTAGTGTATGTTATGATGTAATCAGTTATAATGCCGAAATTATATTATGGCTTGTGTATGTTGTCAAAATGCTTTCCGATTATGCTTTGAACTCAATCACTTTTCCAACTAATAGAACGTAGTTATTAGCTCTGTTATTGGGAAGTCGCGAACCCCGATTCAGAGTACACTATCTGTGTCACCCTTTGGTAAGAGAAGTCTATTGGATACAACGTGAGTTTGACTAAGGGACACCGCTTGTAGTAAGTCCACCGAGCTTTGGATTCCGACTGAGGACTCTTTCGTAGTGAAACATCTGACTAGACCCTTAGTACATTGTCGGTCCTAGACCATGCTAGTGTAGTCACCATGCATATAAACTTCGTACGTGCACGCTGAAGCACAACGGTTGTTGTAAGCTGTACCTCTGCTAAGTAAGGCCATGGAACACGGTTAGTGTTGACTAGTACACTTCACCATAACGTGGTCTCAAGCATTGCACCTCGCTTAAGGGATTTTTAGTTAATTAAGGAACTGTTTGTTCGAACACATAAAGGATTGGACCTTTAGGATAACCGAACATTTTCTGGAAGTCAGCTTGACTTGGCCATGGTGTTCTTTATGGTTAAACTCTTTTAAGGGCCTAACTATCTTCTAAACCAATCATTAACGAAATCATTGTGACCCATCACGTCTCTCGGATATGGAAAACCATGTATTCTATTATACTTAAGAAAGTTTAGACAATTTCGGAATGTTAATACGTCACCCAACCGAGTCGCTTAATTGGATGAGCCGTCTGAACGTGTATGCCTGTAGTCAGACTTCACGGGTGTCGGGGGTAAGGGACGTTGCTGTCTATTCAGAATCTTCAAGCCTAGCGCATTACCCAGTGACATGTCTTATGACAGGGGCGTTTAGGACTAGTGTAGTAAATACAGGGTCACTGCCTATCCATGAGCCAGCATTCCATAATACCAGGCAAAGTAACTGATGAAATCATAGCATGCACTTGTTTTAGCCTTATCTGAATTACAAATTTTATCGTATTTACTTTACTTTACTTTAATCTAGAAAACTCAAAATTATGTAATCACCAACTACTCCTGCACTTTATAATTATCTTAAGATTTAGATATAGGTTCGATTCTACTTATATCTTAAAAATACGACTCTAGGTCATACTTCCCTTACTCATAATAAGGAGTAGTACGATTTAGGCCCTGCTAAATATAAATTTAAAAACAAGTGTCTCTCCTCTTGGTGGCCGGCCCTGACGTGCCGCGACCTAACGACATTGCGCGAAATAAAACCGTCCGTTTCGGTCTTATCAAGAGGGAGACAAGTTTCTGGCGCCGCTGCCGGGGATCAAATATTTTGATCGAGAAAGACTTTAAACAGACAAAGTATTGTTTGGTGGTGTCTAAGAAAGACAATTATACACGGACTTGGTTGTTGGATTTTCCGAACAGTCTCCAATTATATTGGAACCAAAAGGATCCTGCCTCTCCGTAGTCGGCCTGGCCACCTAGATACAAGTAATCTGTGAGAAGTCCTATAAGTTAAGATATTCGATCTGGTTAGCGACCGAATTTCAAAAATAATTGTTTTTTTTTTAATTATCGATCCTTTTAGTAAATTAATATTTTCTAAAAGTTACTTTTAAGTCTTTTTAAAACAGAAAATCATAAAAATGGAACAACAAAACACCCTTACTTCTATGCATAAGTCATGCTTAGAAGAAAGAGGAGGACCAATCACCTTAGGAATCGAGGAATTCCTGAAATCGGTTCACACATGATTAAACTAGTCAGTATGATCTGTAAATTTCAAAGATTTCCGACTGACGATCCAAACTTTCACCTAAACAAATTTATCAGTCTGTTTGACTCTTTTAAGAAGGAAGAAAACGAGAAAAACCTTTTGAAACTTCATCTTTTCCAATATTCTCTGTCTTCACACGCTTTAGCATGGGTTGATGGTCTTAACCCGAATTCAATACACTCATGGGAAGAATTAACCACTAATTTTTTGAACAAATTTTATCCACCTTCCCTGCAAACCTGTTTAAGAAATGATATCGCCAACTTTTTTCAAAAAGAAAACGAGTCATTGTGTTTAGCATGGAATAGAGTAAAAGTGATGCTTAAAAGATGTCCGAATCACTCGTTAAGTCGGGCAGACATAATCTGCACGTTTTACAATGGTTTGACCAAGGATGATAAGTCTCTCCTAGACATGGCCTCGCAAGGTAATTTCATGTCACGAACAGCAGACGAAGCATGAGATCTCTTAGACACAATAGCTGCACAGCAGGAGGATTGGAACAATGAAGCTGCTGAGAAGGATGACGTCTTCGCTCATACGGTACAAATGCTGGAAACCAGGTTACAAGACTCACCCTCACTCTTCAAGGTTTATCAAATCCTAAAAGTACCGATGCTACTAGAACCAATCTAAGGTATCCTTACCCTAGATGGGCATATAAACAGCAGAATAGTTTGGATTTTAATATACTCCTCCCGTTGCACAAACCTGCTACCCTCTCTAAAGAAGCTTTAGTTGAATTTATGAAAAAGCAGTACACAATAAACCTTGATAAAGACTTTTGAAGAGTTCATCACTAATTTTCAGCTTACACTTAAATGGTTAACCGCTAAAGCTGAATTAGAGAGTAGTGAGTTTGATGCCCTAGTAATTACTAGAGGAGGGAAGGAAACAACTGTTAATATACCCATACAAAATTTTTCCGATAAGGAACCTGTGTCAATTGACCCAGTTGTCAATCCACTGGAACCTATCTCTCCTAAGGCTACGGAAATTATTCTGCGCACCCGCATACCTTTCCCGGGTAGGCTTAGGAAGGAAAAACAAGAAGCGCAATTCGCTAAGTATTGGAATATTATTAAGAATTTACATTTGAATGTGCGACTAGTAGATGCTTTAGTAGAAATGCCAAACTGCGCTAAATTTTTCAAAGAATTACTTTCAAACAAAGAGAGATTAAGAGAGATAGTTAGCTTGCCCTTAAGTGAAGAATGCTCATTAGTGTTACAACATGGAATTCCCCCTGAGTTAGGAGATACAGGAAGATTTACGGTACCTTGCTACCTGCAAGATGTCCAAATTAGCAATGTGTTAGCAGACTTAGGAGCCAGTGTAAACCTAATGCCCTATTCGTTATTCAAAAAGTTAGGATTAAATGACTTAAGGCCTACCAGAATGACTATCCAACTCGCGAACAGATCAGTTAAGATTCCTCGAGGAATAGCTGAAGATGTCCTAGTCAGAGTGGATAAGTTCGCATTTCCCGTCGATTTTGTCATTATGGATATTGAGGAAGACACGAAGGTCCCACTCATACTTGGCAGACCATTCCTAAATACTGCCAAGGCCGTAATCGATGTTCACAATAAATTATTGAAACTAAGAGTTGGAAGTGAGGAAGTCATATTTAATGTCGATCGACTCATGAGCCACCCCCGCGAAGAAGATATCAATCTTTCTGATTCTTTTCAAGAACTCGTCAACGAATACCTAGAAGAGATTATGGCTATATGTAGTCAAGATCAAATTTCTAAGGATCTGTTCTTTACAACTCCTAAAGGAAATCTCGACAACCATTCAGCCATAGACCTTAGTCAACACATATCTCCCCTCTCTAAAAGTAACTTTCTTGGCAAGACTATTCAAATAGCACCGCTAGGACAAGGCATTCCTTTACCTCTACTAAGGAGAAGACCGAATGAAGAAATAGATTTTATTCCGGTATATCGGGAACCCCAGTCAAAAGAGGACTGTGGGGAGTTTCCCGAACCAACCTTCGAAACTAAAGAAGACGTTTCTGAAGAGGAAGCAGTAAGAAGGACAATTTCCAGAAATAAAGAACAGATAGCATCAGTGACTGTTACCGAAGAATCAGAATTCCAGGAGAAGTATGACTCGTTAGACCGAGAGGAGATAGCAAGAATGAAGCCATCTATCGAGGAGCCTCCAGAATTGGAATTGAAGAAGTTACCCGACAATCTGGAGTATGTATTGTTAGATGAAGAGTCGCAACTCCCTATAATCATCTCGAAAGACCTCACGCCACAAGAGAAGGCAAAATTGATTCAAGTTTTGAAATCACATAAGAAGGCAATTGCATGGAAGATTTTTGACATAAAAGGAATCGGTCCCAATTATTGCACTCGTAAGATCTTTATGGAAGACGATCTCTAACCATCAGTTCAGAGGCAAAGAAGGGTCAATCCTATGATTCAAGAAGTCGTCAAGAAAGAATTAATCAAACTTCTGGATGCCGGTCTGATCTATCCTATTTTCGATTCACCATGGGTTAGTCCTGTTCAAGTGGTACCCAAAAAGGGAGGGACAACCGTAATTCAAAATAAGAATAATGAACTTATTCCAACTCGGGAAGTCACCGGTTGGAGGGTTTGCATAGACTATCGTAAACTAAATGATGCAACCCGGAAAGATCATTTTCCATTACCTTTCATCGATCAAATGTTGGAACGTCTATCAGGAAATGAATTCTGCTGTTTCCTTGACGGTTTTTCCGGCTACTTTCAAATCCCACTCGATTTAAAGGACCAAGAGAAAACAATCTTTACCTATCCTTATGGAACATTTGCCTATCGACGCATGCCCTTTGGGTTATACAATGCACCAGCTACGTTCCAGCGATGCATGGTAGCAATATTCCATGACATGATAGAACGCTGTATGGAAGTCTTCATGGACGACTTCTCAGTTTTTGGTAGTACCTTTGATTTGTGCCTTTCTAACCTTGACAAGACGCTCACCCGTTGTGAAGAGTCAAATTTAGTTCTGAATTGGGAAAAATGTCACTTCATGGTAAAAGAAGGGATAGTTTTAGGACATAAGATTTCAAAAGCAGGAATAGAAGTTGATAAGGCTAAGATTGAGACCATTACTTGAAATGTCCCGTTCATATTGACTATAAATGTTCCATATTAATTGATTTCATTGCGAGGTTTTGACATCTATATGAGACGTTTTTCAAAGACTGCATTCGTTTTTAAAACAAACCATAACCTTTATTTTATCGACAAGGTTAAAAGGACACCACCTAGATTATCGAAAATGATAATCTAAAAATATCACACTTACACACTACCAATACATATTGGTTTACAATATTAATATGTTACAACAAAGTAAATTTCGAATACAGTTTTAAACAATATTATACAAGCATGCTGACTCCAAATCTTGTCCATATATTAGCATGCAACGGCGGAAGCTCTTAATAATCACCTGAGAATAAACATGCTTTGAACGTCAACAAAAATGTTGGTGAGTTATAGGTTTAACCTATATATTTATCAAATCGTAATAATAGACCACAAGATTTCATATTTCAATACACATCCCATACATAGAGATAAAAATCATTCATATGGTGAATGCCTGGTAACCGACATTAACAAGATGCATATAAGAATATCCCCATCATTCCGGGACATCCATCGGACATGATATAAAAACTCGAAGTACTAAAGCATCCGCTACAACGGATGGGATTTGTTGGGCCCAATAGATCTATCTTTAGGATTCGCGTCAATTAGTAGACTGGTTTACTAATTCTTAGGTTACCAAGTAAAAAGGGGCATATTCATCTTCGATCGTTCAACCATAGAAAGTAGTTTCATGTACTTGTGTCTATTTTGTAAATCATTTATAAAGCTGCATGTATTCTCATCCCAAAAATATTAGATTTTAGAAGTGGGACTATAACTCACATTCACAGATTTTTACTTCGTCGGGAAGTAAGACTTGGCCACTGGTCGATTCACGAACCTATATCAAATATGTACATATATATCAAAGTATGTTCAAAATATATTTACAACATTTTTAATACATTTTAATGTTTTAAGTTTATTAAGTCAGCTATCCTCGTTAGTAACCTACAACTAGTTGTCCAGAGTTAGATGTACAGAAATAAATTGATATATATTATCTTGAATCAAACCACGACCCAGTGTATACATGTCTCAGGCTAGATCACAACTCAAAGTATATATATTTTTGGAATCAACCTCAACCCTGTATAGCTAACTCAAATATTACTGCATATAGAGTGTCTATGGTTGTTCCAAATAATATATATAGATAGGTCGATATGATATGTCAAAACATTTGCATACGTGTCTATGGTATTCCAAGATTACATAATATATTAGAATACATGTATAATACAATATAAGTTAGCTAGGATATGATTAATATAGATTTGTTACCAATTTTCACGTAGCTACAACAAGAAAAATTATCCAATCTTGTTTTACCCGTAACTTCTTCGTTTTAAATCCATTTTGAGTGATTCAAGTTGCTATGGTTTCATATTGAACTTAAATTTATGAATCTAAATAGAAAAAGTATAATTTTATAGTCGGAAATATAGGCTACAAGTCATTTTTGTAAAGGTAGTCATTTCAGTCGAAAGAACGACGTCTAGATGACCATTTTGAAAAACATACTTTCACTTTGAGTTTAACCATGATTTTTGGATATAGTTTCATGTTCATAAGAAAAATCATTTTCCCAGAAGAACAACTTTTAAATCAAAGTTTATCATAGTTTTTAATTAACTAACCCAAAACAGCCCGCGGTGTTAATACGACGGCGTATATCCGGTTTTACAGTGTTTTTCGTGTTTTCAGGTTTTAAATCATTAAGTTAGCATATCATATAGATATATAAAATGTGTTTAGTTGATTTTAAAAGTCAAGTTAGAAGGATTAACTTTTGTTTGCGAACAAGTTTAGAATTAACTAAACTTTGTTCTAGTGATTACAAGTTTAAACCTTCGAATAAGGTAGTTTTATATATATGAATCGAATGATGTTATGAACATCATTACTAACTCAGGTTTTGTGGATAAACCTACTAGAAATGAGAAAAATAGATCTAGCTTCAAAGGATCCGTGAATGGCTTGAAAGTTCTTGAAGTAGAATCATAACACGAAAACAAATTCAAGTTAGATTTCTTACTGTAAGATTGTTAAAGTTATAGAAATTGAATCAAAGTTTGAATATGAGTATTACCTTATATTAGAAAGATATCTTACTGTAAATAAGAAAAATTTCTTGAGGTTGGATGATCACTCAAAGTGGATTTGCAAGATTGGAAGTAAGCTAGCAAACTTGGAAGTAAGCTAGATTTTGATGAAGATGATGAAGAACACTTAGAACAATGAAGAACACTTGAGAGAGAGTAGTTTGATGCATGTAATTTGAAAAATGAAAGTGTTTGTGGACTCCCTAATTCACGTGAATATGGATGTATCATATAGGCTCCATTAGTTTGTAATTTTGTGAGATATTTCATACTAGATGTTAAATGATGGTTCCCACATGGTTAGGTAACTCACATGGGCTACTAAGAGCTGATCATTTGAGTGTATATACCAATAGTAAATACATTTAGAAGCTGTGTATTGTACGAGTACAAATACGAGTGCATACGAGTAGAATTGTTGATGAAAATGAATGAGGATGTAATTGTAAGCATTTTTGTTAAGTAGAAGTACTTTGATAAGTGTCTTGAAGTCTTTCAAAAGTGTATGAATACATATTAAAACACTACATGTATATACATTTTAACTGAGTCGTTAAGTCATCGTTAGTCGTTACATGTAAGTGTTGTTTTGAAACCTTTAGGTTAACGATCTTGTTAAATGTTGTTAACCCATTGTTTATTATATCTAAAGAGATGTTAAATTATTACATTATCATGATAATATGATGTATTAATATATCTTAATATGATATATATATATATATATATATATATATATATATATATATATATATATATACAGTTAAATATTGTTACAACGATAATCGTTACATATATGTCTCGTTTCAAAATCATTAAGTTAGTAGTCTTGTTTTTACATATGTAGTTCATTGTTAATACACTTAATGACATGTTTACTTATCATTTATCATGATTAAACATAGTGTATCAATATCTTATTATGATTCATATGTATTTAGTATGACGTTGTTATAACGATAATCGTTATATATATCGTTTTCGAGTTTCTTAATTCAATAGTCTCATTTTTATGTATATAACCCATTGTTAAAATACCTAATGAGATACTTACTTATCATAATATCATGTTAACTATATATAACCATATATATGTCATCATATAGTTTTTACAAGTTTTAACGTTCGTGAATCACCGGTCAACTTGGGTGGTCAATTGTCTATATGAAACCTATTTCAATTAATCAAGTCTTAACAAGTTTGATTGCTTAACATGTTGGAAATACTTAATCATGTAAATATCAATTTCATTTAATATATATAAACATGGAAAATTTTGGGTCACTACATTACTAAGCTTCCAGAACCTACCACAGTAAGAACGCTAAGGAGTTTTCTAGGACACGCCAGTTTTTACCGACGCTTCATTAAGGATTTTTCAAAGGTTACACGACCTCTCACTCATCTCCTAGGAAAGGAAGTCCCGTTTGTCTTCGATGAAGAATGTCAAGAAGCATTCAACTATCTGAAGGAACAGCTAACATATGCGCATATCATGATTGCTCCTGATTGGAGTCTACCCTTTGAAATCATGTGTGATGCGAGTGACTTCGCAGTTGGATCTGTGCTTGGACAACGGGTAAATAAGCACTTTCATCCAATCTATTACGCAAGCAAAACCTTAACCGGAGCTCAAGAGAATTACACTACCACGGAAAAGGAGCTGCTAGCCGTAGTATTTGCCTTCGACAAATTCCATTCCTATCTCATCCTGTCCAAAATTACGGTTTACACAGATCACTCAGCCCTCAAATATCTATTCACTAAGCAAGACGCGAAACCAAGACTCCTACGATGGATCTTACTCCTACAAGGATTCGATATTGAGAATAAAGATAAGAAAGGAGCAGAGAATGTCGCAGTAGATCATCTTAGTCGTTTGGAGAACCCAGCGATGGAACAACTTGCTGAACAAGATATCAGAGACAAATTTCTGGAAGAACAGCTTATGAGTTTAGGACAAACTCACATAGGATCACAATTTACCGACACTCCTTGGTATGCCGACATGGCCAACTACCTAGTTATCGGAGTAGTACATAAAGGAATGAGTACCTCCCGAAGAAGGAAGTTCTTCAGGGATGCCAAGTACTACTACTGGGAAGACCCTTACCTGTTTAGAATTTGCCCTGATCAGATAATCAGGAGGTGCGTAGATGAGAAACAAGCAGCAGGGATCCTTCACCAATGTCACCATGGACCAACTGGAGGTCATCATGGAGCAAATTTAACCACAAAAAAAGTCTACGAATCAGGATTCTATTGGCCGTCTATATTCCGAGATGCGCAAGAGCTTGTAAAACATTGCGACGCATGCCAAAGGCAAGGTATTATCTCTATGAAGAATGAGATGCCTCGGACTAATATCCAAGCTAGCGAGATCTTCGATATATAGGGATTAGACTTCATGGGCCTATTCTCAAAGTCTAATGGGAAAGAATATGTCCTCGTAGCAGTAGATTACGTCTCCAGATGGGTCGAAGCCCAAGCATTTCCTACTAATGATGCCAAAGTCGTCACCAACTTCCTGAAGAGACTCTTCTACAGATTTGAAGCTCCCCGTGCTATAATAAGCGATAGAGGCACACACTTTTGTAACACCCAGTTTATGAAAGTGATGCAACAATACGGAGTTACCCACAAAATGTCCACTGCCTATCATCCGCAAACTAACGGACAAGCAGAGGTCACGAACAGAGCACTCAAAAGAATCTTAGAACAAACTGTCGGCCATCATGGAAATAAATGGGCCGAGAAACTAGATGATGCTCTGTGGGCATTCCGGACTGCTTACAAGAATCCTCTAGGAACTACACCCTACCGCATGATCTATGGAAAAGCCTATCACCTTCTGCTGGAACTTGAATATAAAGCTCTCTGGGCGCTGAAGACCTGCAACCTCGATCCCTCAGTTACCGCAAAACATCAGAAAATGCAAATGAACAAACTCGCCGAATTAAGAGACCAAGCATATGAAACGTCATACATCTACAAGGAACGAACGAAGCTTACACATGACGCAAAATTAATCCCTATAAAGTTCGCCCCTGGAGAGAAAGTTCTGCTCTTCAATTCTTGATTCAAGAAGTTCGCTGGAAAATTTAGATCAAGATGGAGTGGCCCATACAAAGTTGTACATGCTTTTCCACACGGAGCCATGGAATTGGAAGGACCTACTGGTAACTTCAAAGTCAACGGCCACCAGTTGAAAGCTTATCTAGAAGACCACGATAAGGAGGAGCACCTATTCTCCTTTGATCCATTATGAAGATCTGACAAGGAAAAGTCGAGCTGTAACGACTTGATAAACAAAGCGCTCTTGGGAGGCACCCCTTACTTATCCTTTTTATTACTTATTATTTTCATTTCAATTATTTTTAGTCTTAAGATATTATCTCTGTGTACTAACAACTAAGCGCCGTACTTGCGCTTAGTACTTACAAGGTTGTTGAATGTGTTCAGGAAAAAATGCCAAGTTCAGGAGCTTCAGTTTACATCCCAGTTCGCAGGAGGAGGACTCCTAGAGTTTACTCATTCGGAAGCAGTGCTGATCAGAACAGGCCATCAACAGGGCAATTAGGCCCAAGGCGATTAATATTGGAGAGCGTTGAGGAGGTTATTGGCACAACACCGCCAGCTCCTCCCGTTCGACGATTTAGACGTTTAGCCAGGAGACCAGCCGAGCACACACAGTTGCCAGAGATGCATGAGCCACAGACAGTGATACACTATGGAGCCACTTTAAGTGACCCTAATGTTGCATGGGCACTACTCAGAGACCAGCAGAGGCTCTACCAAGCTCTTAGAGTATACCTCCAGCGCGAGGGGATGTCGCGCAGTACTCTGGGCCCATCTTCATTTAGGCTAGCGCGCCGTGTTCACCCGACACGACAAGCTATGCCCAGGCGTTCCACACCGGCCTCAGTTCACTCAGTTTCCTTAGCTGCCATGCCTGCACATGCTACTCCTATTCCCATCACGCCACCTGCTCCAGTCACCGAGCTAGTTCTAGTCACTGAGCTACCTGAGGTTTGTCACCTTGTCACTATTCCCATATCAGTTGAGCCACCAACGGCCCAGGCATTTGAGATCACCGAGAGCATACCTGACGAGGAGGATGATGATGAGATCTTCAGATACTTCGCAAAGCCGACTCAGCACATTGACCAGGATAGTATCCCATAGACTACTTTATTCTATCTTATTTTACTTTAGTTTTATCTTTGAAGCATTGTACTAAAAATTTATATATATAGTGGAAATGCTGTCTTTCTCTTTTTATTCTTCATGCAGAAATATTATCAAAAGAGATCGGTCCCTAGGAGATTGACCGTAGGAAGGCCCAGCACTAGAAAAGTAACACGACCATAGGGAAGTAATCCTTCCTCAAACCTATTTCAATTATAACGCACTAAAATTTCTAAGTGTGGGGTAACCCCCGCAACTAACTTAGAATTTTAGAAGTCAATGTCCTTAATTTATAAAGTATTAAAATATTCTTTCTAGAGAACATTAGGGACAATGTTCTTCTAAGTGTGGGGTAACCCCCGCAACTAACTTAGAATTTTAGAAGTCAATGTCCTTAATTTATAAAGTATTAAAATATTATTTCTAGAGAACATTAGGGACAATGTTCTTCTAAGTGTGGGGTAATGGGTAGAAGTTTTAAAGGTCAAGTAACCAAAACGTTAAGTTTTGAAAAATTCTTTTGTCCAAAAGTAATTAAGCAATGGATATTTGGTAATTTTGAAAAATTCTTACCTTGTTTTTGCCCAAAAGATCTAATAAAATTGCTAGAACTTGGTTATTTCATTTGATGAGCGTGCCGGTGTACGGTTCAAGTTAGAACTTGGTTCAGACATACGTTTCAAGACCAATGGTTAGTGAGCGCCATACATGGTGCAGGTACGATACTCCTTCCGAAATCATTCTGAATAGAGAAGACAAAAAGCCATCCGTTTCCGTTTCCACTCCACGCAATTTAAACCGACCAACTTGCATAAAGAGTTGATGAATCAGAAATATTCACCCCAAATTCACTCCCAAAATACACCATTTACCATTCACTCCCCTTTCCATTCATCAAAAGATTCAGAGATTAATAAAGAGATAGATCGATCAAATTCGCTTCAAAAGCACTTGTTGAAAGATTCTGAACCCCTAATTGTTTTTGATAGGTCAAAGACCTATTTTCAGTGGATTATCACTTCCTCTCTGGGCACCAGGAACAAAAGAAAAAAGTTATGAAGAAAGGGTATGCTGAAAAAAAATTTTGATGATTATGAAAGAGCAAAGTCTCTATGAATAAGGCAAAGAAAAACCCGAGAAGATGCCCTGAAGAAGAAAGCTGGAAGAGCAAAAGAAAATTCTAGACAAAGTCTTAGCAAAATCCGCCTCTTCCGAAGAAAACTTTTACGAAATTCTAGGCCATTCTCTATCTAAAATGGATACTCTAAAGAATCAAAATCTATCTTTTCTCTCAAAAGTCAAAAGATCTGGATAACTTTCACCCATCCATAAAATTTCCAAACCCTATAATCTGTCTTCCTCTTGAAAGAATGCCTAGGACGATGATCAGTGTCGTCCTTACTTAACCGGTGGAGATATCGATGCTTTACCCAGCCTATGATAAGAACAGATACACGACTGGCTTCTGAGCGATAATACAGTTAGAATAGGACACCCTAAACACTTGAGTGATACGAGTGATCCGCTAGTGAGGAGCCTGGTCATGTATACTCTACATCTGATAGTTGGAAAGTACGCCTTTTTCACTATGGATGCAATTGAAATCTAGCCACCAAACCATCGAAGCTCGAAACTTTTTCTAATACTTTCGAAAGATGTGCCGACTTCTGATGAAGGCATAATAAAAAGATCTACGGGTGGGGCAAGGGAGAGTCGATTAGAAAGATCTTTATATTCCCGCTTTTTGCTTGAGGACAAGCAAAGCTAAGTGTGGGGTATTTGATAGCAAATACGAACCTGAGTTATATTTACCACTTACTCGTTAACCGGATTAAAATCCGAAGTAAAATTTTATTTATCTATTATTAACCTCATTAAAATTTTAAATTTTTTTTTAAAAAAAAGTTAAAAATTTGCAAGTCGGGTCGGGGAAATAAGCCCGTGAGCCACACTGGCCCATTTTTCTTCTCCTTTTCTTCCCTTCCTCTCCTTTTTCTTCTTTCTTTTTTTTTCCTTCCTTCCCTTTTCTGTGAGCTACGGCCGACGGCCCCAAACCACACCACCACCATCGAATCTTGGCCAATTTTTGCGATTCGAAGCTCAAATCCTATTCTCTCGTGCCTCCTAAACGCATTTACATCATCAATTTGGTGCAAAAGGTACTCTTTCTTGGTTAAATTCGAATTCTCTTCAAAAGTCAAATTTTTGACTTTTTAGAAAAACTTTGTTTTGTGCCCAATTTTGGATTCCTTTATGCTTAGTTAGATAATGTGATTGCTATGTGTTAGTTTTTAGGTTCGATTGAAGCATTTTGAATAGTTTTTAACTCTCGATTCGTAGTTGAGGTTTTAGGGTAGAAATTGGTAAAATTCTTGGAAATTTGATGTTTTGCTAGCCTAATTAGGTTTAGTGACTCATTTAAAATGCATAGAAACTAATTTTGGAACAATATATGCTTGTTTGCCTAATTTAACATTTTGGCTAAAACTACACTTAATTAGGATTAGAGTTTTTCCTATAGGTAAAACGTTTTTAAAACTTAGGATCGCCTTTAAACTAATCCAAATAATGATATCATCGATTTGCTCATGAAAATGTAGCTTCATCTTTCATTTTCCTTATTTTGTACGTTTTGAACAAAATGAATATTTTTCAGTAAAACGGCTTATATCTTTGACTTAATCATGTTATAGCTCAAGTTTGGTGATTAAAAATATTTAAGGTAATCAAAAGTGGTCATTAGAACCATTGCATGCTTTAAAAATCATCACATTTGGTTCAAAAATTGCTTATTATGACTAACTTGCTATAATTATTATTTTTAACATTATTTACTGTAATCACGGGTACACTTTGAATTTTGCTTAAGAATAAGTTTATAGTTCGTTTAGATATTGTTTATGGTAATTTTGGCTATATTTGACTATAACAGGAATTTGGAAAATGCTATTTTTAAAGCCCTCGTTTCGAATTTTTTTGAAAAATATATATGCATTTTTTTTCTAAATCTTAGTCTTTTTAGAACATAACCTATGTTACTTGATTTTTGCAGATGGTTAATCGTGTAATGCACAAATATGAGTTGCCCCACTACCTTCTCGGGCAAGACGATCCAATAGAAAATGAGCCATATATGAGGAACTGGATTAACCGACCAAAAGGGGCTAACAAATATATTAACTGAACGATTATGGAACAGTGTGGATGGGCAATGAGCTCAGGGCAATCTTGAACTTTCAAGCAAACGGGAGAACAAATAGAGCCTGGCATCAACTGTTTGAGATAAATGAAAAAGCGTACAATGAGCCATACGCAGAATTCATGGCAACTTGGAGGTTTGACTCAAACGTTGATCCAGAAGATTACAATGATCAAGAATGCATCCACTTTCGCCACCAAAATTAGACGTACCACCTAACTCTTGCACGGTTTGCAAGATACTAGGAACTGTACAAACCATCACAGCTCACCAGTTCTTTATTCAAAAGAGGGTACACCACCTGGAATAATATAGACTACCAAGCTTTCTGGCGCGAGTACACATCCGATAATGAGCTATGGAGATCAAGTAAAAAGGCATCAAAGTTCACCAATCCCGTACACCACATCCTTCACCACCTCATCACTAAAACCCTCCACCCAAAAGCCCAACATGGTGGTGCTGTTACCATTAACTGAAATGTCCCGTTCATATTGATTATAAACGTTCCATATTAATTGATTTCGTTGCGAGGTTTTGACCTCTATATGAGACGTTTTTCAAAGACTACATTCATTTTTAAAACAACCATAACCTTTATTTTATCAATAAAGGTTTTAAAAACAATACGTAGATTATCAAATAATGATAATCTAAAATATACTGTTTACACACGACCATTACATAATGGTTTACAATAGAAATATATTACATCGACATATGTTTCTTGAATGCAGTTTTTACACAATATCATACAAACATGGACTCCAAATCTTGTCCTTATTTTAGTATGCAACAGCGGAAGCTCTTAGTATTCACCTGAGAATAAACATGCTTTAAATGTCAACAAAAATGTTGGTGAGTTATAGGTTTAAACTATATATATCAAATCGTAATAATAGACCACAAGATTTCATATTTCGATACACATCCCATACATAGAGATAAAAAATCATTCATATGGTGAACACCTGGTAACCGACATTAACAAGATGCATATATAAGAATATCCCCATCATTCCGGGACACCCTTCGGATATGATATAAATTTTGAAGTACTAAAGTATCCGGTACTTTGGATGGGGTTTGTTAGGCCCAATAGATCTATCTTTAGGATTCGCGTCAATGAGGGTGTCTGTTCCCTAATTCTTAGATTACCAGACTTAATAAAAAGGGGCATATTCAATTTCGATAATTCAACCATAGAATATAGTTTCACGTACTTGTGTCTATTTTGTAAATCATTTATAAAACCTGCATGTATTCTCATCCCAAAAATATTAGATTTTAAAAGTGGGACTATAACTCACTTTCACAGATATTTCCTTCCACGGATCGATTCACGAACCTATACAAATATGTACATATATCAAAGTATGATCAAAATATAATTACAACCAATTTTTATTATGTTTTAAAGATTTGAGTGTATTAAGTCAGCTGTCCTCGTTAGTAACCTACAACTAGTTGTCCACAGTTAGATGTACAGAAAATAAATCGATATATATTATCTTGAATCAAACCACGACCCAGTGTATACACGTCTCAGGCTAGATCACAACTCAAAGTATATATATTTTTGGAATCAACCTCAAACCTGTATAGCTAACTCCAACATTACTGCATATAGAGTGTCTATGGTTGTTCCAAATAATGTATATACATGGGTCGATATGATATGTCAAAACATTTGCATACGTGTCTATGGTATTCCAAGATTACATTATATATTAGAATACATGTATAATACAATATAAGTTAGCTATGATATGATTTGTATAGATTTGTTAAACATTTCCCGTAGCTAAAAAGATCAAAAATATCCAATCTTGTTTTACCCATAACTTCTTCATTTTAAATCCGTTTTGAGTGAATCAAATTGCTATGGTTTCATATTGAATTCTAATTCAAGAATCCAAACAGAAATAGTATAGGTTTATAGTCGGAAATTTAAGTTACATGTCAATTACTAAAGAGGTAGTCATTTCCGTTGAAAGAACGACATCTTGATGACCATTTTGAAAAACATACTTTCACTTTGAGTTTAACCAAGATTTTTGGATATAGTTTCATGTTCATATGAAAAATCATTTTCCTAGAAGAACAACTTTTAAATCAAAGTTTATCATAGTTTTTAATTATCTAAACCAAAACAGCCCCCGGTTTCACTACGACGGCGTATATCCGATTTTATGGTGTTCATCGTGTTTCCAGGTTTTAAATCATTAAGTTAGCATATCATATAGATATAGAACATGTGTTTAGTTGATTTTAAAAGTCAAGTTAGAAGGATTATCTTTTGTTTGCGAACAAGTTTAGAATTAACTAAACTATGTTCTAGTGATTACAAGTTTAAACCTTCGAATAAGATAGCTTTATATGTATGAATCGAATGATGTTATGAACATCATTACTACCTCAAGTTTTCTGGATAAAACTACTGGAAATGAAAAAAATGGATCTAGCTTCAAAGGATCCTTGGATGGCTTGAAAGTTCTTGAAGCAGAATCATGACACGAAAATAGTTCAAGTAAGATTTTCACTCGAAATAGATTGTTATAGTTGTAGAAATTGAATCAAAGTTTGAATATGAATATTACCTTGAATTAGAAAGATAACCTACTGTAAATAACAAAGGTTCCTTGATCTTAGATGATTACTTGGAATGGATTAGAAAGCTTGGAAGTAAACTTGCAAACTTGGTAGTATTCTTGATTTTTATGAAACTATACTTATGGAATTTATGAAGAACACTTAGAACTTGAAGATGGAACTTGAGAGAGATCAATTAGATGAATAAAATTGAAGAATGAAAGTGTTTATAGGCGTTTGTGGTCGTTAGTATATGGATTAGATATAAAGGATATGTAGTTTTGTTTTCATGTAAATAAGTCATGAATGATTACTAATATTTTTGTAATTTTATGAGATATTTCATGCTAGTTGCCAAATAATGGTTCCCACATGTGTTAGGTGACTCACATGGGCTGCTAAGAGCTGATCGTTGGAGTGTATATACCAATAGTACATACATCTAAAAGCTGTGTATTGTACGAGTACGAATACGGGTGCATACGAGTAGAATTGTTGATGAAACTGAACGAGGATGTAATTGTAAGCATTTTTGTTAAGTAGAAGTACTTTGATATGTGTCTTTAAGTCTTTCAAAAGTGTATGAATACATATTAAAACACTACAAGTATATACATTTTAACTGAGTCGTTAAGTCATCGTTAGTCGTTACATGTAAATGTTGTTTTGAAACCTTTACGTTAACGATCTTGTTAAA
This sequence comes from Rutidosis leptorrhynchoides, assembly GCF_046630445.1. Lineage (NCBI taxonomy): Eukaryota > Viridiplantae > Streptophyta > Magnoliopsida > Asterales > Asteraceae > Rutidosis > Rutidosis leptorrhynchoides. The sequence goes on from NC_092343.1 coordinate 40,462,302, forward strand.
TGTTGTTAACCCATTATTTTTTATATCAATTGAGATATTAAATTGTTACATTATCATGATATTATGATATATAATATATCTTAGTATGATATATTTATAGTTAAATGTCGTTACAACGATAATCGTTACATATATGTCTCGTTTCGAAATCATTAAGTTAGTAGCCTTATTTTTACATATTTAGTTCATTATTAATACACTTACTGATATATTTACTTATAATTTAACATAATTAACCAAGTGTATCAATATCTTAATATGATTCATGTACCTAGTAAGACGTTGTTATAACGATAATCATTATATATATCGTTTTCGAGTTTCTTAATTTAATAGTCTCATTTTTATGTATATAACTCATTGTTAAAATACCTAATGAGATACTTACTTCTAATAAAATCATGTTAACTATATATATAACCATATATATGTCATCGTATAGTTTTTACAAGTTTTAACGTTCGTGAATCACTGGTCAACTTGGGTGGTCAATTGTCTATATGAAACCTATTTCAATTAATCAAGTCTTAACAAGTTTGATTGCTTAACATGTTAAAAACATTTAGTCATTTAAATATCAATCTCAATTAATATATATAAACATGGAAAAGTTCGGGTCACTACAGTACCTGCCCGTTAAATAAATTTCGTCCCGAAATTTTAAGCTGTTGAAGGTGTTGACGAATCTTCTCGAAATAGATGCGGGTATTTCTTCTTCATCTGATCTTCATGCTCCCAGGTGAACTCGAGTCCTCTACGAGCATTCCATCGAACCTTAACAATCGGTATCTTGTTTTGCTTAAGTCTCTTAACCTCACGATCCATTATTTCGACGGGTTCTTCAATGAATTGAAGTTTTTCATTGATTTGGATTTCGTCCAACGGAATAGTGAGATCTTCTTTAGCAAAACATTTCTTCAAATTTGAGACGTGGAAAGTGTTATGTACAGCCGCGAGTTGTTGAGGTAGCTCCAGTTGGTCAGCTACTGGTCCAACACTATCTATAATCTTGAATGGTCCAATGTACCTTGGATTTAGTTTCCCCCGTTTACCAAATCGAACAACGCCTTTCCAAGGTGAAACCTTAAGCATGACCATTTCTCCAATTTCAAACTCTATATCTTTTCTTTTACTGTTCGTGTAGCTCTTTTGTCGACTCTGGGCGGTTTTCAATCGTTGTTGAATTTGGATGATTTTCTTGGTAGTTTCTTGTATTATCTCTGGACCCGTAATCTGTCTATCCCCCACTTCATTCCAACAAATCGGAGACTTGCACTTTCTACCATAAAGTGCCTCAAACGGCGACATCTCAATACTAGAATGATAACTGTTGTTGTAGGAAAATTCTGCTAACGGTAGGTGTCGATCCCAACTATTTTCGAAATCAATAACACATGCTTGTAGCATGTCTTCAAGCGTTTGTATCGTCCTTTCGCTCTGCCCATCAGTTTGTGGATGATAGGCAGTACTCATGTCTAGACGAGTCCTCAATGCTTGTTGCAACGTCTGCTAGAACCTTGAAACAAATCTACCATCCCTATCAGAGATAATAGAGACGGGTATTCCATGTCTGGAGACAACCTCCTTCAAATACAATCGCGCCAACTTCTCCATTTTTTCATCTTTTCTCATTGGCAGGAAGTGTGCTGACTTGGTGAGACGATCAACTATTACCCAAATAGTATCATAACCACTTGCAGTCCTTGGCAATTTAGTAATGAAATCCATGGTAATGTTTTCCCATTTCCATTCCGGGATTTCAGGTTGTTGTAGTAGACCTGATGGTTTCTGATGTTCAGCTTTGACCTTAAAACACGTCAAACATTCTCCTACATATTTAGCAATATCGGCTTTCATACTCGGCCACCAAAAGTGTTTCTTGAGATCTTTATACATCTTTCCCGCTCCGGGATGTATTGAATATCTGGTTTTAGTGCTTCTTTAAGTACCATTTCTCTCACATCTCCAAACCTTGGTACCCAAATTCTATCAGCCCTATATCAGGTTGCATCTTCCTGAATATTAAGATGTTTCTCTGATCCTTTGGGTATCTCATTCTTCAACTTTCCTTCTTTTACAACCCCCTGTTGCGCCTCCTTTATTTGAGTAGTAAGGTTAGTGCGAATAATTATATTCATAGCTTTTACCCGTATAGGTTCTCTGTCCTTTCTACTCAAAGCGTAGGTTACCACATTCGCCTTCCCCGGGTGGTCTCGAATCTCAAAATCATAATCATTCAACAGTTCAATCCACCTGCGTTGTCTCATATTCAGTTGCTTCTGATTAAATATATGTTGGAGACTTTTGTGGTCGGTATATATAATAATTTTGACCCCATATAAATAATGCCTCCAAGTCTTTAATGTAAAAACAACAGCACCCAATTCCAAATCGTGAGTTGTATAATTTTGCTCGTGAATCTTCAATTGTCTAGACGCATAAGCAATCACCTTCGTTCGTTGCATTAATACACAACCGAGACCTTGCTTTGATGCATCACAATAAATCACAAAATCATCATTCCCTTCAGGCAATGACAATATAGGTGCCGTAGTTAGCTTTTTCTTCAATAACTGAAACGCCTTCTCTTGTTCATCCTTCCATTCAAATTTCTTCCCTTTATACGTTAATGCAGTCAAGGGTTTTGCTATTTTGGAGAAATCTTGGATGAATCTTCTGTAGTAACCAGCCAATCCTAAAAATTGACGTATATGCTTCAGAGTTTTTGGGGTTTTCCACTTTTCAACGGTTTCGATCTTTGCCGGGTCCACCTGGATACCTTCTTTGTTCACTATGTGACCGAGGAATTGAACTTCTTCCAACCAAAATGCACACTTTGAAAACTTAGCGTACAGTTTTTCTTTCCTCAATACTTCTAGCACTTTTCTCAAATGTTCTTCGTGCTCTTGATCATTCTTTGAGTAAATAAGTATGTCATCGATGAAAACAATGACAAACTTGTCAAGATATGGCCCACACACTCGGTTCATAAGGTCCATGAACACAGCTGGTGCGTTAGTCAATCCAAACGGCATAACCATAAACTCGTAATGACCATAACGCGTCCTAAAAGCAGTTTTTGGAATAGCATCCTCCTTTACTCGCATTTGATGATATCCAGAACGTAAATCGATTTTCGAATAAACTGACGAGCCTTGTAGTTGATCAAATAAGTCGTCAACTCTCGGCAGTGGATAACGGTTTTTGATGGTAAGTTTATTCAACTCTCTGTATTCAATACACAACCTAAATGTACCATCCTTCTTCTTGACAAACAAACAGGAGCTCCCCATGGTGATGTGCTTGGTCGAATGAAACCACGTTCTAATAGTTCTTGCAGTTGGCTTTGCAGTTCTTTCATCTCGCTGGGTGCGAGTCTGTAAGGAGCACGAGCTATTAGTGCAGCTCCTGGTACAAGATCTATTTGAAATTCAACAGATCGATGTGGAGGTAGTCCCGGTAATTCTTTCAGAAATACATCGGGAAATTCTTTTGCGACGGGAACATCATTGATGCTCTTTTCTTTAGTTTGTACTTTCTCGTCCTAATCCATCTGGACGAAGTCACCAACATCTGGTCCCATTGCGATGATCAACTCCAAGTAATGTCTTTAAAATGAGCAAATGCACAGCGAAAGATTTCTTTCATACCTGAGAATAAACATGCTTTCAAGTGTCAACCAAACTGTTGGTGAGTTCATAGGTTTATCATGAAACAATAAAATTCATCATTTTGATAGACCACAAGATTTAAATCCTGCAAGGTACAAATGGGCCCGAATCCTATACCCACCTGTAATGTACATGCGATATCTTTTAAATACAGTACACCTTTCTCGTGTACGAAATCATCTTTCATAAATCTTAGTAACCGTACACATATCTCGTGCACAAAAATAACATACACATAACATGTGTATAAAATCATTCTCTCGATACATAACATTCATATCAATTGGTGGCAATTATTATGTCCACATAATTCAATGGTGGCAATTATCATGTCCACATAATTCAACGGTGGCAATTATCATGTCCACATAATTCAATAATAATCCGCAGAACTTCTGTCTGCATAATAATTCATTCGAGAAATGTTTTGCTTGTGTCTATCTCGTCAAACATTTATAAAAGCATTTCATGTATTCGCAGTTCAAAATATATTTCAAAAGCATTTAATAAAGCAGTTGTAAAAAACAGCGAATGTATTCTCAGTTCCAAAAATGTAAAGAGTAAAAGGGAATCAAATGAACTCACCATACTATATTTTGTAGTAAAAATACATATGACGACATTTAACAAGTGTAAGGTTGACCTCGGATCCACGAACCTATATCAGTAATATATATTAAAACCTATAATCACATAATTCCATCTAATAATTATATAGTATTTATTTATTAAGTATTTTATAATAGTCATACCCAATTCTAATTAAAATATATATATACATATATATACTTTACTTATATTATATATATATTTTTTTTGATTATGTTACATATACTTATTTTGTAAAATTTATTAATATTCATACATATAGCTATATTAATATATGTATATAATTTATTAGTAAAAATCAGTAGGTTATTATATGTAATATTTATATAATTAATGTTAATAGGTTTATTCTAAACTTTTATGTAATACTAATATCATTATATTACGTATCAAATATATTTTTATGTATCTAATATCTATAATATCTATTTGAATAAATAATGTTAATAATAATTATTTTAATAAAAGTCATGTAAATGATAAGAATAATAATAATAATAATAATAATAATAATAATAATAATAATAATAATAATAATAATAATAATAATAATAATAATAATAATAATAATAATGATAATAATAATAATAATAATAATAATAATAATAATAATAATAATAATAATAATAATAATAATAATAATAATAATAATAATAATAATAATCATAATCATAATCATAATAATAATAATAATAATAATAATAATAATAATAATAATAATAATAATAATAATAATAATAATAATAATAATAATAATAATAATAATAATAATAATAATAATAATAATGAGTAATAAGTAAACTACCTCAAAGAAGTAGCCCTTAAAAAAAATGCCCAAGTCCGGGTTTGAACTCGCGACGCCCCGCTAACCCGATAACATCCTTAACCACTCCACTCCTCGTTCGCTTTTGATTTATTTCCCACGTTTAATTATTAGACCCCTTAGGTACTTGTTGTCTTTTCAATACAAAACCCTTGTTACAATCGATCCATTAATATGTTTCATACATCAAGTACCCTCATCAATATCATCACATAATCATACGGTATCATTTTCATATTATTATCATGTATCAGTATTTCATGTATGATTATCATTTTAGTGATCCGTCATCATAACAATCATAACCCTCATCATCATCATAATCATTATCATCTATATCATCATCTATTAACCATCATCTAATATCATCTAACGTGTGTGGTTGTGTTGATATCGGACAAGTACCAGGCAACATAAATCGATGGTTTTGCAATTGTTGGTCCAAGTTGTCTCAAAAGCCCAATGATACGGCCCAACAAGGGATTCTAACAATTATGCGGTCCACTAGTAGGAGAAGGATATCGGCCCACAAACTAGTATAAGTTGGATCTCAGTTTCATTCGGTTCCAACTGATCTATCAGTTTAAAGACATGGGCCCCGGTTGCTTCCTGTCTCCATCTCTTTTATCAATATAGCAATAACATATAAATAAAATAATCCCATGCGTGTACTAGTGTTTTCTTTTTCATTACATCTCGACAATAGCAATTATAATAGGAAATTGGCGGTGTTGAAACAGATGGTGGAAGTGTTCTAAATAAAGAAGGTGATTGTAGTGATTGTAATGATGGTTATTGGTTGAAAAGGAAAACAAAAAAAATGAAACACGAAGGTGGTGAGTCGGTGTTCGTTGTGGGTCTCGATTATGGGATGGATTCATGGTTATTTGTTGTAACCGAACTAATAACAGGAGAGAGAGAGAGAGAGAGAGAGGAAGAGAGAGATGACGAGGGTGGTTCTATGAAGTGGGTGAAGAATTGTGATGGTGTTGACTGTTATGGTTGGTGATCGGATAGAAACAAAACAGAAAGCTTACCTTAAATGGCTTCGATGGTGGGTTTGTCAAATGTATCAACGATGATGCTGTTGGTTGATGAATATGATGTTGTGTGGTTGTTCACGGTTAAGGTGGTGGTCGGTTGTCTTGTTGTGGTGATCACCAAGAAAGAAACAAGAATAGAGGAGGTTCAAGATGGTGGCGATGATCTCCGGGTGATGACCGATGGGGGGAAAAAAGTGGAGGTGATGATCATGGGTGATGTGGTTTATTGGTATGTTTTGCGGATGAAATAAGAGGGATCAACATATATTTAAAAGAGATGTGAGTTATGTTCTTTAAAAAAAAAAACAACAAGCACAGTAATATGTTGTGTCTCGATTCAAATGAATTACTTGTGAGTGTGGAAGTCGACTAGTAGCAAAAAGGAAGATGGGTTCTTGATTTATTTTCTGTTAAATTTAATCAACTCATTTGTAATGAATTTAATTGCTAATGAGTATGGATAGTTTGGATGTCTGGATGAATAATGTTGGGTAATTCAATTGGTTTATAGTATCATTCAGTCGATAGACTTAATATTCGATCAGACAAGGTTAAGAATAAAAAGATAAAAGTGATGCAGACCCCTAACTGTTTTTGGTTTGATCCCTGTGTTTAAAATCTGATTGGTACTACATGAATCAATTAGCTACAGAAGAGGGAAAACGATGTGGAACAAATTTTGATTCAATGAGTGTTATCAAGCAAAAGAAAATAAAAGGATATAGAGAGAGATGGATAGGGATAGAAGAGAGAGATATGATTGTGGATTGTCAATATATGGTTATGTAATACAGATATTAGATAGATAGAATTTTTAGAAAGTAGAGAGGAAATAGAGATATGTATTGCATCTAGTGTGATGTGTAACACAAAAGAATCAAGTGGATGCAATAATGATAATGATTAACCAATTAAACTTGCAATCAAATGAAAATATCACGGATCAGATTTTAGAGAGATAGGAAATATTTCAGATGGTGATATGTAACAACATTCATGTACTTATTTGTTTTTATTATATTTAATTTTAATAATTAATAAATATCATTATATTAATAATTATAATTAATATTAATAATAATACACACTAAATCATAATTTAGGGAGAAACAGTACAGTCGCCCCTTAATAGAATTGTTATTGTCAACATAATATTTAAGGGTTTATTTAGTGTTCCGTTGTTAATCAGTGGCAGATAAAAGTACTCAGATAAATTCCAAATCTTTATGAAACTTATATTTATTTATTTATTTTAGTCATTATGGTATAAAATTCGATCATTAATTTGTTAAATAAAAATTACATCAACTGTCCCGCTCGATTCTGGGTAAAATATAAAAAGTGCTAAAATTTAATAATTAGATCCTAAATACATTTTTAGTAATCCTAAAATTTATAGAACTCATTTTAGGATCACTGTTTATTTTAAAATTATATATGTTTGAATTTAACTTGCTTAATATCGATCGACTGACAAAAGAGTGCTATTATCGTTTTCTAAATAAATTCGAAACTATATAAATTTACATTTAATATAACTTACATATATATATAGATTTATTTTAATATCATATATTATTTTATTTACATAATTAATTAACTCATATAATATTTTAATTTATAATAATTAATATATATATATATATATATATATATATATATATATATATATATATATATATATATATTTATATCTTTATTTACACACAATGGTTCGTGAATCGTCGGGAATCGTCAAAGGGTAACTAAATCTATATAAACAGTTCAAGAACTTTGAGTCAACTTTACTGACTTTTCTTATCGTGTCAAATTCATATAAAGATTAAAGTTTAAATTTGATCGGAAATTTCCGGGTCACTACAGTACCTACCCGTTAAAGAAATTTCGTCCTGAAATTTGAGTGAGGTCGTCATGGCTAACAATAAAAATGTTTTCATGACAAATATGAGTTGATAAATAGGGTTTTATCATCATTGAGTAATATGGATAAAACCATTTGATTTTGTGAAGAGTACGAGTGAAGCTATCACCAAAAAGTGAAATGAGTATGTATAGATTCGTCATATCTTTTGACGTAGATAGGATTGATTTCCAAGTTCAAGAGATTTGGAGAAAATCTTCGTAATAAGATTTGATTATAGTAATCAAGGGAATTAGGATCCGCTTTAAATGTGATCATCTGTTTTGATTGCTCTGTCGGATATTTGTAACATCCCAAATATTTAAGGTATTATTTATTGTAAATTTTTATTGCCAAGAAATTATATGGTAAAGGATATTTTATGTTAAATAGACGAAAGTTAATGTTGTTAGTTAAGTTTCAAGGGACTAAAGATGCAAGGTTATGATTTAGGACCTCCTTAACTATAGTTTACATGGGGAGGGTAGAAATTGCAATTATGCCATAGTTGTTTTAATAAAAGAAATTAGAAATGCTGGAAATTGATTATTATTCACAAAAAAATAAAATACAGAGGGTGCTCCTGGGTTGTGTATGTCGACATTTGCAAGGGAAGAAGGAGGATCCATCATTTGTTGAAATTTAACTCATGCAAGCTTGAATTTGTGAAATCTAACACACCCTAATCACTTTAGCAAGCTCTAATCTTCCAATTTCATCTTCATTGTGCACAATTAGGGTTCTTAAAAATCTAAAAGACAAGGTATGGATTTTGTGTCTAATTATTGCTTGCATTGTATGCTAATGATGAGATTATGCTTAAGAAAGTTGCTATTTGTTAAATTGTGCACATTTGGATGAGTTAGTATGGATTTGTTGTTGATTTTGGAAGTAATTACATGTATGAACTTGCATTATAGATTTATGGCATGATTATGGTGAGAATGATGATGTTCTAATTAGATTTCTAGTCATGCACACCAAGTGTTTGTTAAAATGCCTCAATGAGATGATTTTGTGTTCTAGCTAGAAATTTTGATGAAGGATGCTCATGTATGAACTTTTGTTATAGTTATAAGTTATAGAAATTGATAATTTGATAAGTTAATGGTGTTAGTAATGAAATTGAATTATTATGCACATTTGATGTTTAATGAAAGGATTAAAGGAAAAAGTTGCATGATAAAGCTAAAAGTGATGAGTTAGTAATGTACATGATTAAATGTGATGTTTGATTGGTAGCATGCTTGTTTTAGAAAAGATGAGTTCTAAGTTAGAAAGTATGAATGAATGTATGTTGTGATTAGGGGGTAAAGTGTAAGTGTAAGTATGAATGACGTAATGATTCAAGAAAGTTGTGATTTTGATTTAGTTATGTGATTAATGAGATTAGCTCATGTATAGGTGCTAATCAAGGAAAAGAAGTTACAAGTGACCAAGGAAATTCAATTAAGCAAGGTGAGTTTATAGGGGGTAATATGGGCGGGTCAAGAGTGGCTTAGTGTTCTCGGATTGCATCCGTGCAAGAGAGTAACGACTAAGTGCACTAGTTACGTAGCTTAGATAGAACTATTGGGTTAGCTCAATAGTTGTGTCTATGGATGATGCTTAGCTTAGGCAAGGTTATTACATTGCTAGTAATCTTGCCTATGGTTCATGTTAGCTTAGACACTTCGGGTGTCTATGTATGAGATGATGATAGCTTAGGCATATTTAGTATGTCTATGGTTAGCTTAGACATGATTACTAGGTTCGGCCTAGTAAGTCATGTCTATGGTATGAATGATCGGATCCGAAAGTATGCAAGCAACCTAAGGGTTGAAGGATAAGTGTTTCGATTATGCCCAAATGATTTATGTTTATGTTTTATGTTTGTTGCTTTCCTATAACCCACTAAGTGTAAAAGCTTACCCCCATGATGTTTTATGTTTTAGGTGCTAAGGTTCATCGAGAAGGTAAGGAACCCGTGTGAAGAGCTGGAGGAGTATTGGCATTGGTGTAAGTGGTATTGCAAGTCCCTATTTGTAAACACGCTCTACGGTTACCGCTTATCAACGCCTAGTATTTTGAATGTGTCATGTTTGTTATATGTCAAGTTTTGGGACAAAAGTATGGTTTAGATCATGAAAATATGTTTTGATGTTTAAAAGATGTTTGTGAATGTTTAGTGGTATTTGAAACGGATTTCTTAAGTTTGTGTACGATTTATGCAGTTTTGCTTGTGTTTGAAAATGAGAAAATGTGTAAAAATTTGGTGTTAGTAAAATGTTGCAGGTAGGGTCCTGGACCCGTGTTATGTCGCGCCGCGGCCAGGGGCTCCGCGCCGCGGCAATGCACTAAGGTTGATAACAGAAGCTGAGTTAAGAAACATAAGTTTTCCCGTGTTGTACCGCGCCGCGACAAGGCTCGCCGCGCCGCGGCATAAGCCTTGTCCAGGCAGTAACTTAACTTTTCAAAAAAAAAAAAAAATTTTTACTCGAATCAAGGCGTTAAAAGTTGGTATCAGAGCTGTGGTTTAAGGGACTTGGATAATCCACGATAGGGATTATCTAGGCTTAAACCATTGTTGTGAAAGGATAAGCGGTTTAGGACTTGCATAAGTGTTATAGTCGTATAGTTGTGCCATGCTCCATAGGGTGGAGTCATCTACTAGACCCGTAGTATAATGATTGGTTTATGAAAGGAGTCTGATACTCGTTAGCCATGATGTTATAGTGGACTTAATGTGTAATGAATGGTGTAATAACAACAGGCCATTGTTATTACTTCATTTTAGTACACATGAACGCCTACTATAGTTATGGTGAAACGAGTTAGGAATTCTTTCGAATGGTTTGATTTTGTTGAGTAATGGTGTTACCGGTATTTGAACTAATGGGTTGATTGTGATTTTCAGTATGGCTATTGTATCACCAAACCGAGGTCAAGATGAGGATGATGAGTACGTCCGCACCCCATCCACGGAGTCTATAGAAGACTCTCACAATGAATCGGAAGAAGTTAACATGCCAAATGACATTTCGGGGCAAATAGGGCAAGCCTTGATACGTTATACTCCAACTTTGTTAGAGAAGATTAAGACGTTGATCAATGATCAATTAGATGAGAAGTTAAAGACTTTTGTTGCTAATAACCCTACCTTAAGAGGTGAAGGGGGAAGTGGAGTAAGGCAAGAAGAGGTAGAAGCCCCTAAGAGAAAGGATGACCGTTTTGAATATAAGAACTTCGCAAATTGCCATCCCCCCGAGTTTCATGGTAAGGTTGACCCAATCGTTAGTCAAAGGTGGATAGACGAAATTGAAGAAACTTTTATGTTATGTGAATGCCCCGAGCATTTAAAGGTAATTTACGCGGCACATCAAATGAAGGGTAGTGGTTATGAGTGGTGGAATTTTATAGTTAAGTCTCATGGACGAGACGTGGCTACAAGTTTCTCATGGGACAAATTCCGTGAAATGTTTATGACTCAATTTGCTCCGCCCGCCGAGGTTAGTAGGTTGAAATCCGAGTTTATGAATATAGAGCATGGAAGTAAGTCGGTGACCGAGTTTAATGCCGAGTTTAATGACAAGTCTCGTTTTTGTCCGGACTTTGTGTCAAGTCCCAAGTTGATGATGGATCATTATCATGAAAAGTTGAATCCCGAAATAAGTGAGTTTATCGATAAGAGCACTTATAAGACCTTAGCCGAGATGATGAATAGAGCACTTGTTAGAGAGCATGAACTTAGGAAGAAGGCGGCGTTTAAACGGAAGTTAGATCAAGACTCTAAGGCGATGCATAATGTTAGTCCGAAGAAGGGTAAGTTTGGTTCCGAATCCCCGCACAAGTCAAAAGGGGGTTTTGTGTCGGGTAAGAGCGGTGGGAAAGAAGCCAAGTTGTGTACTAGATGTGGTAAAAATCATACGGGTGAATGTAAAGCAGGTACCTCCGATTGTTACTCTTGTGGGAAGCCGGGACATAGGGCCGCCGAATGTCCTAAGAAAGGTAAGCAATGTTATTATTGTTTTGAGAAAGGTCACTTTCAAGCCGAATGTCCAGAATACAAGAAAGATTTAGCTAGTGGTAGTGTTAAGAAAGAGGTTAAGACGGAACCGAAGACTAGTGATAGCCGACCAAGGGCCCGAGCTCATCAGATTACCGCACTCGAAGCGAAGGAGTCCCAAAATGTGGTGTCAGGTACCTTTATTGTAAACTCTTTACCTGCGCATGTTTTGTTTGATTCCGGTGCTACGCGGTCGTTTGTATCATATTCTTTTTGTAAGCATTTTAATATGACCCCAAGTATGTTAGAACACCCATTAGAGGTTGAAATAGCGGATAATAAGACTGTGATGGTGTATAGTATCTTTAAGGGGTGTGAAATTATTTTGGATGATGAAAAGTTTGTCATTGATTTAATACCCATGCATATGGGGGAATTTCAAGTAATAGTGGGCATGGATTGGCTAGACGACAATGAAGGAATAATTTTGTGTCGTAAGAAAATTGTGTTAGTTCAATCACCTAGTGGGAAGGTTATATGGATTTATGGGGAAAGAGCTAGGCGTGCTATTCCTATATGCACGTATGCTAAGGCTAAAAGGTTTTTGTCTCACGGGTGTTGTGCGTTTTTGGCACATGTTGTGGATAATTCGAAAAAGATTGTTGATTTAGATGATGTACCGATAGTTAACGAGTTTCCGGATGTGTTTCCAAGTGAATTGCCCGGTGTACCTCCCGAGCGTGAGGTAGAGTTTAGAATAGATTTGATACCCGGGGCCACGCCAATTGCCAAAGCTCCATATCGATTAGCCCCATCGGAAATGAGAGAAATGATGACTCAATTGCAAGATTTGATAGATAAAGGTTTTATACGTCCTAGTAGCTCACCTTGGGGAGCTCCGGTTTTATTTGTGAAAAAGAAGGATGGAACTATGAGAATGTGTATTGATTATCGAGAATTGAATAAAGTCACGATTAAGAATAAGTATCCGTTGCCAAGGATAGACGACTTGTTTGATCAATTACAAGGTGCAAGTTTCTTTTCAAAGATAGATTTAAGGTCGGGTTACCATCAATTGAAAGTGAGGGAAGAAGACGTCCCTAAAACGGCTTTTCGAACGAGGTATGGTCATTATGAGTTTGTGGTTATGCCGTTTGGGTTAACGAATGCACCAGCCGCATTTATGGATTTGATGAATAGAGTTTGTCGACCGATGCTTGATAGGTTCGTAATTGTATTTATTGATGATATTTTGGTATATTCTAGGAGTGAAGAGGAACATGCGGTACATCTAAGACAAGTATTAGAGACTTTAAGAAGAGAAAGATTGTTTGCTAAGTTCTCTAAGTGTGAGTTTTGGCTTCGTGAAGTTCAATTTTTGGGTCATGTCATTAACAAGAAGGGTATTTGTGTTGATCCGGTTAAAATAGAGGCAATTATGAGATGGGAACCACCTACGAATCCTACCGAGGTTAGGAGTTTTCTAGGCTTAGCGGGGTATTATCGACGGTTTATACAAGATTTCTCAAGAATAGCCACCCCACTCACCAAGTTGACTCGTAAAAGTGTGCCATGGAAATGGGAAGAAAAGCAGGAACAAGCGTTTCAACTCCTTAAGGAGAAGCTTGTTCAAGCTCCTATATTGGTTTTACCGGAAGGAAATGAGAACATGACGGTTTATTGTGATGCTTCTAAGAAAGGCTTAGGGTGTGTATTGATGCAAAATGGGAAGGTCATAGCATACGCTTCCCGACAATTGAAGGAACACGAGAAACGTTATCCCACACATGATCTAGAATTGACGGCCGTAGTTTTTGCTTTAAAGATTTGGCGTCATTATCTTTATGGTGTTAAGTTTTCCATTTATACCGATCATAAGAACTTAAAGTATTTGTTTGATCAAAGGGATTTGAATGATAGGCAAAGGAGGGGTCTTGATTTAGTGAAAGATTATGATTGTGAGATCTTATATCACCCCGGAAAAGCGAACGTGGTGGCGGATGCTCTTAGTAGGAAGTCGAGTCATCAACCGATTAAGATAACAAGTTTGGCTATGGTAATAGCACCTCAAATATTTGATGATATTCGTGATGCACAAGGTGAAGCATTATCGCCCGAGAACGTGAGAAAGGAAAGGATCAAGGGGCAAGTTAATGATTTTATAGTGGATTCTCGTGGTTTAAGGCTTAGATATGGGAGAATTTGGGTACCTTTGCAAAGTGGTGTTAGAAGTGAGCTCCTTGACTTAGCTCACAAGTCTAAGTATTCGATTCACCCCGGTGCTACGAAGATGTATAGAGATTTAAGGAAAGACTATTGGTGGCCGGGAATGAAAAGGGATATAGTTAAGTATGTGCACAAGTGTCTTACTTGTCTTCAAGTGAAGGCCGATCATCAAATGCCTTACGGTAAGATGCAACCTTTAGAGGTACCGGTTTGGAAATGGGAGCATATTACGATGGATTTAGTGACTAAGTTGCCTAAGACCCCTAGACAACACGATGCAATTTGGGTTATTGTTGATAGATTGACTAAAAGTGCATTATTTTTGGCAATAAGGGAAGCTTCATCATCGGAAGCAATGTCTAAGTTGTATATGAAAGAAGTTGTTGCAAGGCATGGAGTGCCGGTTTCCATTGTTTCGGATCGAGACACCCGATTTACATCACGATATTGGAGAAAGTTTCAAGAGGAAATGGGTACTAAGTTACACATAAGTACCGCGTTTCACCCGCAAACGGATGGTCAAAGTGAAAGGACTATACAAACCCTTGAAGATATGTTAAGAGCATGTATCATCGATTTTGGTGGGAGTTGGGATACTCATTTACCTTTAGTTGAATTTTCATATAACAATAGTTATCACTCTACGATTGGAATGGCACCATATGAGATGTTGTATGGAAGGAGGTGTAGAACCCCGATTTGTTGGGGCGAGGTAGGTCAACGAGAATTGGGAAGCACGGAAATAGTGCAACAAACCACCGAGATGATTGATCAAATTCGTGAAAGAATGAAGGCGGCACAAGATCGACAAAAGTCATATGTTGATAAGAGGAGAAAGCCGATAGAATTTCAAGTAGGTGATAAAGTGATGCTAAAAGTTTCTCCATGGAAAGGCATTATCCGTTTTAGAAAGAGGGGAAAATTGGGTCCAAGGTTTGTGGGACCATTTGAGATAGTGGCGAAAGTTGGGAAGGTAGCCCACCGTTTGGCTTTACCCGATGAATTGAGTAATATACATGACACGTTTCACGTGTCGCAATTGAGAAAGTGTTTGGCGGATGATTCAACCTATGTTCCTTTGAATGAAATTGAGGTCGATAATAAGTTAAGATATGTGGAGAAGCCGATAAAGATTTTGGATCAAAAGGTTAAGCACTTGAGAAATAAATCGGTTATATTGTTGAAGGTATTATGGCAATTTAGAAAAGGTTCCGAATGTACATGGGAACCCGAAGAATGGCTCTTGAAGTATTATCCGTCGTTGCATCAAGAATGGTTCGCGAGGACGCGAACGATCCAAGAGGGGGAGAGTTGTAACATCCCAAATATTTAAGGTATTATTTATTGTAAATTTTTATTGCCAAGAAATTATATGGTAAAGGATATTTTATGTTAAATAGACGAAAGTTAATGTTGTTAGTTAAGTTTCAAGGGACTAAAGATGCAAGGTTATGATTTAGGACCTCCTTAACTATAGTTTACATGGGGAGGGTAGAAATTGCAATTATGCCATAGTTGTTTTAATAAAAGAAATTAGAAATGCTGGAAATTGATTATTATTCACAAAAAAATAAAATACAGAGGGTGCTCCTGGGTTGTGTATGTCGACATTTGCAAGGGAAGAAGGAGGATCCATCATTTGTTGAAATTTAACTCATGCAAGCTTGAATTTGTGAAATCTAACACACCCTAATCACTTTAGCAAGCTCTAATCTTCCAATTTCATCTTCATTGTGCACAATTAGGGTTCTTAAAACTCTAAAAGACAAGGTATGGATTTTGTGTCTAATTATTACTTGCATTGTATGCTAATGATGAGATTATGCTTAAGAAAGTTGCTATTTGTTAAATTGTGCACATTTGGATGAGTTAGTATGGATTTGTTGTTGATTTTGGAAGTAATTACATGTATGAACTTGCATTATAGATTTATGGCATGATTATGGTGAGAATGATGATGTTCTAATTAGATTTCTAGTCATGCACACCAAGTGTTTGTTAAAATGCCTCAATGAGATGATTTTGTGTTCTAGCTAGAAATTTTGATGAAGGATGCTCATGTATGAACTTTTGTTATAGTTATAAGTTATAGAAATTGATAATTTGATAAGTTAATGGTGTTAGTAATGAAATTGAATTATTATGCACATTTGATGTTTAATGAAAGGATTAAAGGAAAAAGTTGCATGATAAAGCTAAAAGTGATGAGTTAGTAATGTACATGATTAAATGTGATGTTTGATTGGTAGCATGCTTGTTTTAGAAAAGATGAGTTCTAAGTTAGAAAGTATGAATGAATGTATGTTGTGATTAGGGGGTAAAGTGTAAGTGTAAGTATGAATGACGTAATGATTCAAGAAAGTTGTGATTTTGATTTAGTTATGTGATTAATGAGATTAGCTCATGTATAGGTGCTAATCAAGGAAAAGAAGTTACAAGTGACCAAGGAAATTCAATTAAGCAAGGTGAGTTTATAGGGGGTAATATGGGCGGGTCAAGAGTGGCTTAGTGTTCTCGGATTGCATCCGTGCAAGAGAGTAACGACTAAGTGCACTAGTTACGTAGCTTAGATAGAACTATTGGGTTAGCTCAATAGTTGTGTCTATGGATGATGCTTAGCTTAGGCAAGGTTATTACATTGCTAGTAATCTTGCCTATGGTTCATGTTAGCTTAGACACTTCGGGTGTCTATGTATGAGATGATGATAGCTTAGGCATATTTAGTATGTCTATGGTTAGCTTAGACATGATTACTAGGTTCGGCCTAGTAAGTCATGTCTATGGTATGAATGATCGGATCCGAAAGTATGCAAGCAACCTAAGGGTTGAAGGATAAGTGTTTCGATTATGCCCAAATGATTTATGTTTATGTTTTATGTTTGTTGCTTTCCTATAACCCACTAAGTGTAAAAGCTTACCCCCATGATGTTTTATGTTTTAGGTGCTAAGGTTCATCGAGAAGGTAAGGAACCCGTGTGAAGAGCTGGAGGAGTATTGGCATTGGTGTAAGTGGTATTGCAAGTCCCTATTTGTAAACACGCTCTACGGTTACCGCTTATCAACGCCTAGTATTTTGAATGTGTCATGTTTGTTATATGTCAAGTTTTGGGACAAAAGTATGGTTTAGATCATGAAAATATGTTTTGATGTTTAAAAGATGTTTGTGAATGTTTAGTGGTATTTGAAACGGATTTCTTAAGTTTGTGTACGATTTATGCAGTTTTGCTTGTGTTTGAAAATGAGAAAATGTGTAAAAATTTGGTGTTAGTAAAATGTTGCAGGTAGGGTCCTGGACCCGTGTTATGTCGCGCCGCGGCCAGGGGCTCCGCGCCGCGGCAATGCACTAAGGTTGATAACAGAAGCTGAGTTAAGAAACATAAGTTTTCCCGTGTTGTACCGCGCCGCGACAAGGCTCGCCGCGCCGCGGCATAAGCCTTGTCCAGGCAGTAACTTAACTTTTCAAAAAAAAAAAAAAATTTTTACTCGAATCAAGGCGTTAAAATATTTTACTATAAATCTACCCTCTTTGTTTCCTTATTCTCACATCTCCCATCTTCTATACTTTCTTCTTTAATTCATATTTCCAAAACGTTCGCCAATATGCTCCATCCAGTTCTAATTCTTGATATATTCCTAACTTTCATATCTGTTATTCTTCTCTTTCATCTGCCGCCAGAAGAATCTATTCGCTTCTACTATTACCTTGGAGTTATAATATTTTTAATTTTCCCGTGTCTTTATATTGCTATACGCATTGATATACACGATTTGAAATTTGGGGGTTGTTATCGAGCTTTATATTCTTCATTATATTTCGAAGCTTCATGCATTCGTTTTCTCTTCCTAACTTCGAGTCAAGCGAATAATGGTCCAGAATTCGTAGGTATGAAGGTTTGGATGAACATAGTTAATGTTCCAAGAAGGAAATCGTAATGGTACGATCTTGATTTGTCAAATTATCAGAATATCCGAAAAGATAGAACTATCAAGAAGATATGTTCTTAATATGTTTGGAGATTAGATAGAATGTAAGAGTCGTGTGACATGGCACATGACGATGGTACTGTGAATCATCATATTTCATTAGAAACTCAGCATGAATTACTGTAATATAATTGATCAAGTGTCATTATATTATACTAACTCCTGCATCAGTTCCCAACACTACTTCAAAAACATTCATAATTTAAATTCAAAGATTTATAGAACATAGAAACTAAAACAGTTTCCTGTTATGTGATAACACAGATAGCGTGGGGAGATAATTAATATCAGACGAGAATATTTATGAAGATATCTTCAGAAATATTGAGGATATTTACAATGAAAGATACGTTAATATCTTGGAAATTCTAATATCGATGGATGATGATGAAGATTGTCCGTGAAGGTTTAGAGTCAGGAGCAAGGTATTCGATAATAACTTCAGCAGGCACTGAATCATTTGGATTCTTTGAAGGAAGGTTTAGTATTTGTGATTTGTCCATAGCCTCCTTCATGGTTTGCTCAATCTGTTTATCATTCCAACATTTCTGAGCTTTGCCAACATATAATTCTTTATCACCAAACTTTTGGCTGTTAAGGTCGTTTACAGTTTTTGTTACTTCATTCAATGTTTCAAAATTCAGAGTATTGATTCGTAGACTGAGTGCTTTTTAGAATTTTAGAATGTAAGATCATAATTCTAAGAGATAAATGTTATATGTGTACATATAACTGTTGATGTAGAAACGCTGCGAGAACCGAAATACTGTTTGCTAATTTTCGGTAATTGATACAACAACTCTTATAAGATGCGGATAAGTATATGATAGGATTTTTAATGAACAAATATAATGATTCTTCGGAGAGACTTAAGTCAATGAGTAATGAAGTTGCTGGTAAGTTTACTACTAACGTGGTGGAATATAAACGATTCTTCGGTAATGATGACGAAAGACAAACTTATATATCAAGCTTATAATATAGTTAATCCGAATGAAAGTCGAAGTTGACTTGCTGGAGCTGTAACAAACTTAATTTAGCAACCTTTTCTTATTAGTTTTTGTGCCTTCAAATTACTAATAAGATGTAGCTTCGTGTTGCCCTTTTCTCCGTACACCATTAAGGGTTCTCCTTCTTCTCGTACAATGTGAATTGCATTTTTGTAACATACGATCTCTGCTTTCATCTCCTTCAGCCAGTCCATGCCAACTATTACATCAAAACTCCCTAACTCTACTGGTATCAAATCAATCTTAAATATTTCGCTACCCAGTTTAATTTCTCGATTCCGGGATATATAATCTGCTGAAATTAATTTACCGTTTGCTAATTCGATTAAAAATTTACTATCCAACGGCGTCAATGGACAACTTAATTTAGCACAAAAATCTCTACTCATATAGCTTCTATCCGCACCCGAATCAAATAAAACGTAAGCAGATTTATTGTCAATAAGAAACGTACCCGTAACAAGCTCTGGGTCTTCCTGTGCCTCTGCCGCATTAATATTGAAAACTCTTCCGCAGCCTTGTCCATTCGTGTTCTCCTGGTTCGGGCAATTTCTAATAATGTGACCCGATTTTCCACATTTATAACAAACTACATTGGCATAACTTGCTCTGACACTACTTGCTCCGCCATTACTCGTTCCGACACCATTTGTTCCTTTCGTTATGTTAACCCCTGGTCCGTAGACCTCACACTTCACCGCGCTATGACCATTTCTTTTACACTTGTTGCAAAATTTGGTGTAGAACCCCGAGTGATACTTTTCACACCTTTGGCATAGCTGCTTCTGATTATTGTTATTGTTGCGGTTGTTATTGTTGTTGGGATGATTGTTGTAGTTGTTGTTGTTGTTGTTGTTGTGCCGTTTGTTGTAGTTGCGATTGATGTTGCGATTGTTGGGATAGTTGTTGTTGTTTTGGTGACTCTTATCACCGTTTTCCTCCCACTTTCTTTTGACTAACTTCACGTTGGCCTCTTTGGCCGCCTGTTCTTTAATTCTTCCCTCAATCTGGTTCACTAGTTTGTGAGCCATTCTACATGCCTTTTGTATGGAGGCAGGCTCGTGTGAACTTATATCTTCTTGGATTCTCTCCGGTAACCCTTTCACAAACGCGTCGATCTTCTCTTCCTCATCTTCGAACGCTCTCGGACACAATAGGCACAATTCTGTGAATCGTCTTTCGTACGAAGTAATATCGAATCCCTGTGTTCGTAACCCTCTAAGTTCTGACTTGAGCTTATTGACCTCGGTTCTGGGACGGTACTTCTCTTTCATCAAGTGCTTGAATGCTGACCACGGTAGCGCGTAAGCAGCATCTTGTCCCACTTGCTCTAGATAGGTATTCCACCATGTTAACGCAATACCTGTGAAGGTATGCGTAGAGCGTACTTCTTGTCTCCTTCATCACACTTACTTATGGAAAACACCGATTCAACTTTCTCGGTCCACCGTTTCAATCCGATTGGTCCTTCGGTGTGACGATCGCTCCAAATCCATATGGACGAACACATCATTCATCGATTTCATTGCGAGGTATTTGACCTCTATATGATACGTTTTGTAAACATTGCATTCTTTTGAAAAGGCACACCATAAATGAATATTTAAATCAAAGGTTTTCGACATCTGATGATTCCTACATATAGACAATCACCGTAAATAATAGTTTACAATAGTAATTCCGTTGACAATGCAGTCAAAATAAGATACATGGTGATGATTTGGTGAATGCAATGTTTCCTTGATAAATATGCCATGTAAGACTCCATGCACATAGCTTGTCTAACATATAAGCAAACAGCGGAAGACTTCTAGGGAACCTGAGAATAAACATGCTAATAAATGTCAACACAAAGGTTGGTGAGTTCATAGTTTTAGTGTTTCGCATAATCTGTATATAAAGGTGGATCACAAGATTTCAGTTGTTCAATCCAGAAACGTTTATCAAAATATTCTACGAAATTGAGCACCCTGGTAACTAAACTTAACGTATATATAATTTGTACCCTTTGTATAATCATCTTAAAAATACACGCAAACCAACGTGTACGCTTCTCAAATAGTATACGTCCGTTAAAAGGCTAGTGCTCTAGCTCGGACGGGGATATCAAGCCCTATGGATCCATATACTACTACTCGCGCCCACCAGTTCTTATAACCGGCAGTTACTAGTTACCAAAGCTAAGGGATTTTCGGTTCAAACTCAGTGTAGAATTAAGTATGTACTTGTATCCATTGGGTTTAAAATATATTGCATGTATTCTCAGCCCAAAAATATATATTGCAAAAGCAATTAAAAAGGGATCAATGAAACTCACCTTAGCAGCACATAAAGTTGTTCATCGTAATGTGACCGAAACTCGGATTACCAAATAATCGTAGATCTCAACGTATCAATATTGTGATTCAATATTTCAGAAAAGTACGTAGACGCAACAGAGATGATAAACACTAGGTTTGACTCACAAATATACCCCCGAAAATTACCCATAACCTCCTTGGCAATAACCCATAATTTCCTTAGCTCTATCCCGCTTGAAAACCATTTTGAAAATGACACGCTCATAACCTCGTCGTAGTATTTTATGTATAATACTAATTAATAATATTAATAATAATATTAATCTTAATAATAATAATAATAATAATAATAATAATAATAATAATAATAAAAATAATAATAATAATATAAATAATAATAATACAGAGATAGATAGTAGATATGTGTGCTGAAATGAAATGAAATCGCTCGAATTTATAGATGTGGCCTGGATATGACTGCCATGCGATCGCATGGCTTTACAGCCCATTTCCCATGCGATCGCATGGGATGAGTTTACAGCTCACAATGTTTTGGCCTCTAGTTTGTCGACATATTTTAATATAATATTTATAATATATAATAATTTATATAATTAATTATATATTATATTAAATTCACGTGCATAGTTGATTTGTAATTTTAGTTACGATAAGTCGTACGTCATCACTCGACTTATGTCCCGGTTCCAGTTTTTTGAACGTCCTATCGTATACTGAGAAAACTTGTACTTTACGTTTCGTGAATCGTACCTTTGTTAAAATATAGTCTTAAATCATCCATAAACTATACCACTCAAGGTATAACTTATACATTTAAGTGTTTTGGTCATTTACTTCATATCAAAAATGGGTTTACTGTAGCAAAGTTACTGTAGCAAAGTCAATTTTTACTGTAGCAAAATTCTGAGAACTAGTTTCGTAGTTTGGGGTGTTTTTCGGAAACTTTACATTCGAAGTATGTAAGTTCAGGAGGTAGACGTTATATGTACACATATAACTGTTGGCGTAGACGTGCTACAAGATTTCAAAATACTGATTGCTAATTCCTGATAGTTGGTATGGCAATTGTCGTTATAAGATGTGGATGAGTACATGATACGGTTTCACTGAGTATAAGGATTTTTCGAAAGGTCGAAGATCAATGAAGTGGTTGGTAAATTTACTGCTAATGTGGTGGAACATAAAAGGTTCCTCAGTAACAAAAACGTATATGCCAAAGTTACAAGTCTGAAAGGTCGTCATTGACTGGTTGAACGGTTGATAATACTGGATACTTTTGAAAAGGAATTGCAAGGTTATTTTTGGTAAAAACAATGCTAATGGATCTTGCACAGATTTAAAGTCAAAGTGTAGCTTTGAAAGATGTAGATATCTAAGAATGATATCACTTGTTAAATCTTGACTTGGATTCTGATCCGTCAATATCAGAATATGTAATTGAATTTGTATGGAAACGATTGTATATCGCTGTGAGCATAGTTAATAATTTTTGAATCAAAGTTGAAGAATGTACAGTATAACATATTAATTGTGAACTTATATATTTCCCGGGAATTACCTACCCGTTAAAGATTTCACAAGTAATATTTTGTACAAAAGAATTTTCATTACAGTCTTTATGAAAATATATGTATGTATATTTCTTCAGATGTAATACGGATTTAATGAGTTAATATCATATTAAGCTCATTTGATTTTCGGCTTGACTTAGAAATGATTAATCTCTAAAACATTAAAGATTACATAATCTTTGCGGAGTTTTTCACTAGTGAAATCAATACTTCATTATTTATTCTTGTTGATATTCCTCGGTGAAGAATGTTGATGCTCGTGGAATTTGTGAACCTTACAAGGTACAGATGATGTTTTCTGGAAGGTTTCGAGTATATCGAAATTGAAAATGTAAAATCAATTATGTAATTGATTAATACACTTATTTTATTATGAAATGAAATTCATTGGGTTGAAACAGATATTGTAGTTAACAATGGTTAAGTTGTTAAGGAAGGATGTACATCATTGCATATTAGTAATATGAACTAACCGAGTAGTACCTATCAGTTAAGATTCACATATAATAGCTTAGTACGAAAAGATTTATTTTGATTTCAAAATTCATATATATTAAATATACATAAAATTTCTTCAGGGGAAATGAGTTAATACTTCATCGGTTATTGTTGCTGGTATTTCTTGGTAACTACGGTGCAAAGTCAATTTTTACTGTAGCAATTCACTGTAGCAAAGTCAATTTCACTGTAGCAAATAGTGATTTTCGAAAACACTGTAGCATTTTGGGTACTGTAGCAATTTGAAAATACTGTAGCAAATTAGTGTTTTACTGGTTCATCTTAAATGCTTTAGTTAACTTATCTAAATATCAATCGAATCAATAAACGAATGTTACTATCGTTTACTAAATAACTTGAAATTATATATATGTATATATCTTTTTAATATATAAATCAGTTTTTAAATACACATTGAAAGTTATATATAAATAAATTTTAATAATAAATATTTCAACTTATCATATATATTCAAATAGATATTTAAACCAATAAGTTTAATGTACGGTATCAAACAATTAATACATTGTTACCTTTTCAAGTTATAGTATATATGTATCTATTTACATATAATTGTTCGCGAATCGTCGAAAATAACCGAAGGGTATTTAAATATATAAAAGTAGTTCAAAAATTTTGAGATTCAGTTTTACAGACTTTGCTTATCGTGTCGGAAATGTTAATCATACAAAGATTAAGTTTAAATTTGGTCAAAAATTTCCGGGTCATCACAGTACCTACCCGTTAAAGAAATTTCGTCCCGAAATTTGAGTGAGGTCGTCATGGCTAACAATAAAAATGTTTTAATGACGAATATGAGTTGATAATAGAGTTTTATCTATGTTTGAATAATATGGATAAAATAATCCAATTACTCGAAGCGTATGAGAGAAGTTATAGTAATCAAGTGAAATGGAGAATAGAGATGCGTCTTATCTCTTGATGTAGTAACGATTGATTTCCAGATTTTAAGGAATAGAAAATCTTCATAATTTAAATAAGATTTGATTTTTTTCAGAATTTGCGGAAATTAGGATTTTCTTTGATTAAATGCGTAATCTGCCTCTATTGCTGCGTCCGATATTTTGCTATAAATTGACCTCTTCCGTTTCATTATTTTCACTACTCCTACATCTTCTTCCTCATTTCATACTTTCAAAAGATTGTGAAATGCTTCATCCAGTTCTGATTCTTGATATTTTCCTGGCTATCGTATCCTTCATTCTTCTTTTTCATCTACCACCAGAGGAAGTTATTTTCTTCTACTATTACCTTGGGGTTATAGTGTTTTTCATTCTCCCGTGTATTTATATTGCTATACGCATTGATATACACGGTTTGTAATTTCGGGGTTGTTATCGGGCTTTATATTCTCCATTATATTTCGGATCTTCATGCTTTCGTTTCTCTTCCCGACCTTAAGTCAAGCGGATAATGGTCCAGAATTCGTAGGTATGAAGTTTCAGATGAACATAACTAATGTTCTAAGAAAGAAATGGTAATAGCACAATCTGACTTGTCAAATTACCAGAATACCTCAAAAAAAAACCGAATCATTAAGAAAATATTTTCTTGATATATTTAGAGATTATATAGAATGAAAGAGTTATGTAACATGGTTCATGATGAGGGTGTGATCAGTGAACCTTTATCACGTTCCATTAGAAACTCAGCATGACTTACTGTAATATAATCACGTTGATCAAGTGTCATTATATTATACTAACTCATGCTTCAGCTCCCAACACCACTTCAAAAATATTCATATTTTAAACTCGAAGGTTTCAAAATTTAGAAACTAAAATAGTTTCTTTTATGATGTTACACAGATATCGCAAGGAGAAAATTGATTTCCGATAAGAATGACTATGGAATTATCTCCAGAAATATGGAGGATATTTATAATGAAAGATACGATGATATCTTAGAATTTCTAATATCAGAGGATGATGAAGAATATTGTCCGCAAGGGTTTAGATTTGGAGGCAAGGTATTCGTTAATGGCTTCAGCAGATACTGAATCATTTGGATTCTTTGAAGGTAGATTTAGTCTTTGTGATTTGTCCACAGCCTCCTTCATACTTTGCTCAATCTGTTTTCCAGTTCCAAACCTTCTATTTTTCTCAGCTTTACCACCATACTATTCTTTATCATCAAACTTTTGACTGTTAAGGTCGTTTACAGTTTTTGCTGCTTCATCAACATTTTTCCAAAATTCTGAGAACTAGTTTCGTAGTTTGGGGTGTTTTTCGGAAACTTTACATTCGAAGTATGTAAGTTCAGGAGGTAGACGTTATATGTACACATATAACTGTTGGCGTAGACGTGCTACAAGATTTCAAAATACTGATTGCTAATTCCTGATAGTTGGTATGGCAATTGTCGTTATAAGATGTGGATGAGTACATGATACGGTTTCACTGAGTATGAGGATTTTTTGAAAGGTCGAAGATCAATGAAGTGGTTGGTAAATTTACTGCTAATGTGGTGGAACATAAAAGGTTCCTCAGTAACAAAAACGTATATGCCAAAGTTACAAGTCTGAAAGGTCGTCATTGACTGGTTGAACGGTTGATAATACTGGATACTTTTGAAAAGGAATTGCAAGGTTATTTTTGGTAAAAACAATGCTAATGGATCTTGCACAGATTTAAAGTCAAAGTGTAGCTTTGAAAGATGTAGATATCTAAGAATGATATCACTTGTTAAATCTTGACTTGGATTCTGATCCGTCAATATCAGAATATGTAATTGAATTTGTATGGAAACGATTGTATATCGCTGTGAGCATAGTTAATAATTTTTGAATCAAAGTTGAAGAATGTACAGTATAACATATTAATTGTGAACTTATATATTTCCCGGGAATTACCTACCCGTTAAAGATTTCACAAGTAATATTTTGTACAAAAGAATTTTCATTACAGTCTTTATGAAAATATATGTATGTATATTTCTTCAGATGTAATACGGATTTAATGAGTTAATATCATATTAAGCTCATTTGATTTTCGGCTTGACTTAGAAATGATTAATCTCTAAAACATTAAAGATTACATAATCTTTGCGGAGTTTTTCACTAGTGAAATCAATACTTCATTATTTATTCTTGTTGATATTCCTCGGTGAAGAATGTTGATGCTCGTGGAATTTGTGAACCTTACAAGGTACAGATGATGTTTTCTGGAAGGTTTCGAGTATATCGAAATTGAAAATGTAAAATCAATTATGTAATTGATTAATACACTTATTTTATTATGAAATGAAATTCATTGGGTTGAAACAGATATTGTAGTTAACAATGGTTAAGTTGTTAAGGAAGGATGTACATCATTGCATATTAGTAATATGAACTAACCGAGTAGTACCTATCAGTTAAGATTCACATATAATAGCTTAGTACGAAAAGATTTATTTTGATTTCAAAATTCATATATATTAAATATACATAAAATTTCTTCAGGGGAAATGAGTTAATACTTCATCGGTTATTGTTGCTGGTATTTCTTGGTAACTACGGTGCAAAGTCAATTTTTACTGTAGCAATTCACTGTAGCAAAGTCAATTTCACTGTAGCAAATAGTGATTTTCGAAAACACTGTAGCATTTTGGGTACTGTAGCAATTTGAAAATACTGTAGCAAATTAGTGTTTTACTGGTTCATCTTAAATGCTTTAGTTAACTTATCTAAATATCAATCGAATCAATAAACGAATGTTACTATCGTTTACTAAATAACTTGAAATTATATATATGTATATATCTTTTTAATATATAAATCAGTTTTTAAATACACATTGAAAGTTATATATAAATAAATTTTAATAATAAATATTTCAACTTATCATATATATTCAAATAGATATTTAAACCAATAAGTTTAATGTACGGTATCAAACAATTAATACATTGTTACCTTTTCAAGTTATAGTATATATGTATCTATTTACATATAATTGTTCGCGAATCGTCGAAAACAACCGAAGGGTATTTAAATATATAAAAGTAGTTCAAAAATTTTGAGATTCAGTTTTACAGACTTTGCTTATCGTGTCGGAAATGTTAATCATACAAAGATTAAGTTTAAATTTGGTCAGAAATTTCCGGGTCATCACATTCGGTCCCATCAAATTCTGAAGGTTTGCAGGCAGTGAATTCCTAGTAGGAGCATCCTACACGATTTCTTGCGCCGTTAGCTGTATTGCTAGATTCAAAGTTATTGTTGGTATGTAGCGCGGCCTGTACTACGGCTATGTTTGAAGCAAGAAAGGCACGAAATTCCTCTTCGCTCATATTTAAGGTGTGTCGAGTAGTCGGTGCCATTTCCTTCAAAATAGTCAAATGAAACAAGTTAATCATACAGAATATTAAGAGTAGTCAATAGTATCTCGTAGCATAATATGAACTCATTTATAAAAGCTTTTTCTTCATATTAGCGTTTTATAAGTTTAAATTCGGGTACTACCTACCCGTTAAGTTCATACTTAGTAGCTAATATACAATTCAACTACTACAATTCCATATGAAAAACTGATTATAATAATATATCACATACAAATATTCTTCAAACTTACAACTTCACTATATTACATATAACATGAAATATAGTACACTATGATACATGATAGTTTTGAAGATAAATCTAGTTAATACGCAAGTTGTTCAGCAAAGAAAATAAAGACACGTAATTCATAAGTCCAGAAACAAGTCATGCATTCTGGTTTTACTAAGACGACTTCCCATCCTTGGTCTTGTGGAAAATAACCGTTATGACCATTAGCTAGGCAGCATGTTGTAATGTCGTCAAAAGGACGAGGGTTTCGTAATGTCCAACAGCCCCGTAATAATCTAAAAACCTTGTTTCTCACCCTAACTACTGAATCCGTCACTTGTAGGAAAGTTTTAATTAAAAGCTGCAATCCGATGTTCTTTTTCTCACTTTGGTAAGAAGCGAACATCACTAACCCGTAAGCATAACATGCTTCTTTATGTTGCATGTTAGAAGCTTTTTCTAATTCACGAAATCCTATGTTGGGATATGTTGAGTCAAAATAGGTTCTTAACCAGTAGCGTAAAATTGCATTTGGGTTCCCCGCATTTAACGCTTTAAAGAAAACACGGCGTAACTTAAAGTCTCCCCAATGTGATATACCCCACCTATCAAAGGAAAGCCTTTTATAAACTAAGGCATTTCTGTAAAGTCTTTCAAATGTTTGACAAGTTAATTTCGCCATAACTAAATGTGCTGATGAATTCTGACCGACTCTAGACAAGATTTTCTCAATCATATCCTCTGGTAGGTCTTCTAAAATATTCGGTTGCCTACCCTTAACGTCCATTTTGTTTTTATACTGTAAAATAGACAAGGATTAGATTCGTAATAACAAACAATACAAGCAATTTTTACATAGAACATAAAAGTACAAACACACTACAATACATTTATTACACAACATGCTCACACCCCTCTAATCTGAATCACTGGTTTCTTCTTCTTCGGACTTGGTTCTTTTTCCTAATCTTCTAGGGATATATGATGTTCCTCTAATACGAATCATCATTTTCCACATTGGTTTAGAAAAACCTGGTGGTTTAGAGGTTCCCGGGTTATTGTCACGATATTGAAAATACGGGTGTTGACGGTACATATAAAGTTCATCGGGGTCGGAATCAGATTTCTCTATTTTGATGCCTT
Organism: Rutidosis leptorrhynchoides; assembly: GCF_046630445.1. NCBI lineage: Eukaryota > Viridiplantae > Streptophyta > Magnoliopsida > Asterales > Asteraceae > Rutidosis > Rutidosis leptorrhynchoides. The sequence continues at coordinate 40,491,638 of NC_092343.1, forward strand.
TTCCCTTATTATTTTCTTTTGCCTCATTAAATTGGGTCGGGGTAATTTCTATAACATCATCGGAATCCTCATCAGGATCCGATTCATCAGAAAATTGGTAATTTTCCCAATATTTTGCTTCCTTAGCGGAAACACCATTGACCATTATTAACTTTGGTCCATTGGTTGAGGATTTTCTTTTATTTGACCGGTTTTCTGTGGTTCCTACTATTCCCCCCTCCGGAACCTCTTCTTCTTCCAGTTCCTCTTCTTCCGGTTCCTCTTCTTCCGGTTCCGTTTCCTCTTCTTCCGGTTATTTGGGAACTTGTGAATCTTGCCAATATATATTCGACTCTTCGTTATTATTAGGTGAGTCAATGGGATTTGTGCTAGAGGTAGACATCTATCACACAATATCAAACATGTTAAGAGATTAATATATCACATAATATTTACATTTTAATAATATATAGTTTCCAACAAAAGTGTTAAGCAATCATTTTTAAAGAAAAACACGGTCGAAGTCCAGACTCACTAATGCATCCTAACAAACTCGATAAGACACACTAATGCAAATTTTCTGGTTCTCTAAGACCAACGCTCGGATACCAATTGAAATGTCCCGTTCATATTGATTATAAACGTTCTATATTAATTGATTTCGTTGCGAGGTTTTGACCTCTATATGAGACGTTTTTCAAAGACTGCGTTCATTTTTAAAACAACCATAACCTTTATTTTATCAATAAAGGTTTTAAAAACAATACGTAGATTATCAAATAATGATAATCTAAAATATACTGTTTACACACGACCATTACATAATGGTTTACAACAGAAATATATTACATCGATATATGTTTCTTGAATGCAATTTTTACACAATATCATACAAACATGGACTCCAAATCTTGTCCTTATTTTAGTATGCAACAGCGGAAGCTCTTAGTATTCACCTGAGAATAAACATGCTTTAAACGTCAACAAAAATGTTGGTGAGTTATAGGTTTAACCTATATATATCAAATCGTAACAATAGACCACAAGATTTCATATTTCAATACACATCCCATACATAGAGATAAAAAATCATTCATATGGTGAACACCTGGTAACCGACATTAACAAGATGCATATATTAGAATATCCCCATCATTCCAGGACACCCTTCGGATATGATATAAATTTCGAAGTACTAAAGCATCCGGTACTTTGGATGGGGTTTGTTAGGCCCTATACATATATCTTTAGGATTCGCGTCAATTAGGGTGTCTGTTCCCTTATTCTTAGATTACCAGACTTAATAAAAGGGGGCATATTCGATTTCGATAATTCAACCATAGAATGTAGTTTCACGTACTTGTGTCTATTTTGTAAATCATTTATAAAACCTGTATGTATTCTCATCCCAAAAATATTAGATTTTAAAAGTGGGACTATAACTCACTTTCACAGATATTTCCTTCCTCGGAAATAAGACTTGGCCACGGATCGATTCATGAACCTATAAAAATATGTTCATATATATCAAAGTATGATAAAAATATAATTACAACCATTTTTTATTATGTTTTAAAGATTTGAGTGTATTAAGTCAGCTGTCCTCGTTAGTAACCTACAACTAGTTGTCCACAGTTAGATGTACAGAAAATAAATTGATATATATTATCTTGAATCAATCCACGACCCAGTGTATACACGTCTCAGGCTAGATCTCAAATCAAAGTATATATATTTTTGGAATCAACCTCAACCCTGTATAGCTAACTCCAACATTACTGCATATAGAGTGTCTATGGTTGTTCCAAATAATATATATACATGGATCGATATGATATGTCAAAACATTTGCATACGTGTCTATGGTATCCCAAGATTACATAATATATTAGAATACATGTATAATACAATATAAGTTAGCTAGGATATGATTTGTATAGATTTGTTAAACATTTCCCGTAGCTAAAAAGATCAAAAATATCCAATCTTGTTTTACCCATAACTTCTTCATTTTAAATCCGTTTTGAGTGAATCAAATTGCTATGGTTTCATATTGAACTCTAATTTAAGAATCCAAATAGAAAAATTATAGGTTTATAGTCAGAAATTTAAGTTACATGTCGATTACTAAAGAGGTAGCTATTTCCGTTGAAAGAACGACATCTTGATGACCATTTTGAAAAACATACTTTCACTTTGAGTTTAACCAAGATTTTTGGATATAGTTTCATGTTCATATGAAAAATCATTTTCCCAGAAGAACAACTTTTAAATCAAAGTTTATCAAAGTTTTTAATTATCCAAACCAAAACAGCCCCCGGTTTCACTACGACGGCGTATATCCGATTTTATGGTGTTCATCATGTTTCCAGGTTTTAAATCATTAAGTTAGAATATCATATAGATATAGAAAATGTGTTTAGTTGATTTTAAAAGTCAAGTTAGAAGGATTATCTTTTGTTTGCGAACAAGTTTAGAATTAACTAAACTATGTTCTAGTGATTACAAGTTTAAACCTTCGAATAAGATAGCTTTATATGTATGAATCGAATGATGTTATGAACATCATTAATACCTCAAGTTTTCTGGATAAAACTACTGGAAATGAGAAAAATTGATCTAGCTTCAAAGGATACTTGGATGGCTTGAAAGTTCTTGAAGCAGAATCATGACACGAAAACAGTTCAAGTAAGATTTTCACTCGAAATAAGATTGTTATAGTTGTAGAAATTGAATCAAAGTTTGAATATGAATATTACCTTGAATTAGAAAGATAACCTATTATAAATAACAAAGGTTCCTTGATCTTAGATGATTACTTGGAATGGATTAGAAAGCTTGGAAGTAAACTTGCAAACTTGGTAGTATTCTTGATTTTTATGAAACTATACTTATGGAATTTATGAAGAACACTTAGAACTTGAAGATGGAACTTGAGAGAGATCAATTAGATGAAGAAAATTGAAGAATGAAAGTGTTTGTAGGTGTTTTTGGTCGTTGGTGTATGGATTAGATATAAAGGATATGTAATTTTGTTTTCATGTAAATAAGTCATGAATGATTACTAATATTTTTGTAATTTTATGAGATATTTCATGCTAGTTGCCAAATGATGGTTCCCACATGTGTTAGGTGACTCACATGGGCTACTAAGAGCTGATCATTGGAGTGTATATACCAATAGTACATACATCTAAAAGCTGTGTATTGTACGAGTACGAATACAGGTGCATACGAGTAGAATTGTTAATGAAACTGAACGAGGATGTAATTGTAAGCATTTTTGTTAAGTAGAAGTACTTTGATATGTTTCTTGAACTCTTTCAAAAGTGTATGAATACATATTAAAACACTACATATATATACATTTTAACTGATTCGTTAAGTCATCGTTAGTCGTTACATGTAAATGTTGTTTTGAAACCTTTAGGTTAACGATCTTGTTAAATGTTGTTAACCCATTGTTTATTATATCAATTGAGATGTTAAATTATTACAGTATCATGATATTATGATATATAATTATATCTTAGTATGATATATATGCAGTTAAATGTCGTTACAACGATAATCGTTACATATATGTCTCGTTTCAAAATCATTAAGTTAGTAGCCTTATTTTTACATATGTAGTTCATTGTTAATACACTTAATGATATATTTACTTATAATTTAACATAATTAACCAAGTGTATCAATATCTTAATATGATTCATATGTACCTAGTAAGACGTTGTTATAACGATAATCGTTATATATATCGTTTTCGAGTTTCTTAATTTAATAGTCTCATTTTTATGTATATAACTCATTGTTAAAATACCTAATGAGATACTTACTTCTAATAAAATCATGTTAACTATATATATATATAACCATATATATGTCATCGTATAGTTTTTACAAGTTTTAACGTTCGTGAATCACTGGTCAACTTGGGTGGTCAATTGTCTATATGAAACCTATTTCAATTAATCAAGTCTTAACAAGTTTGATTGCTTAACACGTTGGAAACATTTAGTCATGTAAATATCAATCTCAATTAATATATATATAAACATGGAAAAGTTTGGGTCACTACAGTAACGATATGCGCCTGATGCACGCCATGATGCACAATCAGAATATGCAAGTCGCACACCTCCTGGCTCAGGAATTCACTAAGGAAAAGGATTCAGCTAGGACAGTTGTGCCAGTCTTGGGCGTCGTTGTTACTAAACTCCTTCGTCGAATGCGTGTTTTGGGGAGTATCGAAAGGTTTGGGTATAGAATTGGGGCCGAATCAGAAGAAATAGGGTATAAGCTACTAAACACTTGGGAATACATTCGTATTGAGGGTGAACAGTTGATCATTGCAGCTAATCCAGCGATACCTGATTCTGAAGACCGAAAAGTACCGGGGGTGAGAGTACAGGGTTTCAGACCTGATACCAGGACGAGAGATGGTAGGAGGCGGCGAGGTTCTCAGGAACCAAGGGATGAGGATGATCCCACCACACAGGGATAGCCCACTGACACCCGCCGACACTCAACAGTTGGAGAAGGAGATAGGCCGCGCTTTTCGTCGTACCACTATCACATGGGAGACTTGCCTGGGCATGAGAGTTGGTTTGCCCAGCACGCTATCTTTCAGAACCTGGACCACTTCACACATTACACAGGCAGACATCTCAATGTTTCGCCATACCCTCACGAGTATCCAGTGATGTATGCCCACAGGGACCCCAGAGGTGCAGGCCCGAGCCGTCAGAACACAGGACCCCCATCTCCTCCTCCTCAGCATCAGTACACGCATCATACAGTCATCCCATCTCCTACTAGGGAACCGAGCACAGGGGCTGCAGGTTTCGTCGACAACCTGTTTGACACCTCCCATTTGCACACTCACAGAGATACATCCGCCAACGCTCAGGCTTCCGTATGGGATCAGGCTGCAAGCCACTATATGACTGAGGGAGTCATGCAGGGTATAGACAGTATGGGTATGAGCCCACATTTGGGAAGTGATTTGCAAGAATGGCAGAATTGGCGTACGGGGCCTATGATTCATACGAGTACATCATCGCTTACAGGACTGATCGCACAGTCAGATGAGATTCAGTTCAGGGTATCTTTTAGGATGAACACGGCGGAATTGACACAACAATTCGCTACAGATGAGGAGATGACTGATGAAGGGCAATCAGCCCTTCGACCAGCGAGACAGCCCCGCACCAGCGTATCGTATTCCTTACCCTACCCTCCACCTCAGCCATGAGTGTATTTATTTTTGAAATATTTGAATAATTACTTATGATACTCTATTAGTTTATGTTTGTACGCCCGATTTAGGGCATAACTACTTTATGTTTTTAGTATGTATGGTATTATTGCATGACTAAAACGTAACAAACAAATGACGATCAAGACCATACGAGATGGAAGCACGACTTGGAGCATGGACGAATCGAACGAGGATGAAGCCAGCACAAGGATTGAAGACCCCATAGTTGGCACGCCATCCGACTGCAAACCTTGCGACCATAGAGGAGTACTACGTCTTTACCACTTTTTCAAATCGAATATACGCAAACTACTATACCACTTTAAAAACTAAGTGTGGGATTGGCAACCCCACCAACATAAACTTTTAATAACAAAACGACTCTTTCAAAACTTAAAGTGTGAGATACGCCGTATCCCTAACATTGAGGACAATGTTATTTTAAAGTGTGGGATAGCAAATGTTGCACATAACAATTCTTGTAAACCCTCAAGTGTTGATAAACTAAATTTTTTAAAAATTTAAAACTTTTCGAAATATAAAAACACCAAGGATTATAAAATTCTATAAAAGATCAAAAGTTTTTTTCTATAAAATAGACCAAAAGAGTAAAACAAGGTTAAAACTTTTTGCGAAAATCAAACTGAGTATTCCAAAAGAGCATTGCATAGCGAAAGGCGCTATTCGATCCATTATAATTGTTGTGAGGCACTTCCAAATAAGGCTTTATAAGCACTCATTTTTAATGCTTCACTATATTTCCATTGAGCGCGCCGATGTTAACATCTCGGAATCAGAACTTGCTCTTGGTCTACATTTCGAAATCACACATTTTGACGAGGATTACTAAGTTAGAACCTCAGCTACTCGTGAAGACAAAAACACACCCATTCCACACATCCATTTCCACTTCCGCTCTACAAATCCATTCACCACTACCCATCCATTCTAAACCACCTCATAAATAAAGAAATAAATCCCTATAAAAATCATTCTTTTTGGGAAACCCTCTACAAAACCGCACTAGAAAAAAATACGAACCTGAGTTATATTTACCACTTACTCGTTAAAAGGAAGACAAGTAGGTGAGTTATAGCTAGGAACCCCAGCTAAATATAAATAATAAAACCGTTACGCCCTTGTGGTAGCTAATTCTGACGTGTCGCGGCCTAACGACACCGCACAAAATAAAACCGTCCGATTTGGCCATATCAATATTCATGAAAGTGATGATGATTTTGGATATTCAATGACAACTAATCTGATTAAGTGTAAAATAGAAATATAAAAAATGTGTTTGCCATCAATTTTTTAGTGAAAAAGCCTTGAATAGATTTTGGGAGAATTGAATAGATTTGCTTTGCGTTTGTTGAATGTGGAATCTACCGAATTTTATTTAGTGTTTATATTCATGAAAGTGATGATGATTTTGGATATTCAATGACACCTAATCTGATTAAGTGTAAAATATAAATATAAAAAATGTGTTTTCCATCAAATTTTTAGTGAAAAAGCCTTGAATAGATTTTGGAAGAATTGAATAAATTTGCTTTGCGTTTGTTGAATGCGGAATCTACCGGATTTTATTTAGTGTTTATATTCATGAAAGTGATGATGATTTTGGATATTCAATGACAACTAATCTGATTAAGTTTAAAATAGAAATATAAAAAATGTGTTTGCCATCAATTTTGTAGTGAAAAAGCCATGAATAGATTTTGGGAGAATTGACTCTTTTAGCAAACATCAGTAACGTATACAGAATATGTGCGTGCTCAAGACCATGGTTTGTTTGGCGATTGTTTTTGTGGCTCTTAGTTTACCTTATATACAGTAGATGTGCAATTATGTTGGTAAATTTTGTTTCATTCTGAAGGGGATTATGGCTCTCTTTTAAATGGTTGTTAATTTATTATGTGCTAATGGCTTCAATTTGAAGGTTTTTGTTAGGTTTACGGTTTACCCATCAAGGCGAATCAGACAACAATGTTGAATTGTGCAGTGATGCATTCAGGACGAAGAAACAACGCCTGTGAAATATGGTCTGGTTCTTTGCGTAAACGGATTCTCGACTAACACGTACCGTTGCACTTCAGGTATGATCAATAATTTAGGTACCTTATGATAAACTTCTTTTCATGTTTTATCTGCTAATCTAGATAATATTGGATGTATGAGTAATTAGAAAGCATATCAGATGCTAATTATAACATGTCATGCTTTGTAATTGGGGTATTCTATATACCAATTTGATTTGTTAAATGTTTTAGCTAAGCTGTTTTATTTTGTGGCCCATTGACCCGTATCAGAAGTAAATGGGTCAAATTTTACACATATATTACCACTTTCATCATTGTTAATCTATACTTCTTTAGCATATAGGTAGACTGTAAAAATCTAATATTATCCATTTTCCTGGCACTTTATCACAGTTTTCACTTACCACTTTGTGATCCCTTAAAATGACATAGGTTCCAATTTTTTTATTTTGGAGTTTTCTGTGAATGGAGAATAGTAGATGTGATACCCTGGGTGGGTAAAAGGTAAAAGCAGGTTTGTGTTGGAGCTGGTGGTTATATGCAAAAACTTATACATCTAATTTTATCTTACTTGAATATCAATAATAAGTTAACAATGATGACAACACAAAATTCTTGAACTAAGCATAAGTAAACAAACTCCTTTAGGACGTAGTATGCATCAGAAACAGACTTTGGGTGGCTTTCTCCCCCTTGACCCATTCTCCTTCTAGCTAAATTTACAAGTGTATGTAGATATCACAACCCTTTTGGCCTGCACTGCACCTTCTTCGCATTTCCAACTCAGCATAACTAGTTTGCAAAACCACCTATGTTACAGTCTACCATAAACATCACTTTCCAGTTTAAATAGTAAAACGTCACCCATTGAAGGATTGTTTTTTACCCTGTACGTGTAAGAACGTAATCTATATCCTGCCCTCTGTATATTTACTGCCGTTTGTTTCTTCCATTTTCATGGTGTGGAACAACATCAGTTCACTCATTAGGAAGAGTAGTAAATAAAAGCCTTAGCAGTAATCATCATACATAGTACATAGCTACTTAATAAAACATACATTAAAATTGAACATGGACTTGGAGTAGCAAATCAGGCACAACATTCAACTAATTGACTTTCACATGGCCTGAGCAAATAAAACAAGGTCCAGTCGAGGTGATATTTTTCACCCATTCATTATGAACGTGTCATTTTGGGTCAAGTAATGTAGATGTAGTTTGGACCTTAGATCATACGTTGTATCTAGATTAATGGCGGAAACACTAATTAGAATGAGTCGAATACGTATTAGACTAACGGGATCGAATTAACCAATGAATAATTGATAGAATCGATGCCTAAGACTGTGTATTCGGTTGGTAAGGGTTTTGGGACGATTAGCAGCAAGTAATACGACGGCCTAAGGGTTTATGGTTTGTAACCTAACACAAAACCACGAAACCCGTATTTATACTAAATACAGCGACCATCGGCCGGTGGTCGGGGACCTTCGGTCGATGGTGACAGTCCCTCGACCGATGGTCCCTACCATCGGTCGATGGTCTTGAGCAGCCAACCGACTGCTTGATCTATTCACGACATTATACTAAGCATCATAAACACAAAGTATAAGTGTCCACGTACATATATGACTGAAATATCAAGTACATAACAAATAGAACAATAAACGTAATAGAACTCGGGATTTATGCACCAACAAACTCCCCCTAAGACCTAGTTCTATTCCATAAGTCTTCAGTCATCATACGGATCGATCACCATGTTGTTCAAGTAGCACAGCTTAGCCACTTTAACATACTGTTCAGCCTGTACCCTGTTTTCACGACGATAAAGCATACGGTTATAGTACAAAGTATAAATATCAGCTTCGGTACAGTTCCTTAACCAGATCGGATCCAACACACGAATACAATCGATATCATCTTCCTTCAGCTTATCTAAAACAATCACAGCTTCCTCAGAACGATCATCATAAAACCACCAACGAAATCTCTGACTCCAATTCTGCGGCAATTTTCTTAACGGAACCTTCTTCATAGTCTTTGCCGGCTTATACTTCAAAATTTGTCGAGATACTCCATTAATAGGATCAACCCTGTACTTAATCCTCGGATACTGTGGTCTAAAATCCTTCCAGTTATTCGAATTGTACGCGATTCGAACTTTCTTAACCAACAATGATGAGCGATCGTTCATTCCACAATACAACATCTTTAACCTGGCAATCTGCATAAGCTCAAAATACGGCAGTGACTTGAACTCATGACCATGTTTGATGTAGTCAACTCCAAACTCTCGTTTAATTGCAAACATGTTGAATTCTTCAATGTATGCCCAGGCCAAGATCCTTCCTTTCGCACCTTTCCTCAAATTTATCATCTTCAAATACTTTGGCTCAAGCTTCGGTTTTTCACAATACTTTCGAATCCTCAAAATATCACGCTAGTCAGCTTCTAACTTCGCAGCAACCTTATCATTATACTTGACTGGCAAGAACCCTTCAGGCAAAACCTCAGTTCTCTCTTTCTCTTTACACCTTCGATTCAAAACTTCGTCATCTGTTCTAAACAACTCGTCAAAACCAGGAAGATCTTCATTCCTATCATTCATATACGTAGGATATTCTTCAAAAGTAACATCTTCCATTAAACCATCAACTTCCCCATCATCGATATCCTTAGAAATCTCAGGGCCAAAAGAATCATCCTCTGATGGAGGATCATCGGACTGTGCGTCAGCAGCTTTAGCTTCTTCTTGCTCTAGACGCACCAGCTCGTCCAGCTCAACTCTGGTGAAGTTGTGAGGGATCTCCCCCTCCTCTAAATCATCATAAACAACAGAATGCTTGAGCTCATCCTGTTTAGAAAAGAATTCACTAAAACTATAATCAATTTGTAAAGGAATTACTGACAGTGCTGTTTCTTTTGAAGTACCAGGAGCCACCACCATTTGAACATCAGTTTCTCCCTCTGGCAATTCAACCAGATCAAACTTCTCTTCCCAAGCAGTAATCTTAGCCAAAGCCGAATCTGCCACCTTTCTAGCTTCAGAAGCTTCTTTCTTTGCAGCAGTTAACAACAATGATTGATCACCAACTTTCTTCTGTAACAAATCAACCTGAGTTCTCAACCTAGTAACATCCTCAGTTTTCACACGATTCTCTTCTCTCAACTCCTCCACTTTCGCATCCATATCCTTCTTTATTCTCAGATTATCAGCCATAGCTTGAACATACAAATCATTCAGATTCTGAAGCGCAGATGAACTAACTCCTCCTTCTGCTCCTGTATGTGGTGCCTCCGGAGTTGGAGTAGACACAGTCTCTTGAGACAATTGTTGAACAATTGGCGGTGATTGATGTTGCGGTTGAGTTTGTTGCCGTGGCTGACTTTGTTGCTGTTGTTGACTTTGTGCTTGAGTAGGTGCAGTTCTTTGTGTAGCACCTGTAGCAGAACCACCTGGATTCTTCAAAACCAACTTAAACCTCTTGCTCGGTCTCATCTTTGTAGAAACCTGAGAACCTTCATCTTCTACCAGACGTCTCCTCTCACCTCTAGGAGCTTCTTCACCAATACCAGTATTAACATCAACGGGCTCATCAGCCAAACCTCCAGTACCAGAACCACCTGTACCCTGAGTATTCATCGGCTGATCAACCTCTTCATCACTGTTTGCTAGCTCAAAATCAAGCTCATGACCAGATAGACTGTTCTCATTCCTCCACTTCTTGCCTGGTGGACATTGATAATCTTCCCTCGCAAGATGACACACCAGCTTTCCATCACTAGCACTCTTCTTCTGATTTAATCGATTAAACGTAAGATCAGTCATATGTTTCAGCTCGATGACGTCCTTCTTTGATCTCGGTAGATCCATAGTTTGAGCATTAATCATTATCTGCAGGAACCTCGGATAAATCAAGTATTGTTGGCTCGTAACATTCTCCATCAACAGATCAAAGATAACACCCGAAAAATTGAAATCAGCTTTCAGAATCAAGGCAGCAAACATTCCCTGATAAATCTCACTCAGCTCATCAAATCCGCCTTGTAACGTACTCAAACACTTAACAATCACTAAAGACATATATCTGTACGGTGGAGTGAATCCGCTTATTTTGATCGTAGCACGTGTAATATCACCAGCATACTCACATCTCAGCACACATCCAGTAATCTTAGTCTACGACAGTCTCTTGGGCATTTTCTCATCATCCTCAAACAAAAACGTGTTCCGAATAGTATACTCAGATATCTTAACCTCTTGATCACATACTCGACTTACTATCACAGGCTTATTATCAACAGTTTCCACTCTAGCGTTAGCCCAGAATTCTCTCTGATGAGAATAATAAGCAGTACATGGCATTGACACCGCAGCAAATATCCTTGAACGCTTCAAGAATTCAATCACAGTCTTGTACTTGCTAGCATTTGGACCTTTGTCATTTAGACACGCCATCAGATTAGAGTTAGGGCTCGCCTTCAACCCTGGAAGACTAGCAGATGTGGGTCCTCCTGATGATTCAGTCTCAGAACTGTGGACAGCTTGTTCTTGATCCATTTGTGCACCTGACATGATTAACAAAAACTGCAAACACAATTCTTAATCAGCGTTAAATTCATGATTAATTAAGTATCACTGATTTATCATCACAGAACATATCACATTAATACGATCACGGTTACATAATCACATGTTCAAAGTTAGATCATTACAGACATAAGATACCGTATCAATGCTAACAGGCTAGCATTATCAAATTACACAATAATCTGAAAATAATCAAACATAAACATAACATCAGAATCAATCATCCCATTATGGGATCCTCTGGCACTAACTTTTCTTCATGTTGAATCACACCAAGTTTCTCAAACAAGTTATACAGTAAAGCTGCATATGGGAATGGTTCTTCTGATTCAAGAAAATCTTTCATCACATGAATGAGAAAGTGTCCCACATTCACTTGAATACCCGCTAGTAGGCAATATAGAAACAAGACTTCAGTACCAGACAGCAAATGATCTCCTTCTCTCCTAAAAGTCACATTTCTTTTGATGATTCTCAAATGTATCTCATGTTGTGGCAAGATATCTTCATCACTAACCTCAACTCTACCAGTATACACTACCTTCTCTGGCTTGCATATCCTAACAATAACATCTGACAATCTGAATCTACTGGGAATCTTTCTGATATCTTTGCTAGGGTACAGTATCTTAACCCCAGTATGAGGAACGTTTAACAGGTTTGAGAATTCCTCTAAAGTTCACCTATACTGTTGATTAAATAGACCCGAGTGTACAAACTTCTTCTTACCATCCTCTAAAGCAACATTGGCGTAAAATTCTCTAAGTAGAGCAAGACAGTAATAATCCCCAATATCTATGAAAGCCTGACACCCAATCTGTTCCCAAGGACTATAAGTCTGTCGAGTCGCAATGACCTTTTGTTCTACTAAGATTGGTCGATATCTAGCTAGGATTCTCCTACGGTCGATGTTGAACATCCATTGACCAACAAATGAGCCACCTGACATTCTAATACAAACTACAAGCACTAGCATTAGATGGGCATCACAGAAATTATCAGAGACCAATCATTCAATTAAAATTAATCAAAATAATCTACCATCGGTCCAACAGAATGACCATCGGTCGATGGTGGAGACCATCGGTCCGATGGTCTAGACCTACGGCAGATGGTCTAACCACATACACACACTGGTCAAATAACGACCTTCGGCCGAGTGACAAGATGTCCGGCCGATCGATGGACACCATCGGTCGATGGTCAGAGACCCTCGGCCGGAGGTAGTTCATCAGATCTGTGACTCGAAATTGATCAAATCGCCCGATTTGACGTTTCTAGTTCAAATTCCTGTTATAACAGATGCTAAAGGGGCCGTTTATCATACATCAAACATCAATTTCAACAGATCTCAAATAAAACTCATCTGATTTAAAGTTTATACTTCGAACACTAAATCATCGATTACAAACAAACGATTAAGAGTTATGTTACCTTGTTTACGGCGCTAAGATCACAAAGAAAAGATGAATAATAAAAACTGGATCAAAACCTTTCTCCTTAACTTCAGAAAATTAGGGTAAAATCACACAATTTTGGCCAGAGTGACTGACCCGTTCGTCGCTGGGTCCTTTTATACCCTGTCAGTGACCATCGGCCGATGGTCAAGTCCGTCGGTCTGATGGTCTTGACACTCGGGCGAGGGTCTGAGTCCATCGGCAGGATGTAAAGACTGTCGGCCGGTGGTCTGACATTTGAAAACTTTTAAAACTTAACACTTTTCAATATCAGACTTTTACCCATTTACACTAACTCCCCCTGGGACTGATCTCCACAATAAAAAAACATCACGCTTTGTTCCTTTAAGCTCAAAACAACTTATATTCAAAACAATAAGAAACCTAAGGTTCCTTTCACAGTAAACCTTACCCAGAACTGAGTTGTGGACTTAAAAGATGAAATATAAATGCACATGCAACTAACACATGAATGCAAACTAATTCAGAAATGCATGCTCATGCAAATACACAAAGCAAATAACTGTACAAGATCAAGTGTATCATGATCAGCAATATAATAACAGATATAATCAGTAACATTTAACCTTTTAGATATGTGGATAATAAACCTTTAACATCAGTTTCATAAAGCATTAACATTAACAAATTCATGATGTTATCAGCATAGGAACAAATAATACTGCTTATCATCAGTCACACTTCCAGAAGAATAACATATCTTTTTGTGAGTTGGCATATAAAATTGATTGAATCTTTTTGATTCGGGGATCAGAACTGAACTATATTGACATGTTATTCCATAGTTCATTCACGAACTTATTCATTAAAGCATATACAGAACAACCTTCAAATATATCAATAAACATTCATCAACTTTCACCCTAGACTTCGATGATCACGTTAGATTAATTACTTTAACATTTTTCAATGTCAGATTTACATCACAAAGTCATTCCTCGTTTGAGATCGCACGATTTCTCGGGTAGAACAATTGAGCACAAACCTGTTGACACTGTCCTCTTATCACATCAATGTACTTTCGATTCTATTGAACAGAACCATCTCACGATGTTTCTAGCAACCCTGTCAGCCTTTGGCTTCTACCTTAAACTTATACCTTTCGTTTCAGATAACATTGTTAATCTCAAATTTATTGCATACTCTGTTAAGGACGCATACCGGCCGCTATAAACCCCATACTTAAACGGAAATAGTATGATGTATGGTGTTGGATGGATGGAAGTGATATATATATTTGAGTGATGGAACGCTAAGATACCTTCCAGAAGATATTGCCTCTATCCAGGTCAATAGGCACAATCCCATATCACAGACAAAAGATGTAAAGTTCACTAATTGAGATGTGAACTAAATGATTTAAGTTCTCTATATCTGATGATCTGATAAATTCTCCCCCTCGGATGTAGATAACAAAATCGTTCAAATAAGTCTCCGATTGAAATGTATGTTGTCTCAAACATTGATAACCGAGGAATCTCTGAAACTCTGTTCAATTCTTGATCCATGATTCTCTTGCAGCTATGTAGTGCATCATGTTATTTACAAATTAAAATAAATACATAAATAAACATAAACAATCCATAACTTGCAATTTTTATTTTTTTTTTTTGGATTTTCTGATGTTGCATTTTCTCCTTACAATACATAAACAAAATAAATAAATAAATGATTACAACTAAACATGATGATGACGCACCACTGTCTTTGACATTTGTTATAACTGCACGGAAAACCAATCTTCGTATGTGGAAATCTAGAACCCGATGATGTTGCCTTTTAAATATCATTCTGTGTCTGTGATACAAAACTGCACTTCTCAACCCTTTTAGAGAAAACACCTCCCTTTGGGTACCCGATATGTATGTTGTTGGATTTCGGTCCAAGTAATAAAGGTAAATAGAAACAAGTATGCATCCTAGACAAAATATGCTCACCTTGGGGACTCACAAAATTATCCTTTTGCTACCGAGTATAAATCGTAGTAGGGGAGACCTCAACCGTCTGTCGAGTTTCTGTTCAATCATTTCTCGGTACATATTCAGTGATAAGTAGGTGACTACCCTCAACCGCTGTAAACCTTTCCACGATTTCCTCATCATGATATTTACGCGTTATTAGTGTGATCATCTCTATCTAGAATTAGATCAATAAAGTTTACCAACATATTATCAATCATCCTGTATTACTTGTTTTTCACAACTTACATGTCAGTTCAGTATTGCAATCACTTCCCCACAAACATAACAAGCAACTCATTTTCTGATTTTTCACTTTTTATGGATTTTCTATTTTTCTAATTTTTATTTGTTTTTCTGGTTTTTCAATTTTTATGGCTTTTTGATTTTCTCTGTACAAAAGCATAAAACTATCTAAAAACATAAGCAAACATGCAAATTTCAGTAAAAACTAATCTATCATGCAAACGAAAAATGCAAATGATCTAGAAGCTATCATGCAAAACTATTCAAACTCTACAAGCAGTTTCTAACCATTCACAACTCAGTCTCAGGCTTAGATTCCTCTGTGTCAGGAACCTCAGTTTCAGGAATTTCAGTTTCAGGAACTACATCTTGAAGCAACTTAACACCTATCTCATTTAATAGAAATTCAAAACGTGGTTTATCAAAAGCTTTTGTGAAGAGATCAGCCCTTTGGGCTGTAGTGTCAATTTGCACTACATCAATTAACTTTTTCTCATAGCAATCTCTAATGAAATGGTATTTAATCCCTATATGTTTCGTTTTAGAGTGATTTACGGGATTCTTAGTGACAGCTATGGAAGCAGTATTATCAACATAAATAGGAGTGTTAGAGATTTTCAAACCGTAGTCACGTAGTTGCTGTTGTATCCAGATAACCTGTGATGTACAGCTGGCCGCGGCAATATATTCTGCTTCACAAGTGGACTGAGCCACTGCTGTCTGCTTCTTACACTGCCAGGTTACTAGTTTGCTACCAAGAAATTGACACCCTCCTGATGTTGACTTGAAATCTTTCTTGCAACCTCTATAGTCTGAATCACTGTATGCTGTGAGATCAAAACCATCCTCACACGGATACCATAACCCTAAGCTGGGAGTATCTTTTAGATACCTCAGAATCTTCTTGACCACTAACATATGATGAACATTAGGGTTTGCCTGATAACGAGCACACAGGCACACCGCAAACATTATATCCGGTCTAGAAGCAGTTAGGTACATTAGAGAACCTATGATAGCCCTGTACAAAGTAGGGTCCACTGGAGCACCCTCCTTATCTGGTGAAATCCCGTGATTAACCGACAACGGAGTCTTAGCTGGTCTCTCTGTATCTACCTGAAAGCGCTTAAGGATATCAGCAACATACTTCGTCTGATGTAAGAAGATGCCTTTATCCGTTTGAGCTACCTGCAAACCTAAGAAAAACTTAATAGTTCCCATGGAACTCATCTTAAACTTCCGTTGCATAACCTTCTCGAACTCATCAACCATACTCTGATCTGTAGACCCGAAAATAATATCATCAACATAGACCTGCACTAACATAAGATGTTGTCCTTTCTTCTTGATAAAAAGTGTCTGATCAATGACACCTCTCCGAAAACCATTTTCAAGCATGTAGTTGGACAACGTTGCATACCAAGCTCTAGGAGCTTGGTGTAGACCATATAGCGCCTTTTCTAGTCGATACACCTTTTCTGGGAAATGCGGATCCTCAAAACCAGGCGGTTGTTCAACAAACACTTTCTCGTTTATCTCACCATACAAAAACACACTCTTCACATCCATTTGATAAACTTTGAAACCCATATAGGACGCGAAGGACAAGAAAATCCTGATAGCCTCCAGTCTCGCAACTGGAGCAAAAACCTCATCATAGTCAATTTCCGGGATTTGCTGATATCCCTTAACCACCAATCTAGCTTTATTACGAATCACTATACCCTGCTCATCTTTCTTATTCTTCAAAACCCAACGAAGACCATAGGGTACACAACCATGCGATGGATTGACTAACCTCCAAACCTTAAGATGTTTAAATTGCAACAGCTCTTCCTGCATAGCACTTACCCACTCATCGTACTTTAAAGCTTCGTATACATCTTCCAGCTCGATTTGACACACATAACATGAGTGGGCATGAACAAACACTCTCCCTGTCTTGTTCAATGATGAATAAAAAGCTGTCACCAAATTCGCACTTTCACTTTGAACATCTTCAACTGCAGTCATATTTTCAGTAACCGCGGGAACCTCGGATGTAGAGATAACTCCTGACGTGGCTGCCCCAGATGTAGTAGTTTGAGGAGGATTGACACTAGGCAGTCCTCTTGTATCCACATAATAGTCTGCCAGACGCTTTGGTGGCAGAATAACACGATTCGATCTCCGTACACCTCCTGCATCTGCTATCTGTTCTGGATCAGTCACAGTAGATGGTTGGTTATATAGAGGATTCAGATGTCTCTCTGTCAATACTGTACGTTCCACATCATCATCTAACTCACTATCTTCATCTGTATCAACTACCCCGTCCTCATTAGACTCAAGATTACTTTGAACACTTTGTGGACTTGGTTGCACGCTAGAAACCGGATTCTGAACCTGCGTAGGAATAGTGATAACATACTCAAACTGCCATGCATAACCTTTACTGACATGAGGCGGTGCATTGCGCTGAATATCAACTTCAAACTGTTCTTCCAGACGTTTTGTCTCATTGTTGTACACCCGCTTGTTCGGATTCCCGTAACCCAAGAAGATACCAGAAACAACCTTTGAATTAAATTTTCCTCCAGCATCACGTACCAAAATAGTACAAGGTGCGTCAAAGGGTTCGAAATGTTTAATATTAGGTTTTCTCTTATGCAGCAGCTCGTAACAAGTTTTACCATGACGCCTCACCACGAGAACTCTGTTCATAACATAACACGCTGTACTCACTGCTTCACCCCAGAAGGCAATCGGAAGACATGAATCAGCTAACATTGTTCTTGCGGTCTCAATCAAAGTCCTGTTCTTTCTCTCAGCAACACCATTTGACTGTGGTGTATAAGCAGGACTGAACTGCTGTTGTATCCCCTTTTCGTTACAAAACTGCAGCATCTGATTGTTCTTAAACTCCGTACCATTATCAGTACAAATCTTTCTCACTTTCAATTTATATAAACTTTCGAGCTTTAGAATCAGCACCTTAATATGCTTAAAAGTATCCGACTTATTCTTCAACATCACCACCCAAGAAAAACGTGAATATTCATCAGTAACTACCAAGCAATAGGTTTCTCCTGTGAGAGTTTTACAGTTGACTGGACCAAAGAGATCCATATGCAACAGCTCTAAAGGAATGTTAACAGAATGATGCTTTTTGGTAGCATGTGACTTTTTCGTTTGTTTCCCCTGTTTACATGGAAGACACACATCAGGAATATGAAAACTTTTAAGATTAACACCCTCAACTAATCCATTGTGGACTAGATTGTTCATCTTCCTCAGACTCAAATGACCCATACGCTTGTGCCATATGATAGACTCTTGTTCAGTAGCTTTAGAAACGAAAGCCTGATGGCCAGTAGCTTCCTTTACATGAGCCTTACGCATGTCAAGGATATAGAGATCCTTGCATCTGGGAGCAGTCATCAGAATCATGTCTTCCGGAATAACAAATTCTTTCTTCAAAATATAGCATTGTTTATCATCAAATGCTACTGTATACTTCTTGTCAGCAACCTGAGAGACTGAAAGCAGATTGTTTGACATCTGCTCCACAAAATTAACCTTATCAAAGCTGACATTTTCATTCGCGATTACACCTTGAGTAGTAATAAACCCTCCTTCACTACCAGCAAAAGAAACCGGTCCACCATCCACTGTTTTCACATTAGAAAGTAAGGACAAGTTCCCTGTCATGTGCCTGGACGCCCCACTATCAACAATCCATGTACTGCAGCGTGGATTGTAGGCGACCTGCACATTAAAGTAAGAGGATTAGTTAGAAAGGGCAACCCATGCCCTAATGGCAGTGGGTTTCCCGTCAATGCCAACAACTGGCAATTCCACCCATTGTCCCTTGGATCCCGAAGGACCTGCAGGACGTTGAACACACTTCACCTCAGATTTTGGTCTCCAAACTGTATTTTTAGGCAATGGTTTTCTATAATAATCGTTAGTTTGAAAAACCTTTGAATCAATTACTTTCACATTTGAATTGTGCACAGGAGAAGATGATCTTCTATAAAAAGAACGATTTGGGCTGAGATCAATCTTCCTGCGGGGTGTCTGTCTAATGGGTCCACAATCCACAGCCCTGTGTCCCAGCCTCCCACATTTGAAACAGTTAACATTATCAAAATCATTAACGTTAAACAACCTACGTCTAATCGGTGAAAACTGTCTCCTAGGCTGTTCAGTACGTTGTCTAATCGTAGGGGGTGTCAAAACCTGTTTTTCAATAGTCTGACGCCGACTAGGCGGAACATACTTGGACACTTTCTCAGAATTAGAATTCCCACCTTTAGGTGGTTGTTCTACCTTAGGAACACTAACCTGCTGTTTTCCTGAATTATTTTCTTTAACAAACTTAATAGGAGTAGACAAAGTGGTCTTTTTCTTACTCTGTTTGGGCCTTTCTACACTCTTTGTCGGCGTCTTAAGACTCTCACTCCTATTCTCACTGTGTTTTGGATTCTTAAGAATCGTAACTGGCTTAGTCACTGGCACAAATGGTTTGCGATCTTTCTCAGTGTCTATGTCAGTATCAGACTCAGTCTCATAAACAACCTCTGTAGGGTTCTTAGAATCAACAACCTTACTAGCACTAACTACTGGGGTCTCCTTAGGTTTACCATATGGTGGTTCCACCACTGGTTCCTTAAACTTCTCTACGGGCTTATTAACATACTCACCCATAAGAGGTGGTGCAACCTCAGAATATCCCAGACCCTCCCATTTAGGATGATTAAAAGTCTGAGTCACATACGACATCCTCTGCCAGTTATCTATTCTAGCTTTCTCAGACTCATATTTTAACTTAAAAGAATCCTTTTCAGCCTTAAGAGTCTCTATTTGCCCCAAATACATTGTGATCACCTTTTCATCATCTCTAATGGTTGATTTCATGTGACCTATTTGGTTTTCTAGAGACTTAATCACCTCAACATATTCTTTCTGTTTGTTAAGGTAGAAAAGGGCATCTTCATAGTTCTTCTTGTTGGTCTGATTTTCTAAGCTTAGGTTCTTAAGGTCAGTCCTAAGTTTAGGGCAGGTCTCACAAGTAACAGGTATTTCACTTAGCTTAGAAATAACGCATTCAAGTCTTTCAATTTCCTGTTCATAACCAAAACAATAAGCACATTTAGAAATTGAATCAGTACATACCTTATCGTTACTGGAAGTATTAGCCATAAAAGCATAGTTATTCCTTCCATCCTGTGATTCTGCATCTGACTCTGATTCGTACTCCGAACTTGTGCTGTCCGAATAATCAGCTTCATAACCTTCCTCACCCTCACTATTATCTGAACTAACTTGACTTTGAACCGTCACAACTTTCTTATCACCACTCACAAAATCACGGTTGAGCAAATGACCCAACTCTTCTCTGAACCAAGTACCCTCATGACAACTTTTACCTTCTTCTTCATCGGATGGATCAGTAGTAAACTCAATGTCTGACAAATCCTTGGCTTTCCGGAACTTATCATACAGCTGTTCCTTAACCCTCTTTCTGAAACACCATTTCATAAGCTCCTCGGCTCTCTTTAACCTTGCATCACACTTGCACACGTAGCATGTGCAGTTTGGATTATCTTTACCCTTACAACCTGCTCTTCTTCGAACTACTCTTTCTTCCTCAATTTCAGCCGGACTCTTTCCCACAAATACAACATTAGCTTTCTGAGCATCAACTGGAATAGACCAGTCACAAACTTCATCAGGATATATTGTGGAACCAGTTAAGGCTTTAGGTTGAGCAGAACCAGATGATTCCTTCTCAACAATGACGTGTTGAGGAGTCACTGAGATGGTTGTACTAAGAAAAGGATCATGATAACCAGCCTTTGGTGGTCTAGTACAAGTCTTCTTGAAGTGACCAAGTTCATCACAGTTGTAACATCTAACCTTCGCCATGTCAAAACCAAACTTAGAATCCCTGTTTAAACTCAAAGATCGTTGACCAGTTCTCTTTAAATACTTCCTTGCACACCTAACAATGCTACCCATACAGTAAAGAATGTCCATCCTCTCTAGCTCATCTTCATCGATCTGATCATAATCTTCATTCTCGAGATGATTGTTAAGAACCTGTCCACTAATCATATCGTTGTAAGAGTTAACAACGATAGCAGCTAAAGCCATGTCCTCCTGAATGGACTCAATAGATCTTTTCCTGATATTGTCAGTTTGAAACATAGGACTCTGAGTCTGAGTCTGAGGTGGAATCTGAGTCTGCTGAGTCGGAACGTCCTCAATCATCTTAATTGTAGAGTTCTGTATTTTGGCATTAAAGTAACCAGATTGTGAGTTTGGTGCAGATATCTGATTTGCATTTGCTGTGATGTACGCTGTCTGCAATGGAGCATGACCAGAAGAAGAAGCACTAGATGTGACATTGGCTGCTACAGTACCAAGCCTTTTCCTTTTGGCCTCAACCTGAATATCCTTCTCCATTAACTTTGAAGTAAATGCAGTCAATGTCAAAGGACGTCCAGAAGCAACATATAGGTTTTGGATCTTCTCTACTTCATAATCCCACTTCTCAGGAAGACCAAGTGCCAACACTTTTATTGCCTTATCATCTTTTACCTCAATCCCATAATCCGTCATCTCGGCAACCAATAACCTGTACCTTTCTAAGGTCTGGCTCAAAGTTTCTGTTGGAAGTGCTGCAAACACCTTCCACTCATCCTTTAACACTTTACCTTTAGTTGCTTTATAAGTAGCAGTACCCTCAGTTGCGGACACAATAACCTGCCAAAGAGTATAGCACGTCTTATAACGGTTCTTAAACTGACCGAAGATTTCCTTAGACAAGGCTTGCGTTAACTGAGCATAACACCGACACTCAAGATTATACCCTTCGCGTTCTGCGGGATCAAAATCATGAGTTTCTTTAGGTTCACCGTCAGCCCCTGATGGCCAAACAAAAGGAGTCTCAATACACTCCCAAAGTCGAGAATCTTGTCCATTAAGGTAAATCACAAACCTAACTTTCCATTCTAAAAAGTCTTTTAAGTTTTCAAGCCTCGGAACTTTATTGTTAGATCCTGATTCACTTTCGCTTAATAATAGTCTTTGAATTCCGGGTGCAATAACAAGTGCACTGTATTCGTTTGTTAATTTCTCGTTTGTATCAGACATTATTAACTGATTAAGTGATTAATTATGGATTAATTAAATTATTCTGGATTAAAAGAGGATCGGCCGATGGACTGAGACGATCGGTCGGAGGACGGAGACAATCGGTCGATGGTCTAAGGACGAACGGTCGATGGTCTAGACAAACGGTTCAAGGTTATCACAAACTGTCCTCCGGTTCAACTTAAGACGGTCGGTCGAGTGTGAGTGACTATCGGTCGAAGGTCAAGACACTCGGTCGATGGTCAATGACGATCGGCCGAGGGTAGTTCTTACGTATCTGGGCAGAAAAAAACTAGGGTTTTTGGCCAAAACTCAAATTTTGATTGATTCTAACGATCTGGACTCAAACAAAACCGATGAAAACTTCACAAAAACACCTTTGAACACAAAAACACTCGAAAACACTGGATTTAAACGTAAAAGTTCCAACCTTTTAATTGAAACCCGTTTTGACACAAACCCTAATCACAAAAATCAAAAATTCGACTCAAATAACGTATGGATCAGCAACCCAACGCTCTGATACCACTTTGAAGATGTAATTCGGACCTTAGATCATACGTTGTATCTAGATTAATGGCGGAAACACTAATTAGAATGAGTCGAATACGTATTAGACTAACGGGATCAAATTAACCAATGAATAATTGATAGAATTGATGCCTAAGACTGTGTATTCGGTTGGTAAGGGTTTTGGGACGATTAGCAGCAAGTAATACGACGGCCTAAGGGTTTATGGTGTGTAACCTAACACAAAACCACGAAACCCGTATTTATACTAAATACAGTGACCATCGGCCGGTGGTCTGGGACCTTCGGCCGATGGTGACAGTCCCTCGACCGATGGTCCCTACCATCGGTCGATGGTCTTGAGCAGCCAACCGACTGCTTGACCTATTCACGACATTATACTAAGCATCCTAAACACAAAGTATAAGTGTCCACATACATATATGACTGAAATATCAAGTACATAACAAATAGAACAATAAACGTAATAGAACTCGGGATTTATGCACCAACACTTAAGTCAACTCACAGCCATTAAGGTCATACTACAAGGCCAAAGAACCGATAATGCACCACAATCTATGAACACAAGGGTAATGTGTTTCTAACATATACTCCTATCATCAAAACATTTAATAACAAAGGACACAAGATTTCAATCTAGGTTCCTTTACATTTGTTTGCATCTGAGATCTAAACTCATGAAGACATCAGATGAATTAACCTCATTGTTTACATTGTCATCCAAGTGTGAAATTGAACAGCAACGAAAAACAAGTGTTTTTCTCGTACATTTTAACCGGTCAATTACTGCATAGACTCGAATTATAATCTTTCATCGTATTCTCTATTGGTGTTTTGTTAACTTATCGCAACAAAGTGTATTTAAGTATCCAACCCATAATTTCAACAGGCTAAGTCCACTCATAATCATATTTCTATGGATTGTTCTAATGACAACCCTAATGTACCACAACTTTTGCATTAATTTAATTCTTAATGACAACCAAGAATCCTATTTCTATATCAATCAAAATAGCAGCAATCCTTCTTCACCTAGCAGAGAACCTAAAATCAGATTTATATAGTGGCGAAACCACTTGGGGGCAGAGGAGGGCGGCCACCCCCAGTGGATTTTTTTTTTCAGTGTAAAAATTTTGGGTTTTTCGACTTTGCCCCCGGTGGATTTTTTTTCCCCCAAAACTCTCAAATTTTGCCCAAAATTCTTCTACTTTTGCCCCAAAACTTTCAACTTTTGCCCAAAAATCTTCAACTTTTACCCAAAAACCTTCATAATTTGCCTAAAAACTCAATATTTTGTCCCAAAACCTCCATATTTTGTCCAAAAAAATTACTATGGTTTTGAATTTTTTTTTTTTTTTTGCCCCCGGTGAAAAAAATCCTAGTTCCGTCATAGTGTGAACCTGTAATATGGTTTAAAAAGAAACCATCTTTCAACTACATCATAGTTAGACACTCATTGCCATTGCCATCAACCATATTAGTCTCAAGATTCCTCTTCAGGACCACCATAAATCCTATGGACAAACCTTCATGGGAACATATTTGTTATAGATTTAAACTCAGGGATCACCATTTTATACTGTATTACGGAGTACTTTATTTCTTGACTTTATTAGCTAAAAACAAAAATGCACAATTTGTTGCAAAATAAAACTTTAAAATTAGAAGACAGACCCTTGATTCACATATGCAAATAAGGATAACAAGAAGCATAGAACAAGTGACTCCTACTTTTTTGGTCACAAACTCGCAAAACATCATGATCTAACATTACTGTAGCAATAAATCGTCCAGAATCATTAGTATCAGTTCACAAATTATTTAAAACATATAAATCAATTAAAAAGGGTGAGTAACCAAATATTATGTTGTAAACGGAATACCTTAATTAATCGATCTCGAGCCCTAATTGAGCACAAAAACAAGATAATCAACAAAAATTTTGACCATTTCTCAATTTGTGCGTTACATCATTATGTCCCCAAAGGTAAGATGGTAGCCGTTAGCGTAGAGTTTATAAAGTAGCTGCATATTATTCTTGTAAACGATGTGGTACCTAAGATCATAAATTAACTAATTATCTTTTTCTTCCTTTCATTGTTTCCATTATTTATTTTTATTCTCTATTAATTGATATTAACAAGAAGTATGGTGACCCCGCTTCGCTGGGGATATTATTTAGTGATATACAACATTATATGTAAGTAGATACAACATGAAATGCAGTCTATGCAGTTTATAAATATACTGTATATCTAAAGTGCAAAAGTGGCAGCCAACTGTATACTTTAAATGTTTTCCAACACGGTTCAATAGATGCCTGACTGATGAGCACCTGTAAAAAAGCATTCTCAAATCAGTTTTCATATCAAGTAAAAATTAGTCGTTCAAACGACACTTGCAACTTATAAGAGCTAATATACGACCAAAACTTATATTAACACCTAAACACAAATCAGCAAGCATAATGACATTCACACATAAATCTAAGTGTAAATCTACACACCTTTGTTTTTGAACTTGAAACTTCTTGAAGAAAGACCTGGATAGCTAGCATTTGAAATAGGCGTTCAAAAACAGGACAACAACAATCAACAACTTCTTAAAATAATGGTAATACAATGTGGATTTAGAATCTAGTTTTGTTTATCAAATCAAACAACAAAAAATATAAAATATAAAAACTAACTTACATCTATCCCAAGAATTCTGGTGACACCATACATGTGATAAAATGAGCATACAATTTCCAAGGTCACTGTATTTAGCTCAGCACATAAATCACCACATGTCACAATAGCAGCATGTACCTCATCCGGTCCAAAATAAACCTACAACAATGAAGACCCCTGGACATTACATTAAAGACAGATTCTATAAAGTGGCAAACCAGGAAGATCAAATGTAAGGATGCATCTATACTAAACTGTACATGAGAGTAAATCTGTACACACATCTGTTTTTGAACTTGAAAGTTCTTGAAGAAAGACCAGGATCGCTCGCATTTGACAAAGGCGCTAAAAACAGGTTAAACACAGACATGTATATAATGTATATGTATAACAATAAACTGGAAAGTAATCAGCCTAAAAAACAGAACCTGGTGATGACTTTTTAGGTACTATTTAGGATCATAAACTTGTAGTTTTACCAACCAAACTGTTTCACGTCATGTAACATTTCCATATCAGAGAAAATGAAGCTGCTTAAGATGAAATAGATTGGTATCCACCCTCAATTTGCTTTTTCGTTCAATTAGCAACTACACCAGCAGCTAAAATTGTAAATCCAAAAACACTGGATTTAAACGTAAAAGTTCCAACCTTTTAATTGAAACCCGTTTTGACACAAACCCTAATCACAAAAATCAAAAATTCGACTCAAAAACGTATGGATCAGCAACACAAGGCTCTGATACCACTTTGTAGATGTAGTTTGGACCTTAGATCATACGTTGTATCTAGATTAATGGCGGAAACACTAATTAGAATGAGTCAAATACGTATTAGACTAACGGGATCGAATTAACCAATGAATAATTGATAGAATCGATGCCTAAGACTGTGTATTCGGTTGGTAAGGGTTTTGGGACGATTAGCAGCAAGTAATACGACGGCCTAAGGGTTTATGGTGTGTAACCTAACACAAAACCACGAAACCCGTATTTATACTAAATACAGCGACCATCGGCCGGTGGTCGGGGACCTTCGGCCGATGGTGACAGTCCCTCGATCGATGGTCCCTACCATCGGTCGATGGTCTTGAGCAGCCAACCGACTGCTTGACCTATTCACGACATTATACTAAGCATCATAAACACAAAGTATAAGTGTCCACGTACATATATGACTGAAATATCAAGTACATAACAAATAGAACAATAAACGTAATAGAACTCGGGATTTATACACCAACAAGTAAAAAATAACAGAAAGGGGAACAGTTCAGATGGGTCAAACGGGCTTGAAGTCGCCCAACATCGGTTTAATGTATAGAATCTTCTATACATTAATGGTCACACCAAGTCAGGTCCACCGAGGACTCAAAATTTTATGTTACTGTCATTATCAGACCAAAAAATTAGAGAGGGAACATTAAAAAAAATAAAAAAGAAAAAAAAAACAGAGCACATACACAATCCATACATGCACAAGCCTATATATCTCAAGTCTCAAACTCCAGCCAAGTTATCATTTTACGTTTCAACAAGAATAAAGGAAAAATTGCACCATGTCAGTCAGTTTGAGATATGTGTCATACACCTTTACTACATCATGTATTAAGTACACCTAAATCCACACGAACAACTAAAGTCTCAAAGCGAGCGACCGATTTACATTCGGAAATCCAAGACACAAACTCGGTTGTTGTTGGTACAAGCAGCGATCTTGTCACCGTTTTTGTCCCAGCTAATATCAAATATACTCCCATTAGTGCAATAGGATTTCACAATCTTGCCATCTTTTAGTGACCATACATGGATGCACTTATCCAAAGAACCACTAGCCAAATATTCACCGTTTGGGCTAAAGGACAGAGTATATACAGCGTCGCTGTTATTCAGTAAAATTGCAACTGTTAATTGTAGCGTACTTGGAATGTGGGAAGAACCTTATTGCATTTTAAACATTTGGGCGAGTTCTACCCATTTGACCAATTGTGTGTCAAATTAAGTATTTGCACATTTTGACATGTCTAATGTGGTGTATTAAGAAAGTTGGCAGGTTTCAGTTTTATAAAAGTGAGTATACGATGTAATTCTGTAATACAGAATGAAACACCAACACAGACGTATTCAAATACTAATTTTTTGGAGTTGCCTTGCAATGTACGGACTCTTAAATCTATATAGAATGAAACACTAACACAGACGTATTCAAATACTAATTTTTTGGAGTTGCCTTGCAATGCACGGACTCTTAAATCTATATCTATATATAACACACTGCAAGTGTTGATATTTTTTTTCTTTCGTGCAACAGTTGAATGAGTGGAACACGAATTCATTCATGTGATGTATGAGGTATGCATTAATGTTCGTTTAAATTTGAGCATTTTTATAGTTTAGTGTTTAGTTAAGTTTATTTGTGTTTAATTCAATTTACAAGTGTGGTGATTGATTGATCTATATGAGTCAAAAGGATAACACGATGCCTATTGACTGTGATTAAATAGAAAGTGATATGAGAAGGCATATAATTTTCTCAGTTTGTATGTATCAATATGTATTAGTAAACTTTTATGAGGCACAGTTGCTTTAAACGTGCTATGGTATTATTAAAGTTTTATTAGTCAATGAAACATCACTTACACTTGTACTTTCTTTTTAGGTAAAAACTCTTTTAGTGAAGATGGATGTTCAAGTTATGGTGTAGCTAAAATAACTTCGGAGAAATGAACATACAAATATGCAGCTTAGCTTTTCAAATTCAATGTAACGATTCCAAACCTTTTTTTTAGAAGTGTGATGTATTTGTACATGTAGTGATTGTTTTCGTATTTGTATTTGTGCAATACATGTAAGTGGTATCAAAAGTAACGCATTCAAATACTATTTTATAGAGCTGTCATGCAACGCACGAGCTCTTAAATCTAGTATAATATATAATAAAGAAAATTTCAACCTATGTATGTAAAAACAAAATTTAATTTATTATTCACTGATAGTAAATAAAATAACAAACTAAAGAAATTGAAATACAACTATATAAAAATATAAGTCAAACAAGGGTAGGTTTAAAATTAAAGCAAAGTCAAGATCATGTCATGACTATTTTATTGAACCACTATTATGTTAGAGAAATATATTTATTTCATTTTTCTTTTTTAAATCGTATAGTTTAACAACATGTACAACACATAAGTCCAAGAGTTCATCCTTTTCTAAAACCAATTGGTGATAGAGGGACTTCTCCTTTGACTTATATGCATACATTTGTTTTTGTCCATGACCGATGTGGGATAATTTCCCAACACGCCCCCTCACATCGAGGCGTGGAACGGTTGTAGAGATGGCGGCAAGAAGAAGGCCTGACTCAATCTCTTTGTAGCGACGGCGGCACACTCATTGGGGCCTGACTCGGACTCGCTGTAGAACAAACCGTCCACCTAAGCTCTGATACCATGACAGAATTGATAAATCGTATAGTGTAACAACGTGTACAACACATAAGTCCAAGAGTTCATCCTTTTCTAAAACCAATTGGTGATAGAGGGACTTCCCCTTGACTTATATGCATACATTTGTTTTTGTCCATGACCGATATGAGATAACTTCCCAACAGTATTGATTTTTTTTATAAGCAAGAAACATTATTCTTAATATTAATACTATAATAACAACAAATAATATATAGATCACGGTGTATAAGCCCAATCACAACAAAAGAGCCGGCCCGGTTAACTAGCAGTGTTACAATGAGATAAGCGAAAGCATTTAACTACTTAGTTGAAGCCTGCATCATGCGAGTGTATGCTTATGCGAGTGTATGATTAGCCTATTCCAGTACGATGACTAGATGATGACATGAATGATTCAGGGTTGATCAACCATTGGGGCCAATCAAGCGTCGCCTTTTTGAACCTATTGGATATTCAAGTAAAACTTTGCATTGGGGCCAATCAAGTGAATTGATAATAATATGATTATATTGCAATCAAATTCAAGTAAAACTTTGCATTGGGGCCAATTAAGTGAATTGATAATATGATCATATTGGAATCAAATAACGTTACCGTTGAATTAAAAGAACTTACCATATTTGTGTGGATGTCGGATCATGTCCATGGTTTGAGTGTAGATGTCTGTGTATATAATCATGCTTTCATTTAACGACGACTGAATTTGAGGTAACAAATTCAGAAATTTCTGATTATAAACTCGAGCATCAAAATTCTGATCCTTTAAACATTTATCTGTAAATCTTGACGCCATTTGAAATGGTATACACCCCATTGGCGGTAGCTCTGAAATCACCATTGTTCGACATCCAAGTTTATAAAGATCCCGTCAATAAATTCATAATCAAATGGTATTTTTCTAACGATTGTCAGATACTTAAATTTGTATCAAATGATCATTGACGTACCAATATTATATATGTTGTGGTGTGTGAGTTGTTAATCTAGAAAATGACCACCAAAGAGCCAATGACTTGAGGGTATCGAGGTCACCCTTATAACCTTAATGTTGAAAGTTCGACTCTTGCTTGAGACATTTCGTTATGTATATATTCGTGTTAGTAGTAGCTGAGTGTGTGAGTTTGTCTTTTAAAAAAAATCTAGAAAATGACCTTTTATTTATACTTTTTTTAATTTAGTCGCATTGCATATTATATGTACCGATGTATCGATTGATATTGATGATATTTAGAAAAATAATATGGAGTATAACGAAAGAGAGATTTACTTTGATGAAATTTTGTAGTTTTTTTAGCACATAATCTTGATAGTCACCAATATCAAAATCATTTCGTCTTGTACGGAGATCACAGTAGCTAATTGTAAAATCATTTGTTCCGGCACTAATTGACACTAATGCCCCCTTAACTATCCTTTTTGATTCTTCTTACCCCCCCCCCCCAATTTTCTTCAACCTTTTAAGATACTCCTTAAAGTAACGTAATTGTCTAGATAACGAAATGACTTGAGAGACTTGAGAAGTAACTTCATCATACCCTCATCCAGCCGAAGCAAAGTTCACACCCGTACGAATATCATAATCCGTTAGATTCGGCTGCAAATAAGGTGGGATCGTTTCTTTTATACCCTATAAAGAAACCCAAAAATCTTGTACCAGTTTTCTATTAGAAAATCAGCCGGTTGGGATATGGCTAGGGAAATCTAAGCCATATGGAGGATGGTCTGCTTTGAATGTGGTTGATATGTAGTTGTTGTTGCCAGTATCGGATGTAGAGTCGCCGAAAACAATGACCGAGGTGAATAAATTTGTTAGGTTTTGAGTTGAAACGACTATATTTAGTTTGAGAAATAGTTGGAGGAAAAAGATGGTGAATGCCATTGACATATAATTTGAAGATGGAACATGTCTGCTTGTGTATATTTATTGTAAAGTTTCTAGCATTAATTGTGTACATATCGAGTTACTTTATTCGTTTAGTAACAATAATTGTATAATTGAAATTAATTGTTAATTGATTTCACGTATACAATTATTGTGAGGTTTTTTCCCCCGAGACTCCCAACGTTCAACCCACCCGCCCGATAAGGGAGCAAGGCGTGCTCCCATTTAACCAAGCTTAGATTTTTACTCTCCCAGTATCCTCCCCAAAAAAAGACGCACCTGAGAGATTCGAGAAGTTTGACTACGCTAGCCGGAGCTCGAAAGATGGAAAAGAAGTACAAAGGTAAGCTGCTTAACACCGATTTTATCAATGTCAACCGACCCCCGAATGAAAGATGTTTTGCTTTCCAATTAGATAATCTTCTTTTGAATTTATCTACCACGGGTTTTCAAGTATTTTCTTTGTTCATTTTAATACCGATTGGAACTCCAAGGTAGTTCGAAGGAAAACATCCAGGAGAGCATCCAAATTTCGAAGCTGTGGCAGAGAGTTCAGCATGCCCAACCATAATGACGAACAAATTGCTCTTCGCGAAATTAATCTTAAGCCCCGATAGGTCTTGAAAACATAAAAGGATTTTCATTATGTTCGAGATATTTTCAAGCGACCATTCCCAATAATAGTGTCATCTGCGTACTGGAGATGCGATATAACAACTTCATTAGAACCAACTTTTACCCCTTTAAAATGTCCGGAAGAGATTGCCTTATTTATTAAAATATTGAGACCTTCTGCAGCGATGATGAAGAGAAAAGGGGACAAGGGGTCGCCTTGCCTAACTCCTCGCTCGGGAGAAAATTCTTTTGTGGGGGCCCCATTAATTAAGACCGAGATAGAGGCAGAGGTAAGGCAAGCCTTAATCCACCGTATCCAACAAGAACCAAAACCCAAGCATCTCATGGTATCAAGTAAAAAATCCCATTTGATGCAATCGAACGCTTTTTCAAAATCAATTTTTAGAGCAAAACTCTTTGTTTTCTTTCTTTTATGGTCATATGTTGTTTCATTCGTGATTAGAACACTATCCAAAATAAATCGACCCTTTAAAAAACCACTTTGCTTAACGTCAATTAGTTTCGGTATTACCTTTGCTAATCGTATGGAAAGAGTTTTCGCGATAATTTTGTAATAGCTACCCACCAAGCTAATAGGTCTGTACTCTTTTAAAGTCAACGGGTTAGCATTCTTAGGAACTAGTGTTGTGAACGACGCGTTGCAGCCACGAGAAAACTCGGCATTACACCAAAACCATTCGAGTGATAGCGTCATAAACTCGGCATTAAACCCGTCCGGGCCCGGGGCTTTTGTCCCGTCACAAGAATTAATAGCGTCATAAATTTCCTTTTCACAGAAAGGGGCTTCGAGTGACTCGAATTCGGCAAGGCTGAGGAAACGGTTTTGAAGGTCAGAAGGTTGGATATTTAGCGAGCAAGAGTTGTTAGGAGGTTTTGAAATGTCCCGTTCATATTGATTATAAACGTTCCATATTAATTGGTTTCGTCGCGAGGTTTTGACCTCTATATGAGACGTTTTTCAAAGACTGCATTCATTTTTAAAACAACCATAACCTTTATTTTATCTATAAAGGTTTAAAAAGCATTACGTAGATTATCAAATAATGATAATCTAAAATATACCGTTTACACACGACCATTACATAATGGTTTACAATAGAATATATTACATCAAAAATAAGTTTCTTGAATGCAGTTTTTACATAATATCATACAAGCATGGACTCCAAATCTTGTTCTTATTTTAGTATGCAACAGCGGAAGCTCTTAATAATCACCTGAGAATAAACATGCTTAAAACGTCAACAAAAATGTTGGTGAGTTATAGGTTTAACCTATATATTATCAAATCATAATAATAGACCACAAGATTTCATATTTCAATATACATCCCATACATAGAGATAAAAATCATTCATATGGTGAACACCTGGTAACCGACATTAACAAGATGCATATAAGAATATCCTCTATCATTCCGGGAAATCCGTCGGACATGATAAAAACGAATTCGGATTACTAAAGCATTCGGTACTTTGGATGGGGTTCGTTAGGCCCAATAGATCTATCTTTAGGATTCACGTCAATTAGTAGATCGGTTTACTAATTCTTCGGTTACCAAGCAAAAGGGGCATATTCGGCTTCGATCATTCACCCATATAATGTAGTTTCATTTACTTGTGTCTATTTCGTAAAACATTTATAAAATTGCATGTATTCTCATCCCAAAATATTAGATTTTAAAAGTGGGACTATAACTCACTTTCACAGATTTTTACTTCGTCGGGAGTAAGACTTGGCCACTGGTCGATTCACGAACCTATAACAAATATATACATATATATATCAAAGTATGTTCAAAATATATTTACAACATTTTTAATACATTTTGATGTTTTAAGTTTATTAAGTCAGTTGTCATCGTTAGTAACCTACAACTAGTTGTCCATAGTTAGATGTACAGAAATAAATTGATATATATTATCTTGAATCAATCCACGACCCAGTGTATACACGTCTCAGGCTAGATCACAACTCAAAGTATATATATTTTTGGAATCGACCTCAACCCTATATAGCTAACTCAAACATTACTGCATATAGAGTGTCTATGGTTGTTCCAAATAATATATATACATGGGTCGATATGATATGTCAAAACATTTGCATACGTGTCTATGGTATCCCAAGATTAAATAATATATTAGAATACATGTATAATACAATATAAGTTAGCTAAGATATGATTTGTATAGAATTGTTACAATATTTCCCGTAGCTACAACAATAAAAAAATATCCAATCTTGTTTTACCCATAACTTCTTCGTTTTAAATCCGTTTTGAGCGAATCAAATTGCTATGGTTTCATATTGAACTCTATTTTATGAATCTAAACAGAAAAAGTATAGGTTTATAGTCGGAAATATAAGTTACAAGTCGTTTTTGTAAGAGGTAGTCATTTCAGTCGAAAGAACGACGTCTTGATGACCATTTTGAAAAACATACTTCCACTTTGAGTTTAACCATTATTTTTGAATATAGTTTCATGTTCATAAGAAAAATTATTTTCCCAGAAGAACAACTTTTAAATCAAAGTTTATCATAGTTTTTAATTATCAAACCCAAAACAGCCCGCGGTGTTACTACGACGGCGTATGTCCGATTTTACGGTATTTTTCGTGTTTTCAGGTTTTAAATAATTAAGTTAGCATATCATATAGATATAGAACATGTGTTTAGTTTATTTTAAAAGTCAAGTTAGAAGGATTAACTTTTATTTGCGAACAAGTTTAGAATTAACTAAACTATGTTCTAGTGATTTCAAGTTTAAACCTTCGAATAAGGTAGTTTTATATATATGAATCGAATGATGTTATGAACATCATTACTACCTCAGGTTTTGTGGATAAACCTACTGGAAATGAGAAAAATAGATCTAGCTTCAAAGGATCCTTGGATGGCTTGAAAGTTCTTGAAGCAGAATCATGACACGAAAACAAGTTCAAGTAAGATTTCCACTCGAAATAAGATTGTTATAGTTATAGAAATTGAATCAAAGTTTGAATATGAGTATTACCTTGTATTAGAAAGATATCTTACTGTAAATAAGAAAGATTTCTTGAGGTTGGATGATCACTTTACAAGATTGGAAGTAAGCTAGCAAACTTGGAAGTATTCTTGATTTTATGAAACTAGAACTTATAGAATTTATGAAGAACACTTAGAACTTGAAGATAGAACTTGAGAGAGATCAATTAGATGAAGAAAATTAAAGAATGAAAGTGTTTGTAGGTGTCTTTGGTCTTTGGTATATGGATTAGATATAAAGGATGTGTAATTTTGTTTACATGTAAATAAGTCATGAATGATTACTAATATTTTTGTAATTTTATGAGATATTTTATGCTAGTTGCCAAATGATGGTTCCTAAATGTGTTAGGTGACTCACATGGGATGCTAAGAGCTGATAATTGGAGTGTATATACCAATAGTACATACATCTAAAAGCTGTGTATTGTACGAGTACGAATACGGGTACATACGAGTAGAATTGTTGATGCAACTGAACGAGGATGTAATTGTAAGTATTTTTGTTAAGTAGATGTATTTTGATAAGTGTCTTGAAGTCTTTCAAAAGTGTATGAATACATATTAAAACACTACATGTATATACTTTTTAACTGAGTCGTTAAGTGATCGTTAGTCGTTACATGTAAATGTTGTTTTGAAACCTTTAAGTTAACGATCTTGTTAAATGTTGTTAACCCATTGTTTATTATATCTAAAGAGATGTTAAATTATTACATTATCATGATATTATGATATATTAATATATTTTAGTATGATATATATACAGTTAAATGTTGTTACAACGATAATCGTTACATATATGTCTCGTTTCGAAATCATTAAGTTAGTAGTCCTGTTTTTACATATGTAGTTCATTGTTAATACACTTAATGACATGTTTACTTATCATTTATCATAATTAAACATAGTGTATCAATATCTTAATATGATTCATATGTATTTAGTAAGACGTTGTTATAACGAAAATCGTTATATATATCGTTTCGAGTTTCTTAATTCAATAAACTCAATTTTATGTATATAACTCATTGTTAAAATACCTAATGAGATACTTACTTAACATAATATCATGTTAACTATATATATAATCATATATATGTCATCATATAGTTTTTACAAGTTTTAACGTTCGTGAATCACCGGTCAACTTGGGTGGTCAATTGTCTATATGAAACATATTTCAATTAATCAAGTCTTAACAAGTTTGATTGCTTAACATATTGGAAACACTTAATCATGTAAATAATAATTTTATTTAATATATATAAACATGGAAAAGTTTCGGTCACTACAGGTTTAACTTTGAATATATTTGAGAAATAGCGGTAAGCTTCATCTTTGATCATGGTCGGGTCATCTACCCAAATACCACCGACGGACAGACCCCGTGAACTGCATTTGTTGTATCAACGCTTAATGAAATTATGGAAAAAGGCAGTGTTTTCATCCCCCTCGAGGCACCATTTAACCCTTGATTTTTGTTTTAACATCTTGGATTTATATTTATCTTTCTCAATCCATTTTTTCTAACCAAGATCCACGACTCCCTTTCCAAATCAGTTAGTTGTCGACTATCAACAAGGCTTTCCCATGCTTTTGTATGCTCAAAAAGATCAGTAATCTCATTATCAAGATCACCATTGATACTAGTGTTTAGGGCTTTTAGTTCTTGTTTAACAAGCTTGAGTTTATTATGCAGCACTCTGTCGGGGCGATTACTATGAGAATCATTGTTCCGGGATCTTATAACACATTCTTCAGTACCAGGAAGGTCAACCCAGTAATTAAACACCTTAATGGGCTTGGGCCCGAAATCAAATTGTTGGTCACGAATGACAATGAGACAATGATCAGATAAATTACGATCCATGATAAATGCGTTGAGCCCAGGCTAGGTTTTGTAAAATTTATCAGATAATATAAATCAGTCAAGTTTAGCAAACTTAACACCGTTATCACTATACCTTATGTATTTCTTACCGCTAAGAGGAATGTCAATAAGACAGTTAGAACTTAGAACTGATGAAATCATTAAATCTGCCTGCCCACGAACTATTAAAGATACAGTTGAATCGTTCATCTTCCGACCGTACCTCATTGAAATCACCACTAAGCAACCACGACATATCGCTGAATTTGAGAAGCCTGTCTAAGCTATCCCACGGTTTTATTTTTTCAGCACAAGTGTGGGGGCCATATATGTTAACAAAAGCCACTTCTTCGAATTTACCAACCCATTGCCCTCAAATTGCAAGATAATAGTCACCCTCAATTGCTTCACTTACCACGAAAGCATTAGAGCCATATATGTTAACAAAAGCCACTTCTTCGGATTTACCAACCGAGCGAACTGAGTCTTTTTTAATAAACTTAAAATCGGGTGAACCCCATAAGTGTTCAATCCAGGATTCTTTTGAGTTACAACACTTACTTTCTAGAATATGGACAATCAAGGGCTTAACTTATCTACGTAATTTACGAAAGCAACGAACTTTACCATCATCACCAAAACCATGAATATTTAATGAGAGAACATTCATTAATGAACGGGTGAGAACGAGAAAAAGGACAGTGATTTACTGTCGATTGCTTGTCCAAGTGATCCCAATGTTTGCACCCAGTTCTTTGTAATTGAGAAAACTGTTGATGCATTTTCTGTAAGTCTTAGACATCTAGCTTACGTTTGTGATTAGTACTTCAGTTTATGGGCTATCATGATCGCTCGTTATTATCCTATATGTGTTTATACGTGATTACAGGTACTACAGGAACGCAAAAAGGATAATTGACTATATTAGACTCTGTCACACGTACGAGTGAAGTCTCACTTGTACTGATGACAAGCTCATCCGCAAGGTTGAGCTGAGCTGAGTCACAAATCTAATCTGACTAAACATACACGAGTGAGTGATCACCCGCACATCTGAGCCAGATCACTCGGACGAGTGAGAGCTGACTCGCGCGGTTGACTTAACAGCAGTGGTATTTAAGTGTTATGTTCTTCATTTTAGGTAACACTCTCATTATACACACATCACTCAGATCTGGTAGTCTTATCCGATTCTCTCTCAACCCAAATCACTCAAGAGGTGAATAATAGCTCTAGGTGTTAATCTAATCACACAATCTGAAATGTCCCGTTCTTATTGATTAAAAACGTTCCATATTAATTGATTTCGTTGCGAGGTTTTGACCTCTATATGAGACATTTTTCAAAGACTGCATTCATTTTAAAACAAACCATAACCTTTATTTCATAAATAAAGGTTTAAAAAGCTTTACGTAGATTATCAAATAATGATAATCTAAAATATCCTGTTTACACACGACCATTACATAATGGTTTACAATACAAATATGTTACATCGAAATCAGTTTCTTGAATGCAGTTTTTACACAATATCATACAAACATGGACTCCAAATCTTGTCCTTATTTTAGTATGCAACAGCGAAAGCTCTTAGTATTCACCTGAGAATAAACATGCTTTAAACGTCAACAATAATGTTGGTGAGTTATAGGTTTAACCTATATATATATCAAATCGTAACAATAGACCACGAGATTTCATATTTCAATACACATCTCATACATAGAGATAAAAATCATTCATATGGTGAACACCTGGTAACCGACATTAACATGATTCATATATAAGAATATCCCCATCATTTCGGGACACCCTTCGGATATGATATAAATTTCGAAGTACTAAAGCATCCGGTACTTTGGATGGGGTTTGTTAGGCCCAATAGATCTATCTTTAGGATTCGCGTCAATTAGGGTGTCTGTTCCCTAATTCTTAGATTACCAGACTTAATAAAAAGGGGCATATTCGATTTTGATAATTCAACCATAGAATGTAGTTTCACGTACTTGTGTCTATTTTGTATATCATTTATAAAACCTGCATGTATTCTCATCCCAAAAATATTAGATTTTAAAAGTGGGACTATAACTCACTTTCACAGATTTTTACTTCGTCGGGAAGTAAGACTTGGCCACTGGTTGATTCACGAACCTATAACAATATATACATATATATCAAAGTATGTTCAAAATATATTTACAACACTTTTAATATATTTTGATGTTTTAAGTTTATTAAGTCAGCTGTCCTCGTTAGTAACCTACAACTAGTTGTCCACAGTTAGATGTACAGAAATAAATCGATAAATATTATCTTGAATCAATCCACGACCCAGTGTATACGTATCTCAGTATTGATCACAACTCAAACTATATATATTTTGGAATCAACCTCAACCCTGTATAGCTAACTCCAACATTCACATATAGAGTGTCTATGGTTGTTCCAAAATATATATAGATGTGTCGACATGATAGGTCGAAACATTGTATACGTGTCTATGGTATCTCAAGATTACATAATATACAATACAAGTTGATTAAGTTATGGTTGGAATAGATTTGTTACTAATTTTCACGTAGCTAAAATGAGAAAAATTATCCAATCTTGTTTTACCCATAACTTCTTCATTTTAAATCCGTTTTGAGTGAATCAAATTAATATGGTTTCATATTGAACTCTATTTTATGAATCTAAAAATAAAAAGTATAGGTTTATAGTCGGAAAAATAAGTTACAAGTCGTTTTTGTAAAGGTAGTCATTTCAGTCGAAAGAACGACGTCTAGATGACCATTTTAGAAAACATACTTCCACTTTGAGTTTAACCATAATTTTTGGATATAGTTTCATGTTCATAATAAAAATCATTTTCCCAGAATAACAACTTTTAAATCAAAGTTTATCATAGTTTTTAATTAACTAACCCAAAACAGCCCGCGGTGTTACTACGACGGCGTAAATCCGATTTTACGGTGTTTTTCGTGTTTCCAGGTTTTAAATCATTAAGTTAGCATATCATATAGATATAGAACATGTGTTTAGTTGATTTTAAAAGTCAAGTTAGAAGGATTAACTTTTATTTGCGAACAAATTTAGAATTAACTAAACTATGTTCTAGTGATTACAAGTTTAAACCTTCGAATAAGATAGCTTTATATGTATGAATCAAATGATGTTATGAACATCATTACTACCTCAATTTCCTTGGATAAACCTACTGGAAATGAGAAAAATAGATCTAGCTTCAAAGGATCCTTGGATGGCTTGAAAGTTCTTGAAGCAGAATCATGACACGAAAACAATTTCAAGTAAGATTTCCACTCGAAATAAGATTGTTATAGTTATAGAAATTGAATTAAAGTTTGAATATGATTATTACCTTGTATTAGAAAGATAACCTACTGTAAGTAACAAATGTTTCTTGATCTTGGATGATTACTTGGAATGGATTTAGAAAACTTGGAAGTAAACTTGCAATCTTGGTAGTATTCTTGATTTTATGAAACTAGAACTTTTGGAATTTATGAAGAACACTTAGAACTTGAAGATAGAACTTGAGAGAGATCAATTAGATGAAGAAAATTGAAGAATGAAAGTGTTTGTAGGTGTTTTTGGTCGCTGGTGTATGGATTAGATATAAAGGATATGTAATTTTGTTTTCATGTAAATAAGTCATGAATGATTACTCATATTTTTGTAATTTTATGAGATATTTCATGCTAGTTGCCAAATGATGGTTCCCACATGTGTTAGGTGACTCACATGGGATGCTAAGAGCTGATCATTGGAGTGTATATACCAATAGTACATACATCTAAAAGCTGTGTATTGTACGAGTACGAATACGGGTGCATACGAGTAGAATTGTTGATGAAACTGAACGAGGATGTAATTG
Source organism: Rutidosis leptorrhynchoides (assembly GCF_046630445.1). Lineage (NCBI taxonomy): Eukaryota > Viridiplantae > Streptophyta > Magnoliopsida > Asterales > Asteraceae > Rutidosis > Rutidosis leptorrhynchoides. The sequence goes on from NC_092343.1 coordinate 40,532,324, forward strand.
TAAGCATTTTTGTTAAGTAGAAGTATTTTGATAAGTGTCTTGAAGTCTTTCAAAAGTGTATGAATACATATTAAAACACTACATGTATATACATTTTAACTGAGTCGTTAAGTCATCGTTAGTCGTTACATGTAAACGTTGTTTTGAAACCTTTAGGTTAACGATCTTGTTGAATGTTGTTAACCCATTGTTTATTATAATAAATGAGATGTTAAATTGTTATATTATCATGATATTATGATATATAATATATCTTAGTATGATATATATACAGTTAAATGTCTTTACAACGATAATCGTTACATATATGTCTCGTTTCGAAATCATTAAGTTAGTAGTCTTATTTTTACATATGTATTTCATTGTTAATACACTTAATAATATATTTACTTATCATTTAACATAATTAACCAAGTGTATCAATATCTTAATATGATTCATATGTACCTAGTAAGACGTTGTTATAACGATAATCGTTATATATATCGTTTTCGAGTTTCTTAAATTAATAGTCTCATTTTTATGTATATAACTCAATGTTAAAATACCTAATGAGATACATACTTATAATAAAATCATGTTAACTATATATATAACCATATATATGTCATCGTATAGTTTTTACAAGTTTTAACGTTCGTGAATCACCGATCAAGGGTGGTCAATTGTCTATATGAAACCTATTTCAATTAATCAAGTCTTAACAAGTTTGATTGCTTAACATGTTGTAAACACTTAATCATAAATAACAATTTCATTTAATATATATATAAACATGGAAAAGTTCGGGTCACTACAGTACCTACCCGTTAAATAAATTTCGTCCCGAAATTTTAAGCAGTTGGAGGTGTTGACGTATCTTCTGGAAATAAATGAGGGTATTTCTTCTTCATCTGATCTTCATGCTCCCAGGTGAACTCGGGTCCTCTACGAGCATTCCATTGAACCTTAACAATCGGTATCTTATTTTGTTTAAGTCTCTTAACCTCACGATCCATTATTTCGACGGGTTCTTCAATGAATTGAAGTTTTTCATTGATTTGGATTTCGTCCAACGGAATAGTGAGATCTTCTTTAGCAAAACATTTCTTCAAATTTGAGACGTGGAAAGTGTTATGTACAGCCGCGAGTTGTTGAGGTAGCTCCAGTTGGTAAGCTACTGGTCCGACACGATCTATAATCTTGAATGGTCCAATGTACCTTGGATTTAGTTTCCCCCGTTTACCAAATCGAACAACGCCTTTCCAAGGTGAAACCTTAAGCATGACCATTTCTCCAATTTCAAACTCTATATCTTTTCTTTTACTGTCCGCGTAGCTCTTTTGTCGACTCTGGGCGGTTTTCAATCTTTGTTGAATTTGGATGATTTTCTCGGTAGTTTCTTGTATTATCTCTGGACCCGTAATCTGTCTATCCCCCACTTCACTCCAACAAATCAGAGACCTGCACTTTCTACCATAAAGTGCTTCAAACGGCGCCATCTCAATGCTTGAATGGTAGCTATTGTTGTAGGAAAATTATGCTAACGGTAGATGTCGATCCCAACTGTTTCCTAAATCAATAACACAAGCTCGTAGCATGTCTTCAAGCGTTTGTATCGTCCTTTCACTCTGCCCATCAGTTTGTGGATGATAGGCAGTACTCATGTCTAGACGAGTTCCCAATGCTTGCTGTAATGTCTGCCAGAATCTTGAAATAAATCTGCCATCCCTATCAGAGATAATAGAGATTGGTATTCCATGTCTGGAGATGACTTCCTTCAAATACAGTCGTGCTAACTTCTCCATCTTGTCATCTTCTCTTATTGGCAGGAAGTGTGCTGACTTGGTGAGATGATCAACTATTACCCAAATAGTATCATAACCACTTGCAGTCCTTGGCAATTTAGTAATGAAATCCATGATAATGTTTTCCAATTTCCATTTCGGGATTTCAGGTTGTTGTAGTAGACCTGATGGTTTCTGATGTTTAGCTTTGACCTTAGAACACGTCAAACATTCTCCTACATATTTAGCAATATCGGCTTTCATACCTGGCCACCAAAAATGTTTCTTAAGTTCCTTGTACATCTTCCCCGTTCCAGGATGTATTGAGTATCTGGTTTTATGAGCTTCTCTAAGTACCATTTCTCTCATATCTCCAAATTTTGGTACCCAAATTCTTTCAGCCCTATACCGGGTTCCGTCTTCCCGAATATTAAGATGCTTCTCCGATCCTTTGGGTATTTCATCCTTTAAATTTCCCTTTTTTAAAACTCCTTGTTGCGCCTCCTTTATTTGAGTAGTAAGGTTAGTGTGAATCATTATATTCATAGATTTTACTCGAATGGGTTCTCTGTCCTTTCTGCTCAAGGCGTCGGCTACCACATTTGCCTTCCCCGGGTGGTAAAGAATCTCAAAGTCGTAATCATTCAACAATTCAATCCACCTACGCTGCCTCATATTCAGTTGTTTCTGATTAAATATGTGTTGAAGACTTTTGTGGTCGGTATATATAATACTTTTGACCCCATATAAGTAGTGCCTCCAAGTCTTTAATGCAAAAACAACCGCGCCTAATTCCAAATCATGCGTCGTATAATTTTGCTCGTGAATCTTCAATTGTCTAGACGCATAAGCAATCACCTTCGTCTGTTGCATTAATACACAACCGAGACCTTGCTTTGATGCGTCACAATAAATCACAAAATCATCATTCCCTTCAGGCAATGACAATATAGGTGCCGTAGTTAGCTTTTTCTTCAATAATTGAAACGCCTTCTCTTGTTCATCCTTCCATTCAAATTTCTTCCCTTTATGCGTTAATGCAGTCAAGGGTTTTGCTATTTTGGAGAAATCTTGGATGAATCTTCTGTAGTAACCAGTCAATCCTAAAAATTGACGTATATGCTTCAGAGTTTTTGGGGTTTCCCACTTTTCAACGGTTTCGATCTTTACCGGGTCCACCTGGATACTTTCTTTGTTCACTATGTGACCGAGGAATTGAACTTCTTCCAACCAAAATGCACACTTTGAAAACTTAGCATACAGTTTTTCTTTCCTCAATACTTCTAGCACTTTTCTCAAATGTTCTTCGTGCTCTTGATCATTCTTTGAGTAAATAAGTATGTCATCGATGAAAACAATGATAAACTTGTCAAGATATGGCCCACACACTCGGTTCATAAGGTCCATGAACACAGCTGGTGCGTAAGTCAATCCAAACGGCATAACCATAAACTCGTAATGACCATAACGCGTCCTAAAAGCAGTTTTTGGAATATCATCCTCCTTTACTTGCATTTGATGATATCCAGAACGTAAATCGATCTTCGAATAAACCGACGAGCCTTGTAGTTGATCAAATAAGTCGTCAATTCTCAGCAGTGGATAACGGTTTTTGATGGTAAGTTTGTTCAACTCTCTGTAGTCAATACACAACCTAAATGTACCATCCTTCTTCTTGACAAACAAAACAGGAGCTCCCCATGGTGATGTGCTTGGTCGAATGAAACCACGTTCTAATAGTTCTTGCAGTTGGCTTTGCAGTTCTTTCATCTCGTTGGGTACGAGTCTATAAGGAGCACGAGCTATTGGTGCAGCTCCTGGTACAAGATATATTTGAAATTCAACAGATCGATGTGGAGGTAGTCCGGGTAATTCTTTCGGAAATACATCGGGAAATTCTTTGCGACGGGAACATCATTGATGCTCTTTTCTTCAGTTTGTACTTTCTCGACGTGTGCTAGAACAGCATAGCAACCTTTTCTTATTAGTTTTTGTGCCTTTAAATTACTAATAAGATGTAGCTTCATGTTGCCCTTTTCTCCGTACACCATTAAGGGTTCTCCTTCTTCTCGTACAATGCGAATTGCATTTTTATAACATACGATCTCTGCTTTCACCTTCTTCAGCCAGTCCATGCCAACTATTACATCAAAACTCCCTAACTCTACTGGTATCAAATCAATCTTAAATATTTCGCTACCCAGTTTATTTTCTCGATTCCGGCATATATTATCTGCTGAAATTAATTTACCGTTTGCTAATTCGAGTAAAAATTTACTATCCAACGGCGTCAATGGACAACTTAATTTAGCACAAAAATCTCTACTCATATAGCTTCTATCCGCACCCAAATCAAATAAAACCTAAACAGATTTATTGTCAATAAGAAATGTACCCGTAACAAGCTCCGGGTCTTCCTGTGCCTCTACCACATTAATATTGAAAACTCTTCCGCGGCCTTGTCTATTCGTGTTCTCCTGGTTCGGGCAATTTCTAATAATGTGGCCCGGTTTTCCACATTTATAACAAACTACATTGGCATAACTTGCTCTGATACTACTTGCTCCGCCATTACTCATTCCAACACCATTTGTTCCTTTCGTTCTGTTAACCCCTGGTCCGTAGACCTCACACTTCGCCGCGCTATGACCATTTCTTTTACACTTGTTGCAAAATTTGGTGCAGAACCCCGAGTGATACTTTTCACACCTTTGGCATAGCTGCTTCTGATTATTGTTGTTGTTGCGGTTGTTATTATTGTTGGGATGATTGTTGTAGTTGCTGTTGTTGTTGTTGTTGGGCCGTTTGTTGTAGTTGCGATTGATGTTGCGATTGTTGGGATAATTGTTGCGATTATTATTGTAATTGCTGTTGTTGTTGTATTGGTGATAAGTATCACCGTTTTCCTCCCACTTTCTTTTTACTTGCTTGACATTGGCCTCTTCAGCCGTATGTTCTTTAATTCTTTCCTCAATCTGGTTCACTAGTTTGTGAGCCATTCTACATGCCTGTTGTATGGAGGCGGGCTCGTGTGAACTTATATCTTCTTGGATTCTTTCCGGTAATCCTTTCACAAACGCGTCGATCTTCTCTTCCTCATCTTCGAACGCTCCCGGACACGAATCATCTTTCGTACGTGGTAATATCAAATCCTTGGGTTCGTAACCCTCTAAGTTCTGTCTTGAGCGTATTGACCTCAGTTCTGGGACGGTACTTCTCGTTCATCAAGTGCTTGAATGCTGACCACGGTAGTGCGTACGCATCATCTTGTCCCACTTGCTCTAGATAGGTATTCCACCATGTTAACGCAGAACCTGTGAAGGTATGCGTAGCGTACTTCACTTTGTCCTCTTCAGTACACTTACTTATGGCAAACACCGATTCGACCTTCTCGGTCCACCGTTTCAATCCAATCGGTCCTTTAGTTCCATCAAATTCCTAAGGTTTGCAGGCAATGAATTCTTTGTAAGTGCATCCTACACGATTTCCTGTACTGCTAGATCCAAGGTTATTGTTGGTATGTAGCGCAGCCTGTACTGCGACTATGTTTGAAGCTAGAAAAGTACGGAATTCCTCTTCATTCATATTCACGGTGTGTCGAGTAGTCGGTGCCATTTCCTTCAAAATAGTCAAATGGAACAAGTTAATCATACAGAATATTAAGAGTAGTTAATAGTATTTCGTAGCATAATATGAACTCATTTATAAAAGCTTTTTCTTCATATTAGCGTTTTATAAGTTTAAATTCTGGTAGTACCTATCCGTTAAGTTCATACTTAGCAGCTAATATACAATTCAACTACTACAATTCTATATGAAAAACTGATTATAATAATATTTCGCGTTCAAACTTTTATACAATATTTTACAAACTTACAATACCGCTTATTTTACATAAAGCATGAAATATAGCACACAATAACTTTGATACAAGATAGTTGTGAAGATAATTCTAGCTAGTACACAAGTCGTTCAGCAAAAGCAATAAAGACACGTAATTCATACGTCCAGAAACAAGTCATGCATTCTGGTTTTACTAGGACTACTTCCCATCCTTGGTCTTGTGGAACATAACCATTATGGCCGTTGATAAGACAGCGTGTTGTAACGTCGTCAAAGGGACGAGGGTTACGTAATGACCAACAGTCTCGTAATAACCTAAAAACCTCATTTCTTACCCCAATTACCGACTCCGTCACTTGTGGAAACGTTTTGTTTAATAGTTGTAGCCCGATGTTCTTTTTCTCACTTTGGTGAGAAGCGAACATTACTAACCCGTAAGCATAGCATGCTTCTTTATGTTGCATGTTAGCCGCTTTTTCTAAATCATGAAGTCCTATATTCGGATACATTGAGTCAAAATAATTTCTTAACCCGTTGCGTAAAATAGCATTTGGGTTTCCCGCAATATATACGTCAAAGTAAACACATCGTAACTTATGGGTTTCCCAATGTGATATCCCCCATATTTCAAACGAAAGTCTCTTATAAACCAAGACATTCTTGGAACGTTCTTCGAATGTCTTACAAACTGATTTCGCCGTAAATAGTTATGCCGAAGAATTCTGACCGACTCTAGACAAGATTTCATCAATCATGTCTCCGGGTAGGTCTCTTAAAATATTGGGTTGTCTATCCATTTTGTGTTTTTATACTGTAAAATAGACAAGAGTTAGATTCATAAAAAAAATACTTATTAGTGCAAGCAATTTTTACATATATCATAAAGCATAAGCACACTATATTACATATATTACACCACACGAATACAACTATCTTATTCTGACTCGCTCATTTCTTCTTCTTCGGTTTTGGTTCGTTTTGCCAAGTTTCTAGGGATATATGATGTTACCCTAATACGAGCTGTCGTTTTCCACAACGGTTTAGAAAAACCTGGTGGTTTAGAGGTTCCCGGGTCATTGTTACAACTTAAGGGCTTCGGGGGTTGACGATACATAAAAAGTTCATAGGGGTTGGAATTAGATTTCTCTATTTTTATACCCTTTCCCTTATTATTTTCTTTTGCCTTTTTAAATTCAGTTAGGGTAATTTCTATAACATTATCGGAATTCTCGTCGGAATCCGATTCGTCGGAGAATTGGTAATCCTCCCAATATTTTGCTTCCTTGGCGAAAACACCATTGACCATAATTAACCTTGGTCGGTTGGTTGAGGATTTTCTTTTACTTAACCGTTTTATTATTTCCCCCACCGGTTCTATTTCCTCCTCCGGTTCCTCCTCTTTCAGTTCTGATTCTTCTTCCGGTTCTGATTCTTCTTCCGGTTCTTCTTCGGGAACTTGTGAATCAGTCCAATATATATTCGACTCTTCGTTATTATTAGGTGAGTCAATGGGATTTGTGCTAGAGGTAGACATCTATCACACAATATCAAACATGTTAAGAGATTAATATATCACATAATATATACATGTTAATAATATATAGTTTCCAACAAAAATGTTAAGCAATCATTTTTAAAGAAAACTCTTAGTATTCACCTGAGAATAAACATGCTTTAAACGTCAACAATAATGTTGGTGAGTTATAGGTTTAACCTATATATATCAAATCGTAACAATAGACCACAAGATTTCATATTTCAATACACATCCCATACATAGAGATAAAAATCATTCATATGGTGAACACCTGGTAACCGACATTAACAAGATGCATATATAAGAATATCCCCATCATTCCGGGACCCCCTTCGGATATGATATAAATTTCGAAGTACTAAAGCATCCGGTACTTTGGATGGGGTTTGTTAGGCCCAATAGATCTATCTTTAGGATTCGCGTCAATTAGGGTGTCTGTTCCCTAATTCTTAGATTACCAGACTTAATAAAAAAGGGCATATTCGATTTCGATAATTCAACCATAGAATGTAGTTTCACGTACTTGTGTCTATTTTGTAAATCATTTATAAAACCTGCATGTATTCTCATCCCAAAAATATTAGATTTTAAAAGTGGGACTATAACTCACTTTCAGAGATTTTTACTTCGTCGGGAAGTAAGACTTGGCCACTGGTTGATTCACGAACCTATAACAATATATACATATATATCAAAGTATGTTCAAAATATATTTACAACACTTTTAATATATTTTGATGTTTTAAGTTTATTAAGTCAGCTGTCCTCGTTAGTAACCTACAACTAGTTGTCCACAGTTAGATGTACAGAAATAAATCGATAAATATTATCTTGAATCAATCCACGACCCAGTGTATACGTATCTCAGTATTGATCACAACTCAAACTATATATATTTTGGAATCAACCTCAACCCTGTATAGCTAACTCCAACATTCACATACAGAGTGTCTATGGTTGTTCCGAAATATATATAGATGTGTCGTCATGATAGGTCGAAACATTGTATACGTGTCTATTGTATCTCAAGATTACATAATATACAATACAAGTTGATTAAGTTATGGTTGGAATAGATTTGTTACCAATTTTCACGTAGCTAAAATGAGAAAAATTATCCAATCTTGTTTTACCCATAACTTCTTCATTTTAAATCCGTTTTGAGTGAATCAAATTGCTATGGTTTCATATTGAACTCTATTTTATGAATCAAAACAGAAAAAGTATAGGTTTATAGTCAGAAAAATAAGTTACAAGTTGTTTTTGTAAAGGTAGTCATTTCAGTCGAACGAACGACGTCTAGATGACCATTGTAGAAAACATACTTCCACTTTGAGTTTAATCATAATTTTTGGATATAATTTCATGTTTATAATAAAAATAATTTTCCCAGAATAACAACTTTTAAATCAAAGTTTATCATATATTTTAATTAACTAACCCAAAACAGCCCGCGGTGTTACTACGACGGCGTAAATCTGATTTTACGGTGTTTTTCGTGTTTTTAGGTTTTAAATCATTAAGTTAGCATATAATATAGATATAGAACATGTGTTTAGTTGATTTTAAAAGTCAAGTTAGAAGGATTAACTTTTATTTGCGAACAAGTTTAGAATTAACTAAACTATGTTCTAGTGATTACAAGTTTAAACCTTCGAATAAGATAGCTTTATATGTATGAATTGAATGATGTTATGAACATCATTACTACCTCAAGTTCCTTGGATAAACCTACTGGAAATGAGAAAAATAGATCTAGCTTCAAAGGATCCTTGGATGGCTTGAAAGTTCTTGAAGCAGAATCATGACACGAAAACAATTTCAAGTAAGATTTCCACTCGAAATAAGATTGTTAGAGTTATAGAAATTGAATTAAAGTTTGAATATGATTATTACCTTGTATTAGAAAGATAACCTACTGTAAGTAACAAAGGTTTCTTGATCTTGGATGATTACTTGGAATGGATTTAGAAAACTTGGAAGTAAACTTGCAATCTTGGAAGTATTCTTGATTTTATGAAACTAGAACTTTTGGAATTTATGAAGAACACTTAGAACTTGAAGATAGAACTTGAGATAGATCAATTAGATGAAGAAAATTGAAGAATGAAAGTGTTTGTAGGTGTTTGTGGTCTTTGGTGTATGGATTAGATATAAAGGATATGTAATTTTGTTTTCATGTAAATAAGTCATGAATGATTACTCATATTTTTATAATTTTATGAGATATTTCATGCTAGTTGCCAAATGATAGTTCCCACATGTGTTAGGTGACTCACATGGGCTGCTAAGAGCTGATCATTGGAGTGTATATACCAATAGTACATACATCTAAAAGCTGTGTATTGTACGAGTACGAATACAGGTGCATACGAGTAGAATTGTTGATGAAACTGAACGAGGATGTAATTGTAAGCATTTTTGTTAAGTAGAAGTATTTTGATAAGTGTCTTGAAGTCTTTCAAAAGTGTATGAATACATATTAAAACACTACATGTATATACATTTTAACTGAGTCGTTAAGTCATCGTTAGTCGTTACATGTAAACGTTGTTTTGAAACCTTTAGGTTAACGATCTTGTTGAACGTTGTTAACCCATTGTTTATTATAACAAATGAGATGTTAAATTGTTATATTATCATGATATTATGATATATAATATATCTTAGTATGATATATATACAGTTAAATGTCGTTACAACGATAATCGTTACATATATGTCTCGTTTCGAAATCATTAACTTAGTAGTCTTATTTTTACATATGTATTTCATTGTTAATACACTTAATAATATATTTAGTTATCATTTAACATAATTAACCAAGTGTATCAATATCTTAATATGATTCATATGTACCTAGTAAGACGTTGTTATAACGATAATCGTTATATATATCGTTTTCGAGTTTCTTAAATTAATAGTCTCATTTTTATGTATATAACTCATTGTTAAAATACCTAATGAGATACATACTTATAATAAAATCATGTTAACTATATATATAACCATATATATGTCATCGTATAGTTTTTACAAGTTTTAACGTTCGTGGATCACCGATCAACTTGGGTGGTCAATTGTCTATATGAAACCTATTTCAATTAATCAAGTCTTAACAAGTTTGATTGCTTAACATGTTGGAAACACTTAATCATGTAAATAACAATTTCATTTAATATATATATAAACATGGAAAAGTTCGGGTCACTACACAATCCATTGTTGTGGTTTGACTAAATTAATCCCAAAAAGCACAATATTCACTAGATTGGTTTGATTCACAAATTCCGCCTTTGTGTGGATTAAACCTGTTGATTTCGAAGTTCCTAGTCATGTTTCATCATTGGTATCAGAGCGTTGGTTGTGATTTCAACATCATCTAGTGATTTTTGGTGATTAAAGAGTTTGTTATTTTGGGTTTTTGAGTTTAAGAGTGATTTTGATCAAAAAGGAGTCATTTTGAAGTGTGTAATTGTGATTAGAGAGTGTGTTTATGTTAGTTTAGTGCTAATCTAGCTTGTGGATGAAGAAATTAAGGTTTAACATCAATTTCTAGGGTTTTTGAGTGAATTAGTGAGAACAGCAGCTCACACGAGTGGGGCAAAAATTTTGGCTCACTCGTGCGGTTGACCAGACGGTTGACATCACTCGTGAACTCACACGCACGATTTAGCATAACCTTTTTAGGTTAAGTGACTATAGTCTGATCACACGAGTGATCAAGTGGGTGACAGTGTGTGACGATCGCTCCAAATCCATATGGACAATACGTCATTCATTGATTTCATTGCGAGGTATTTGACCTCTATATGATACGTTTTGTAAACATTGCATTCTTTTGAAAAGGCACACCATAAATGAATATTTAAATCAAAGGTTTTTAACATCTGATGATTTCTACATATAGACAATCACTGTAAATAATAGTTTACAATAGTACTTCCGTTGACAGTACAGTCAAAATA